>NC_138663.1:212744110-213209110 GCF_964273445.1 Streptopelia decaocto | reverse complement strand
TAACCCGACACCCTAACCCTAACCCTAACCCTAACCCTAACCCGACACCCTAACCCGACACCCTAACCCGACACCCTAACCCGACACCCTAACCCGACACCCTAACCCGACACCCTAACCCTAACCCGACACCCTAACCCGACACCCTAACCCGACACCCTAACCCTAACCCTAACCCTGACACCCTAACCCGACACCCTAACCCGACACCCTAACCCGACACCCTAACCCGACACCCTAACCCTAACCCTAACCCGACACCCTAACCCGACACCCTAACCCGACACCCTAACCCTAACCCTAACCCGACACCCTAACCCGACACCCTAACCCGACACCCTAACCCGACACCCTAACCCGACACCGTAACCCGACACCCTAACCCGACACCCTAACCCTAACCTGACACTGTAACTTTGACCTGACACCGTAAGTTGATGGTGTAATGCTACACCCTATTGGTAACCGTTAGTCCTCATGTGATAGTGTTCTTTGGTATTGTCAGTGCAGATCTTCAGCAGAGACTGTAACATGAATTTGTTATGTTAAGTGTGATTTGATTGTGGCAGTGGAGATTGTTAGTTGACCCTGTAAGTATTGTGTGATATTGTAGTGCTATAGTCTAGTTGTAAGTGTGTTGATGTTGCTGTTGTTTTTATTTTTTGTGTTTGTGTAGGTGTCCTGGTGGTTTGTTATTGTTGTTTTTGTTGTCCAATGAGTGTGTTTGGTGTTTGTTTGTGTTTTGTGCTGTTGATGTTTTCATTGTTGTTGCATATTTGATTGTTTGTTTTTGATTTTTATTTGGTGGTGTGTGTTGATATTTTTTAAGTTGTATGATCTTGTGTCTGTATGTCTTGTTTGTGTAGTTGTGAAGTTTGTTGTTAGTGCAAGTGTAGTTGTAGTTTAATGTTTGTGTTGATGGAGTTGTTTTTTTTGGTTTTTTGTGTCTTTTTCTTTGTTTTGTTTTATTTTTGTATGTTGTTGGAATTTTTGTTGTTGTTATGTTTTGTTATGATTTTTTTTAATTGTTGCTAATTTGCATATGTGGGGTCTTCTTGTGCATTTGTTGATATTTTTGTGTTAATTGTGTTGTGTGTAGTTATGTGTGCATTTGTGTTGGAATGGTGTGTGTGTTGAGGGAAAAAAAAATTTTGCCTAATTTGCATATTTAATGAGCTCATTTGCATAATTAGTTTTTAATTTGCATGGCCAGGGGAGTACTCCCTAATTAATGTTGTGGTTTGTTTTGTTGATTAATTAGGGAGTACTCCCCTGGCCATGCAAATGTTTTTTTGTGGGGGCCCATATGGTGTATGTATATTGTGTATAAAAAGAATAAAAATAATAAGTCTGGTGCAGCAGTAGGGCTTTGGATGCTCAAGGGGGGTACTTGATTTCTTTATTCTTTTCTTTTTTTTTTTTTTCCTCCCCTTGAGCATCCAAAGCCCTACTGCTGCACCTGAAAAAACCAATAACTTTTAGTTTAGTTTTAAATAAAAGTAAACTACCTGCCATCCAAAATAAACTCTACCATAACAGCACACTCAACCACATTCAGGCTGAACTGTCACTCCACTCTAAGTCCAGGACACACACACACAACACAAAGTCCAGCACACACACAGACACAAGACAAAGACAAAGTCCAGCACGCACACACACAAGACAGGCACAAAGTCCAGCACACACACACACAAGACAGAGACAAAGTCCAGCACACACACACACAAGACAGAGACAAAGTCCAGCACACACACACACAAGACAGAGACAAAGTCCAGCATGCACACAGACACAAGACAGAGACAAAGTCCAGCACGCACACACACAAGACAGGCACAAAGTCCAGCACACACACACACAAGACAAAGACAAAGTCCAGCATTCAAACAGAACACAAAGTCCTCCATGCAGACAAAACAGAGACAAAGACAAAGTCCTGGACACACACACACCACCACCAAAGTCCTGGACACACACACACCACCACCAAAGTCCTGGACACACACACACCACCACCAAAGTCCTGGACACACACACACACAAGACAGAGACAAAGTCCAGCACACACACAAGACAGAGACAAAGTCCAGGACATGCACACACAACACCAACAAAGACCAAGTCCGGCACACACTCACCTACACAATCCACACACTCTCAAACTTGGGTACCTGCACCAAACATCTGGCTGTCGCTCCACTCGAACTGAAAAAAAGACGCCAGGCAACAAAAACGTATGTCTGCTTTATTAGCTTTGTGGAGGCCCTTAGATAGGACCGACCTCTTCAAACCAAACATTACAACATCATAACCAACTATTTGTTTCATCTAAGCCAACAGATTACAAACATGCTTACTTTACACTGTTCCATGGTCACAGTTTCCATAACCTGAAAAACTCCTCCTTATTACAGCTTTTAAACATAATGTATCACAATGCATAAGGTGACAGAACACCGTCACTTCAGGTTCATGGCCATTACAGCATTTCTCACCCGAGGGCGAACCTTAAACGGACTCTCAGTTCCCGCATGCATTATCAAACACACACCTTTATTACATATTGGAGGTATTACAATGATTACACATTTGAGGTAGTACAATTATAACACAACACAGAAAATCCAACTCATCTTTCTCACATCCCATCACAGAAGATAACACACTCCTATAGCAACCCTGTCCCTGTCCTCGGCCCTTTACTCACCCTGCTCCTGGGCCAATCACGACCACCTTCCTGGGACCATTCCCTCCTGACGAGGACCGACCGCGGCCGTGATCCGGAACGGGTGTCGGTGGAAATGCTGTTCCTGGCAGCCTCAACGATAACCCTGCCTCTGAAACCACTGTCCCAGACTGACCTGAATCTGAACATTGGCAATTAACATGACCACATCAAGTGGTGTGGACCTGGGATAAAACACACTCCTGAGGGCAGTGGATGGACAGGCAGGGAGGGAATCCCCTGGCTGGGGTTTTTCTAATCTATTTTGATTTTTTTTTTTTTCCTTTTCAGGTAAATTTAAAAAAACCTACAACACCAAAACACAATCGTACCAGATCACACAGCCAAACCACACCGCTGGCTCGGATACCAAACCCACCACTCACTCATACAGCACCTGTTCCCCCAGCTCGTGCCCTCGACCCGCGTCTGCGTCGCCCCTCGGGAACGCCATTCCCGGGAGCCTCAAAAATGACCCTGCCTGCCAAAACCACGGCCCGACGGGCGCCCGCATCCGAACCTTGGCAATGAACATCGCCTCGCAGAGCGGCCGGGACCGGGGAAAAAAAAACCCAGCCGGGGGAAAAAAAAAAATCCCCCAGCTGGGGTTTTTTTATTCTAGTTTAAATTTTAAATTTAGCTGAAAAGAAAAAAATATTAACCTGAAAGAAACAAATACAGGACCAAAACACAACCATTCCAATTCACACAGCTAACCACACCACTCATACCCCTACCGACACCACCGCACACTCACACCACAGCCATTCTCTGCCATTCTCCCTGTGTGCCGTGACACCGTCTCCCCTCGGGAACGCCGTTCCCGGGAGCTTCGAAAATGACCCTGCCTGCCAAAACCCCAGCCCGACGGGCACCCGCATCCAAACCTTGGCGATGAACGTCGCCTCGCGGAGCGGCCGGGACCGGGGAAAAAAAAACCCAGCCGGGGGAAAAAAAAAAAATCCCCCAGCTGGGGTTTTTTTATTCTAGTTTAAATTTTAAATTTAGCTGAAAAGAAAAAAAATGTTAACCCGAAAAAAACAAATACAGGACCAAAACACAACCATTCCAATTCACACAGCTAACCACACCACTCATACCCCTACCGACACCACCGCACACTCACACCACAGCCATTCTCTGCCATTCTCCCTGTGTGCCGTGACGCCGTCTCCCCTCGGGAACGCCGTTCCCGGGAGCTTCGAAAATGACCCTGCCTGCCAAAACCCCAGCCCGACGGGCACCCGCATCCAAACCTTGGCGATGAACGTCGCCTCGCGGAGCAGCCGGGACCGGGGAAAAAAAAACCCAGCCGGGAGAAAAAAAAAAAAATCCCCCAGCTGGGGTTTTTTTATTCTATTTTAAATTAAACATTTACCTGAAAGGGAAAAACCATTAAGCTGCCAGAACCAATAACTACAACCCCAAAACACAGTATTACCACATCACACAACTCTAACGCACCACTCATTCGCCTACCGACACCACTACACCCATTCTCTGCCCTTCTCCCCCTGTGCTTTCGCCCATCTCTGCATCGTCCCTCAGAAACACCATTCCTGGCGCCCTCTAAACTCACCCCGCCTGCCAAAACCCCGGTCCCGGCTGGACCTCCGTCCGTACGTTGGGGATTAACGTCACCTCGCAGAGCCGCCGGGACCGGGGGAAATAAAACCTGGACAGGGGGTAAAACCCCCCAGCTGGGGCTTTTTTAATTCTTTACCTTTGGAATTTACCTGAAAAGGAAAAAAATTTGAACGTCCAAGGAAAAAAAAACCTAAAACCCCGAGCTACATTCGCTCCAGGTTTCACGCTATCCCAACGTGCTGCGCGTCATCTACCGCACCGACCCTTTTAAGTACCTGCCTCGAGCTAATTGTCAGGAGAGGAAAACAGTTTGCACTTAATTCCCTTGCCATCCTTCATATAGTTCTTGACCATGGTGACCTATTCTTCCACGGCTTCCCGATCGTGACGTCGTGGAAAGTGATGGCGAGGGACGCTATTACTTGCTAAGTGGACAAAATATGCCGATCAAAATCGGCTGGAACTTCATTCAGATTGATTTCTACATGGACAGGAGATGCCAAAGGCTACAGGGAGGCCTTTCCGTTGAGTCGTGAGGTTCGAATGGACCCCCTTGCTTTCTAAACTCCTCCAAGAGGGGAGTCTAGGTGCGGCTGGATCCGAACTTAGCCCCACGCCGGATCTACGGTTTGGCTCCCGGACTCACAGGGGACAGGGGAAACACCTAAGATATTATATTTACATACAGCCAAAGGATTGTACGTGTACACCTCATTCCTTATATCACTCAGCCTGAACTTCAAAATTGCATCACTCTACACCTCAACGTCCCTACCTCCCTTCCAGGGGCGTGGGGACAGGTGGGTTGGGGTCTAAATCCTTGATCTATTGGGGCAAACTCTCAGGCAAAAACCGTGTAAATAACTAACCAAACAGAACAGTACGGCAGGAAGGCTGACTGGAGCTGCTGCTTCTACTTAATACCCAGCCAACCATAGAAATCCCTGGGTATTGATACCCTTACAAACTATTCACCCACCCCTCTACACTGTGATTCGGGCCAATAGCAATAGCTGAGTCTGTGGTCTTCTTGCTTCTCGGTGGATCCTTTGCGCTGACCTCGGACCGGACTTGGCTCCGCGCAGCTGTAGATTTTGTTTATGGTCCGTAGGAGCTTCCTTCCAGCCTTGACTGTGGCGTTTTCACTGAAAGAAGCCTATTTCTTCAAAAAGGTGTAAAGCGGGCCTTATCTCACGAGTGTTGATCAGAGTCTGTAGCTGCTTTGGTTACCATGAAAAAAGGCTATAACTGAGGGTTACATAGCCTAACAAAATGCCTTTTTATAAGTAAGTGACCCAATTTGACAATGTGATCACCTGCAAAGGAGAGAAAAAAAAAAAGATGTCATTAAAACACGCTTCATCACTGAAAAAACAGCACACTACAGAAAACACTAGTGAACAATGTTCTTAGTAACAACTGCAAAACACCACTGAAAGGACTATCGACTCCCCTGCCCACAGCTACTCCATCCCACATGACTGCACAACCTCTGCCTACGCAATTTAACACGTCAGCAGATTAACTGGGGACTCCCAGACCTCCACCCACCCGCCCCAGACTCCACATGTCCGGGCAGAGCAGCTCCAGCCAAATGCGCACGTGCACAGACAGACGCTCCACAGCATGTTATGGACCACACGATGGCAACGGCACCGACAACTCCCAACGATGAGAACAACTCCAAACCAGACACACATTGATCAAAATAACCTGCGGGGAGGCACTGGTGCGGCAAGGAGCCTCCACTGCGACCCCAGAAAACAAAGGAGCTGAAAGTCAGGGCCCCTTATGAGACGGCGGCGCTGGCGCAAACACACACAGAGACGGCGGCGCTGGCGCAAACACACACAGAGACGGCGGCGCTGGCGCAAACACACACAGAGACGGCGGCGCTGGCGCAAACACACACAGAGACGGCGGCGCTGGCGCAAACACACACAGAGACGGCGGAACAGCTTAAAAACTTCAAGATGCTGGGAAGAAGTGCCAGTCCCTGAGACTGGATGGGTAGAGAGCAGAGCTGCCAACGCAGCCCTCAACAACACCAACTGACCAGAAACATCCAAAACACAATGACCTGCCACGCTTTCAACTGCTGATATGGGAAAACCAGCACCCAATTGGCGCTACGCCAATCAGCACCGGCATTCCAGATCCCGGGACGGCACCCGAGACGCCTTTCGTGTCCCTCGAACGCAACGAGACCCCAGGATCGTCTGACAGGTGCAAGGCAGGCGTCCCGAACTACACCACAACGCAGACACAGGCTGGAGCTGCCCTGCCCGGCACACGCTGGCGTCGCACTGGAAAGGTCCCCGGGCCCTTCACCTGCCCAAAGGGGACTGTTCCTGGATAGCCCTTGCCCCGAACAGAACTTTACCCCCCTCCCTGCGCTTCCCAGCCCCTTCCCAGCCGCCCAGCCTCCACTTAGCTTTCAGAGGGCCAAGAGACCGAATCCATCTTCAACGGATGAAAACGCCACGTGCGCTGACGGGGATATTCCAGCATCGCCAGGTTCCTCCTGAACATCTACAACAACACGAGAAAACACAACCTCACTAAGCAGAGAGAGCACACAGTATAAAGGCACAAGGCACATCTTCCCACTGACAACACGCAATGACCCACCTGCTTACGGCGCACGGCTCGCCTCCTGCATCGCCCCTTCTGTGCCAGGTTGTCTCTCCGCACCTGAAATCAAGGTATTCAACAAGTCACCCAGATGATCACCAACAGCTTGACCATTCCACAGGTCTGCTTTCTGTTTAGGAATCCCACCAGAAGCTCTAATTGAGTCTCTAAAACACTGCGGAAGGGACAGTCCGCTCCCCTGCCCACAGCTACTCCATCCCAGATGACTGCACCACCTTGGCCTGCGCAGTTTAACACGTCCACAGATCAACCGTGCACCCCTAGAGCTCCGTCCACCCACCCCTGACTCCACGCCTCCGGGCAGAGCAGCTCCAGCCAAAAGTGCACGTGCGCACACAGACACACCTCAGAACATGATCGACAACACATCAACAGCACCAAAAACGCTCTATAACAAGAATGACTCCAAACCAGAGACTGCATCGATCAAAAGAACCTGCAGGGAGGCAGCGGTGAGGCGAGGAGCCTCTACTGCAACCCCAGAAAAAAATAAGAGCCGAACATCACGGCCTCTTATGAGACGGCGGCGCTGGCGCAAACACACAGAGACGGCGGCAAGACTAAGAACTTCTTCCCAGCATCTTGAAGTGCCAGTCCCTTAGACTGGATGGGTAGAGAGCAGAGCTGCTGATGATGCAGCCCAGAACAACACCATAAATCACAACTGACCGGAAACATCCGAAATGCAAACACCATCCACACTTTTGGCTGATGACACAAGAATCCAGGACCCAATTGGCACCAATCCAATTGGCACTGGCATCCAGATCCCGGGATGGCACCCGAGATGCACGTTGTGCCCCTTGAGCACAACGAGACCCCAGGATCATCTGACAGGCGCAAGGCAGGCTTCCCGAACTACACAACGCAGACACAGGCTGGAGCTGCCCTGCCCGGCACACGCTGGCATCGCTCTGTAAAGTTCCCTGGTCCCTTAACCTGCCCAAAGGGGACTGTTCCTGGACGGCCCTTTCCCTTACCAGAACTTTACCCCCATCCCTGTGATTCCCAGCCCCTTCCCAGCACCCGTGCCTCCACTTAGCTTTCAGAGGGCCAAGAGACCGAATCCATCTTCAACGGATGAAAACGCCACGTGTGCTAACGGGGATCTTCCTGCATCACCAGGTTCCACTTCAATGTCTACAGGAACCCCTAGGAAACAGAGAAACGACCAAGCTCAGCGAGAGCCACACGGCACAGCTTCCCTCTGGTGCCACGCAACAACCCACCTGCTTATGGCGCACGGCTCGCCTCCTCCGTCGCTCTTCCGGGCCAAGTTGTCCCTCTGCACCTGAAATCAAGGTATTCAACAAGTCACCCAGATGATCATCAACAGCTTGACCATCCCACAGGTCTGCTTTCTGTTTAGGAATCCCACCAGAAGCTCTAATTGAGTCTCTAAAACACTGCGGAAGGGACAGTCCGCTCCCCTGCCCACAGCTACTCCATCCCAGATGACTGCACCACCTTGGCCTGCGCAGTTTAACACGTCCACAGATCAACCATGCACCCCTAGAGCTCCGTCCACCCAACCCGGACTCCATGCCTCCGGGCAGAGCAGCTCCCAGCCAAATGCGCACGTGCGCACACAGACGCACCTCAAACATGATCGACAACACATCAACAGCACCAAAAACGCTCTATAACAACAACGACTCCAAACCAGACTGCATCGATCAAAAGAACCTGCAGGGAGGCAGCGGTGAGGCGAGGACTCTCTACTGCAACCCCAGAAAAAAATTAGAGCCGAACATCACGGCCCCTTATGAGACGGCGGCGGTGGCGCAAACACACAGAGACGGCGGCGCTGGCGCAAACACACGAGGCTGCTGCAAGACTAAGAACTTCTTCCCAGCATCTTGAAGTGCCAGTCCCTGAGACTGGATAGGTAGAGAGCAGAGCTGCTGATGATGCAGCCCAGAACAACACCATAAATCACAACTGACCGGAAACATCCGAAATGCAAACACCATCCACACTTTTGGCTGATGACACAAGAATCCAGGACCCAATTGGCACCAAGCCAATTGGCACTGGCATCCAGATCCCGGGATGGCACCCGAGATGCACGTTGTGCCCCTTGAGCACAACGAGACCCCAGGATCGTCTGACAGGCGCAAGGCAGGCTTCCCGAACTACACAAAGCAGACACAGGCTGGAGCTGCCCTGCCCGGCACACGCTGGTGTCGCACTGTGAAATTCCCTGGTCCCTTAACCTGCCCAAAGGGGACTGTTCCTAGACGGCCCTTTCCCTTACCAGAACTTTACCCCCATCCCTGCAGTTCCCAGCCCGTTCCCAGCCCCCCAGCCTCCACTTAGCTTTCAGAGGGCCAAGAGACCGAATCCATCTTCAACGGATGAAAACGCCACGTGCGCTGACTGGGATCTTCCAGCATCGCCGGGTTCCTCTTCAGCGTCTGCAGGAACACCTAGGAAACAGAGAAACAACCAAGCTCAGCGAGAGCCACATGGCACAGCTTCCCTCTGGCGCCACGCACCGACCCACCTGCTTATGGCGCGCGGCTCGCCTCCTCCGTCGCTCTTCCAGGCCAAGTCGTCCCTCTGCACCTGAAATCAAGTTATTCAACAAGTCACCCAGATGAACATCAACAGCTTGACCGTCCCACAGGTCTGCTTTCTGTTTAGGAATCCCACCAGAAGCTCTAATTGAGTCTTTAAAACACTGCGGAAGGGACAGTCCGCTCCCCTGCCCACAGCTACTCCATCCCAGATGACTGCACCACCTTGGCCTGCGCAGTTTAACACGTCAACAGATCAACCGTGCACCCCTAGAGCTCCGTCCACCCACCCCTGACTCCACGCCTCCGGGCAGAGCAGCTCCCAGCCAAAGGCGCACGTGCGCAGACAGACACCTCAGAACGTTATAGACAACACATCAACAGCGCCAAAAACGCTCTATAACAACAACGACTCCAAACCAGACTGCATCGATCAGAAGAACCTGCAGGGAGGCAGCGGTGAGGCGAGGAGTCTCTACTGCAACCCCAGAAAAAAATAAGAGCCGAACGGCACGGCCGCTTAGGAGACGGCGGCGCTGGCGCAAACACACAGAGACGGCGGCGCTGGCGCAAACACACAGAGACGGCGCAAATACAAGAAGCTGCTGCAAGACTTAAAACCTTCAAGATGCTGGGAAGAAGTGCCAGTCCCTTAGACTGGATGGGTAGAGAGCAGAGCTGCTGTTACAGCCAGAACTACACCGTAAAACACAACTGACCGAAAATGTTCAAGATGCAAGAACCGTGCACCCTTTCGGCTGCCGATACAAGAAAACCGGCAGCTGATTGGTGCTACGCCGATCGGCACCGGCTTTCCAGACCCCGGGATGGCGCTTGAAATGACTTTCGTGCCCCTGGAGCGCAATGATACCCCAGGATCGTCTGACAGGCGCGAGGCGAGCTTCCCAAACTACACGACAACAGACACAGACTGGAGCTGCCCTGCCCGGCACACGCTGGCATGGCACCGTAAAGTTCCCTGACCCCATTTATCTGCCCAAAGGGGACTGCTCCTGTGCTGCCCTTTTCTGCCTGAGAACTTTAAACCCTCCCTGCAATTCCCAGCCCCTTCCCAGCCCTCGTGCCTCCACTTAACTTTTAGAGGGCCAAGGGACCGAATCCATCTTCAGAGGAAAACGCGACGTCGGCTAACGGAGATCGTCCTGCAGTTGTCGCTTTCTCCATCGTCACTTACAATAAGGAAAGCAAGGACATGTGTACGATTAGGCACCCAAATATTTGTCGGTAGTAGCCTATGAGTCATTGCTTACCTTGGCTGAGCTCAGGGAGGTACATTTGAATGATCTACCAGAGGCTGCTGCACGCTGCAAAGGTTCTAGAGACAAGACACTCTTCTAGGAGAGGAGATTATATTAACAGCGATTAATACAGCAATACAAACCAAAACACAACACTCCATCTTCATCATAGTCAGGAATTACTGGAAAATGCAAAGCACCTGGAACTGAATCAACAAATGAAACATAATGACAAACAACCTTTCTACTACAGCTGCTACTAAACCTTAGCTGCGCCCGAAGCTCTTACCTCAAAGGCACACCTCCGCTGCTCCTAAGACGTCTGCCCACGTAGCTTCACCAGCTCAAAAGCTGCCGACTGCCAAAGGAGCGACAGAGAACCAGCACCAAAGCGGTCCCGGAGCAGAATGATCTCCCTAGCCGGGGACTGGGGCTTAAATACCCTGAGCCCCGCCCACCCCTTCCCACTATCCCCTGGGAAAGGGGAGGGATCAATCACCCCAGGCCCCGCCCACCACTCATCAAATTACCTGGAATCTCATTTGAAGTGACAGCACCTGCACTTCATTACTGCTATTGCAGCTACAATGAGACTCAGTATGGATGTCAACTAAGATTTTCTAGGGAGCAGATAAAAAATGAGATACTATAACCAACGCTCCATCTTCATCATAGTCAGGAATTACTGGAAAAGGGAAAGCAGCTGGAACTGAATCAACAAATGAAACATAATGACAAACAACCTTTCTACTACAGCTGCTACTAAACCTTAGCTGCACCCGAAGCTCTTACCTCAAAGGCACACCTCCGCTGCTCCTAAGACATCTGCCCACGTAGCTTCACCAGCTCAAAAGCTGCCGACTGCCAAAGGAGCGACAGAGAACCAGCACCGAAGCGGTCCCGGAGCAGAATGAGCTCCCTAGCCGGGGACTGGGGCTTAAATACCCTGAGCCCCGCCCACCCCTTCCCACTATCCCCTGGGAAAGGGGAGGGATCAATCACCCCAGGCCCCGCCCACCACTCTTATCAAATTACCTGGAATCTCACCTAAAGTGACAGCACCTGCACTTCATTACTGCTATTGCAACTACAATGAGACTGAATACAGATTTCAACTTAGATTTTTCTAGGGAGTAGATAGAAAATCAGATATAATAGTAAAATTGTGTATTGAAATTTCCTATAAAAGGGGTCAAAGGTCACTGTCAAATGTCAGAGGTCAGCACTGAAGGGTTAGAAGTCAAGAGGCATATGTCAAGGATCAAAAGTCAAGGGTCATACCTCAAAGATCACATGTACATGGTCAGGGAATCACACTCAAAATGCAGGGGTCAAAAGCCTAGTATCAGAGATTCACTGTCTAAAGTGGAAGGACATGAGAGCAAAGGGCCCCAAGAGTCAAAGGTCACCAGAGGTCAAAAGGTCACCAGAGGTCAAAAAGGTCACTCGAGGTCAAAAGGTCACTCGAGGTCAAAAGGTCACCAGAGGTCAAAAGATCACTCGAGGTCAAAAGGTCACCAGAAGTCAAAAGGTCACTCGAGGTCAAAAGGTCACCGAGGTCAAAAGTCACCAAAGGTCAAAAGGTCACTCGAGATCAAAGGGTCAGCAGAGGTCAAACGGTCACCAGAGGTCAAAAGGTCAGCATAGGTCTAAAGGTCACCAGAGGTCAAAGGTCACCAAAGGTCAAACGGTCACTCGAGGTCAAAAGGTCACCCGAGGTCAAAGGGTCACTCGAGGTCAAAAGGTCACCAAAGGTCAAACGGTCACTCGAGGTCAAAAGGTCACTCGAGGTCAAAGGTCACCGAAGGTCAAAGGGTCACCAGAGGTCAAAGGTCACTCGAGGACAAAAGGTCAGCAGATGTTAAAAGGTCACCAGAGGTCAAAGGTCACCAAAGGTCAAAAAGTCACCCGAGGTCAAAAGGTCACCAGAGGTCAAAAGGTCACTCGAGGTCAAAGGTCAGAGCAGCCCCACCCCCCCACCCCCCCCCCTTGACTCCCAAAGACCGGGGTCCCCATGACATCCTTAGTGTGTCCCCTATCCACTATACACCCCCCCCCCCCCACTTCGCTTTCAACACCAGGGATGGGGCTGTGTCCCCAAACAGCATCCTGGCCCTGTCCCCCAGAGAGCAGCGACAGCAGTAAAATCCATCACTGTAATGGAATGGGGGGGTGGGGGGGTGGGCAAGGGGTGAGCCCCCTGCGAGGGTGAAAAAATCATGGACTCCACAGGATCCCATATGAATTCAAGCGAAGCCATTTATTACAGAAATAAGCCTCCTTATATATGCGGTTATTTCTTGATCACGCGTCCACGCTCCGACCGTGCGTTAGCTGATTGGATATCGTCTATGTTCAACAGCTGTCCACGTGCCTGAGTCTCGCTGTTGATAGGTCTATGGATTTACGTTGTGTTTTCGGCTTTCCGAGGTGGCCTTGAAATTCCTGGGGGGCCTGGCTAGTTCAGTAACAAATCTCCATCTCATAGAAACCCATCCACACATTGACTTCAAAAAAAATCCCTCAAATCTCTCATAACTCCCCTTTTGGTTCTTGAACCGGCCAGGCCTTGTTTACAACGCCCTGATTCATCTTTGTCATAGTAGAATTAGGGTTTTGACAAACGGTTTAATATCATTATTTACAATTATATGTAATGCAGTTGTGCTGCAGCATACAACATATGATTAATAAGTACGGCTTATTTCAAACTAAAACAGCACGTTAAAAGTTTGTCTATCTTATAAGATCAAACAGCTACCCACCTATTTCCAAAGTACTATGAGAGAATGTGTCATATTAACTTGTCTGATCCTTCGGAAACTATTCAAATTCTTCACAACTGTGACCTAGTGTTAAAAGGAAAAGACCTACGGGGAATAGGGTGGCGTGGGAAACGCAGCATCTGCGGAAGAAAAAGTAATAGTGAAAAGTATTCTGCGGCTGGCTGCACGAACAGGAAGATTTTTGGAAAAAGGCGCGGTGGGGCGTCTTTTACTATTGGCCCGGCGGAAGGGGTGTGTCCGATCGACGGATGGATTTTTTTTCTCCCAGTACATGGGAGGAGATCGGGACTGAACTGTGGGAAACGGTCACCAGGGGGAGACGCGAGGCTCGCGCCCTCGCCGGACCCTGGCGGGGGGAGGTCAGTCGGCCGATGGAGGATGTCTCGGGGGAGCCGGAAGCGTGTGCCATCCCCTCGGAGCCACCTGCCATGGGCTGCCCCTGCTCTGAGAACTCTGAAAAATTGATACCCCTGGTGTGTCCCGTATCTCATTTGCAGTTCTGGAGCGGAGAGCAAATTATACCCTCTGCACCCTTTGAGCCGTTGCCTGCCTATGAAGATGAACGGCAGCGACCGGCAAGTTTTGATGAGCTGGGACGAGTTAATCCAGCTGACGTGCCTTTGCCGGAGAACCTGATGGAACGCCGGGATGGAGCGCCGCAGAATCGCCCTGACTTCTGGGAGGAGATCCGTGTGCAGACCCTGAGTGACTTACTGAAATGGCAGGAGAGCCAGATGCAGGAAGTTTTAAAAGCTAAGAAACCATTAGATGGCAGTAATGGCAAAACTGCGTGGTTTATAGCATATAAAAAGGCATCATATGCAATTAGGGACGGGTTAGAGGCAATTGGCAGGAATGTGAAAAACGGGGAAAACGGGAACGGGAGGGGCAGAATTGGACCCCGCTCCTGAGGAGCTCCATATTAAAAAGGAGCAAATACAAAAATGGGCTAGGCATTGTGCAGAGGATGGATGTGGTCTGTGCTTCTGTAAGAGAGGTGGATGACTATTTGAGAGTGCGATATGGAAAAGGGCTGGAGACTGAGTCAGCAGATCGATTTACAAATATGCGTCGACTTACTGATCTGCAGGGAAAGACAAGGAAATTGTATAGGAATGATAGCAATGATAATTTGGGGGCTGCCCCATGCGTCAGGGTAGAGATACTCCTCGAGATGACTCTCGTAATGCGGGGCGACGCTGACAACGGGTAGTCAGGGATGCGACCGTTGAAGGGATTATGTTACCTGGCGGTATTACAGCAATATCACTGCACATAAATAACAGAGGACAAAGGCAGTAGTCGCCCTTTGATTGGAAAATGGTTAAGCAATTGCAAACTGCAATTATGCAATATGGTATGGATAATAGGCACATGATGCAACTAATGGATTCATTTTGCAAGGGGCGAGTACTAACTCCAACCGATATTAAGGCATTGATAGAGTTCTTGCTTCCCCCGATGGGGTACTTGCTGTTATTGGACAAGTGCCAGGGGAAGGTGGAATTGGCAGTATTAGAAAACGTTCCTTTACCGGCTGATGAGCCGTTACAATTAGCTAGCGTGGACTGATTACCGGGTCGTGGCGACATGCGAATGGTGCCCCTCGGGCGGCGCTTCCTCCGAGGATTTTGTGGCGAGGGCTTGCTGTGGCAGCGGTGAAAGAATTACCAAATATAAGTAACCCTGTGCCACCCTATTCTACAATAAAGCGGGATCCTGGGGAGCCGTATATGAAGTTTATGGACCATTTAAAAGAAGCTATAGATGCTTCTCCTAACCTGACTCCAGAGGCAAAAGCTGGTGTGGGGAAAGATTTGGCCACAACGAATGCAAACACCCAATACTGACAGATATTAGCCGGCTTGGGAAAAACAGCTTCTCGGGCGCAGATGGTGGAAACTTGTATAAGGGTACCGATTATGCAAAGGGAGGTAGAAAAGGCAAAAATACGTGCTCGAGCCCACGCTGAGGCTTTGGCTGCAGCGTTTTAAGCCTGCGATGAAAGGCCGAAGCCCTTCTTGTCGCGGCCTAGTGTGTTTTACTTGCGTACGGACGGGACATCTTAAAAGAAACTGCCCTCGATACGCTTAGCAGCGTTACGAAAATGGCATAACTGCCCAATTAGTCGGGTAGCAGATTCTCTTTATGTTGTGGGAGTAGTACAAAGACTACGTAGAGCACTTTCACGGCAAGTTTCCAATGCCTTGTTGTTTGAAGCATTGTTAGATTTGTGGAACATGTTAGATTATAGGACAGTGCCAGTATTTATAATGCATATAAAAAGCCACTCTAACCTACCAGGTGGTCGAGTGAGGGAAACAACATTATAGACAAACTTGAGGCAGTGACAGATGTATCTCCTTTTGAATAAGCCAGACAGGCTCACATGTACTTCCATCTATCCTCAGCATCGCTCCAAAAGCAGTTTGCGCTAACCGAGGAACAAGCTCGATCTGTTGTTGCGCCTTGTCCCGATCGTGCCTGCGTAATGCCTTTGCGACAAAAAGGAGTAAATCCTCGGGGCTTGCGGCCGGGTCGGTTACGGCAAACTGATATTACTGAATTTGCACCGTTTGGCCCTCAAAATTACATTCGTGTATCTGTAGACACCTGTTCGGGACTGCTACAGGAGTCCTCAGCAAAAGCAAGAGCAGTAAAGCATTACTTAAGATCTTTTGCTGTCACGGGTGTTCCTACGCATATCGAAACAGAGAATGGTGTAGCATATCGTTCTGACACGCTTGCGACCTTCCTCGTTCGGTGAAATATACGACACCTGTTCGTAGTTCCTTAAAATACTACTGGCCGGGCAATTATTGAGCGTGCACGTGGCACCCTGAAAAATCTTTCCTCTCTTTTGAAAAAACAAGGGGGAATTGGTGTGATTCCAAAAGAGGTTGTGATAAAGGCACTGTATGTGATAAATTGGCTTAATCCTAAAAGTGAGACTGAAATGGAACCCTTTGTTATGCACCGTATAAAAAATGTCAAAGACTTTACCAAAAATGTACTTAAGGTTAGTGTGTTTAATCTGACAACGCAACAATGGGAAGGTCCAACGTCATTAATAACCTGGGGAAGGGGATATACTTGTGTTTCTACAGGTAACCATAAAAATTTGTGGATGTCAGCAAAGGGGGTGAGACCTTCGCTAGCGAACAAATAAGAAACCTATTACAATGATGACAACCCTTAACCTCAAAGGTGTTACCGCTTTTAGCGACGGATGTAGCCGATGTTGAGAATACCGCTTGTCCCGTCCCGACAGATGGAATGAGGAATGAGTTGACTCTGAACGCGACACGCACCCCTGTTACCAATCAGGACGCATAACCACGGGCGTAGTTATATGCGGTGCTTTATTTCAGCGCTGGGAAACCAGGGGTGCGCACCCAAAGCTGGCTTCGCTGGTCAGTTTAAGTTACACAGTATTTATACAGTCCATTCACATACATATTCATATATTCATTAAGATACGTAACGGTTACTCAATATTGATTACAACATTGATTGCTACATCTTGGAACTATTTTGATCATGTGCAGTGTCCTCACTCTATACGTATTTAGGCTAAGATAAAAGCTAGGTTGTTAAGATAAGAGTGTACTCAAACACGATATGCTTGAACATCCTCTCAGGGACAGTTTACAAAACTGATTCATCCTTTCAGGAACATTTTGTAAAACTGGTTCGGTTACTAACACCCCGACTCGACGGATGAGATCGGCTGTGAGTTAACTCCGGATAATTCTGCGCGGCGATGCGAAGTGAATGACAGACGATCGCTCCGGGGGTCCAATTATGAATTTACTAAAGGCGTGTGGTCATATACAAATTACAGCAATCGGTGACTTGGCAAAAGTATGTTATAATACCACAAAACTTATCAATACATTGACAGCAAAAAGCCTTCTAAAAGCAGTGGATTGGCAACAATTACTAACTGTAATGCAAAACTTAAGAAGACTTTAGCAGCAGAACTTCAACATATAAATACCATTGTAAGGAAAAGGAAAAGAGACAGAAGACGAAAACTAAGACATCAGAAAGAGAAAGGGAGAGAGACAGAGATAGAGACAGAGAGTAAGATATCACCGCTCCACAGGTACGTCGGTCCCGCGACGACCTCCGGAGGGGGGGACGTGTTGAAGATTTACACGCCGCTGACCTATATCGTACGGGAGGTTGTTTTAGAAGCTGGTTCATTTACGTGCGAGAAAGGAGAAGGCGTTCGTCTCCTCCTTCTGCTCGCTCTTCCTGCTAATTTGGAAAACTCTTTGGGAAATGGCTCTGGGGTCTTCAAACTAGGGGAAAGTTCACGGTACTGACCAGAAGCGAGTTGTCTTGCCCGTCAGGGGTAGCTGTTGGTTCGTGGTCTCTTCTGGTAGTTGGTTGTCCGACAGATGGTTCATCTCTATCATGCCAATTAGGCCATGAAACCTTTCACGGCAACACTGTTAATTGTCCACATCTTCCAAGGTGTCTGCCTTCGTGGCCATAAAACTTTGGAAAAGATAACATGACGTGTCATCTATCTCTTCCTCCCAATGTAACTAAAAACACACGTTTAATGGATAACAACGTCTTTGTTCTGCTAAGCCTGGGGGGCAGTACTTCTAGGTTGTCGCACCACTTCGTAAAATAGAGCAGCGATTAATTTTGTATTATTAGCCATGGTCACAATTATGATTTGAAGACAGTGTGAAATACAGGATATTTTTTAAGTTCAAACAGCACATAAAATCAAATTCTTCATGATACAGCTTAATTGTAATTATATTAGCCTTAATGCTCTTAACAAGAACAGTTCCGTTTTCAATATTCCTTTTAACCAAACAGGTTATCCAACCCAGAAAACCCAACATCTTCTGTTATTTTCATGTTCTGCAAATCTTTTATCTTGTTAATATTGTATTAAATAAAATATGAGGGGGAGATGTAGTGGCAGAGGATGGCGTTGTCGCCAGCCTGGCTGAGACGTGAAGCCAGAGACAAAAGAATCAAAAGGAGCCCCATTAGAAGGTAACAATGAATGAGCAAGCACCGGACATGCGTGTGCAGAGTGCGTGGACAGTGCGTGCAGCCTATCACGTTATTGTATAGCATGTGTTACAACCAAACACATTGTTACAAGGCACGTGGAGAGAGCAGCTTTGGTATAAAGCTAACCCGATCCAACAATAAAGTGAAGTCGGTAAACATCACATTGGTGTGTCAGGTTCCATCTCTCGCAAGGAAAAGCGACAATACAGTCCAATAGTAATAGCTGAGTCTGGGGTCTTCGTGATTCTCAGAGGATCCTTTGTACTGACCTCAGACAGGTATTTGATTTATGCAGCTGTAGATATTATTTAGAGTCATATTAAATATGTGGTCACCTAAAAAAAAAAAAATTGTTAGAATACCCTGTGAAATAACAGGACACTACTGGTGTTTTACAGTTCTTACTCAAGACTGTTTTTGACTACTGTTTTCTGTAAAGAGACTGTCCACCCTCCTGCCCACGGCTACTCCATGCCAGATGATCATACAATCTTTGCCTAGGCAATTTATTATGTGAACAAATTAACGGTGGACACCTAGACCTCAATCCACCCACCCCTGACTCCACGCCTCCGGGCACAACAGCTCCGAGCCAAACGTGCACATGTGCACACCAAGGCTCCACAGAACGTCATAGACAACATGACTCCAACCACAACAAAAAAGCTAAACAACAAAAAAGACTCCAAGACCAGACACGGCATCGATCAAAAGAACCTGCAGGAAGAGTGGAACTGCAATGAACCACCACGGCAACCCCAGAATAAAAAGGAAAAAAACTACACAGTCCCTTATGAAATGGCACCGCCGCAACGAGCCGAAAGAGCGGCTCTGGCACAAAAAGCTGGTGCAAACCCTAAAACCTTCAAGATGCTGGGAAGAAGTGCCAGTCCCTGAGACTGGATGGGTAGAGAGCAGAGCTGCCGACGCAGCCCTCAACGACACCATAAAACACCACCGACCAGAAACATCCCAAACGCAAGGACCTGCCACGCTTTCGGCTGCTGATACCAGAAAACCAGCGCCCAATTGGCGCTACGCCAGTCGGAACCGGGATTCCAGATCCCGGGACGGCACCCGAGACGCCTTTCGTGTCCCTCGAACGCAACGAGACCCCAGGATCGTCTGACAGGCGCAAGGCAGGCGTCCCGAACTACACCACAACGCAGACACAGGCTGGAGCTGCCCTGCCCGGCACACGCTGGCGTCACACTGGAAAGGTCCCCGGGCCCTTTACCCGCGCCAAGGGGACGGTTCCTGGACGGCCCTTGCCCTTATCAGAACTAAACCCACCGTCCCTGCGATTCCCAGCCCCTTGCCAGCCCTCGTGCCTCCACTTAGCTTTCAGAGGGCCAAGGGACCGAACCCGTCTTCAACAGAGGAAAACGCCACGTGCGCGAACGGCCGTCTTCCTGCATCGCCGGGTTCCTCTTCAGCGTCTGCAGGAACACGAGAAAACGCACGCTCGCTAAGGCGCGCCAGCACACGGCGTCGTGGGGTAAACGCCGACCCCTTCCGCAACACCCACCTCCTGCTAAGTTCCACGGCGTTCCGTTCGGCGCGTCGTGCCGCGGGCGCGGTCACCAACCCTGGTCGCTCGTGACGCCTAAGACGGCGAGAAGCAAAAGAACTGTAGCGCCTGGAACGAGTCCCCGGCCGCAAACGCTCCTCCTCGCCCCTAGCCCGGCTCACCTCAAATGCTCCTCCCAGGCCAAAGGGCCCACAAAGCGCCTGCAAAGAGAGAAGGAAGCGCTGAACCGAGTCACCGGGCCATACCGGGCTCCTCAACACCCACCGCCGCCTCACCTTCTCGGCTGCCGGCCGGCGTGCGGCTTCGCCCCTCCCAGCTCGTCTGCGGCACCTGCAAAACCAGAGGCACGCGCTCGGACGCCGCCCGAAAACACAGCCTGCCGCAGACGCCCCCATCTCGCCCTCCCTTACCGGGGCCGCTCGCCCACCCGGCCGCCCTTGCTTTTGGCTGCCACGCTGTTGACCACGAAGACGCTCAGCTACCGCCTGTAAAACACAACCAAAGGACGCTCAGACCTGCACCAGCAACACGGCACCTGAAACGAGCTGCCGCTTCAGCCCAGCACTCCGTGCTCACCTTGCCCCAGGACCTGCGCTGCCGATACCCAGCTTTCCTCTTCGCTTCCCACCTAGGAAAAGCAGAAACGACCGGGCTTAGCTAGAGCCACACGGCACAGCTTCCCTCTGGCACCACGCACCGACCCACCTGCTTACGGCGCACAGCTCGCCTCCTGCGTCGCCCCTTCTGTGCCAAGCTGTCCCTCTGCACCTGAAATCAAGTTATTCAGCAAGTCACCCAGCAGCTCATCAACAGCTTGACCATTCCGCACGTCTGCTTTCTATTGCGCAATAGCATTCCAAGCTCTCGGGGAGTCTCCAAAACGCCTGCGCGGGGACCCTCCACTCCCCTGCCCACGGCTACTCCAGCCCAGATGACCGCACAACCTCTGCCTACGCAATTTAACGCGTCAGCAGATTAGCCGGGGACTCCCAGAGCCCCGTCCACCCACCCCGGACTCCACGCGTCCCGGCAGAGCAGCTCCGAGCCAAACGCGCACCCGCGCGGACAGACGCTCCGCAGAACGTTATCGACCACACGACGGCCACAGCACCAAAAACGCTCCACAACGAAAACGACACTCCGAGACCAGACAGGCATCCATCCAAAGAATCTACGGGGAGGCAGCGGTGAGGCCAGGAGCCTCTCCTACAACCCCAAATGAAAAAGGAGCCCAACGTCACGGCTCCTGACGAGACGGCGGCACCGCCGCAACCCAGCAGAGACGGCGCAACCAAACGAGAAGCTGCTGCAACGCCTAAGAACTTCTTCCCAGCATCTTGAAGTGCCAGTCCCCGAGACTGGAAGGGTAGAGAGCACAGCTGCCGGCACAGCCCAGGACAACGCCACAAACACCACCGACCAGAAACGACCGAAACGCAAGAACCCTCTACGCTTTCGGCTGCTGATACCAGAAAACCAGCGCCCAACTGGCGCTACGCCAGTCGGCACCGGGGTTCCAGATCCCGGGACGGCACCCGAGACGCCTTTCGTGTCCCTCGAACGCAACGAGACCCCAGGATCGTCTGACAGGCGCAAGGCAGGCGTCCCGAACTACACCACAACGCAGACACAGGCTGGAGCTGCCCTGCCCGGCACACGCTGGCGTCGCACTGGAAAGGTCCCCGGGCCCTTCACCTGCCCAAAGGGGACTGTTCCTGGATAGCCCTTGCCCCGAACAGAACTTTACCCCCCTCCCTGCGCTTCCCAGCCCCTTCCCAGCCGCCCAGCCTCCACTGAGCTTTCAGAGGGCCAAGAGACCGAATCCATCTTCGACGGATGAAAACGCCACGTGCGCCGACAGGGATATTCCAGCATCGCCGGCTTCCTCCTCAACATCTACAGCAACACAGGAAAACACACGCTGACTAAGCAGAGCAAACACACAGTATAAAGGCACAAGGCACATCTTCCCTCTGACACCACGCACCGCCCCACCTGCTTACAGTGCTCGGCTCGCCTCTTTTCTCACTCTTTCTTGCCAAGTTGTCCCTCTGCCTACAACCTTTGCCTACACGATAACAGACACGGGCTGGAGCTGCCCCGCCGTGCACAAGCTGGCATCAGTCCGTAAAGTTCCCTGGACCCTTTAGCTGCCCAAAGGGCACTGTTCCTGGACGGCCTTTGCCCCTATGACAGCTTTAAACCCCCTCCATGCAATTCCCAGCCCCTCCCCAGCCCTCGAGCCTCCGCTTACCTGTCAGAGGGCCAAGGGGCTGCATCAATCTGCAGAGAAAAACACCACGTGCACTAGTAAGCATCTTCCTGCATTGCCCAATTCCTCTTCAACATCTGCAGTAACACAAGAAAACACACACTCACTTAGCAGAGACAACGCACATTATAAAGGCACACAGCACATCTTCCCGCTGACACCACGCAACAACCCACCTGCTTACGGCGCACAGCTCGCCTCCTGCGTCGCCCCTTCTGTGCCAAGTTGTCCCTCTGCACCTGAAATCAAGTTATTCAACAAGTCACCCAGATGCTCATCAACAGCTTGACCATTCCACAGGTCTGCTTTCTGTTTAGGAATCCCACCAGAAGCTCTAATTGAGTCTCTAAAACACTGCGGAAGGGACAGTCCGCTCCCCTGCCCACAGCTACTCCATCCCAGACGACTGCACCACCTTTGCCTGCGCAGTTTAACACGTCAACAGATCAACCGTGCACCCCTAGAGCTCCGTGCACCCACCCCTGACTCCACGCCTCCGGGCAGAGCAGCTCCTAGCCAAAGGTGCACCTGCGCAGACAGTCGCACCTCAGAACGTTATCGACAACACATCAACAGCGCCAAAAACGCTCTATAAAAGCAACGACTCCAAACCAGAGACTGCATCGATCAAAAGAACCTGCAGGGAGGCAGCGGTGAGGCGAGGAGTCTCTACTGCAACCCCAGAAAAAAATAAGAGCCGAACGGCACGGCCCCTTAGGAGACGGCGGCGCTGGCGCAAACACACAGAGAGGGCGGCACGGCTTAAAAACTTCAAGATGCTGGGAAGAAGTGCCAGTCCCTGAGAATGGATGGGTAGAGAGCAGAGCTGCCGACGCAGCCCTCAACGACACCATAAAACACCACCGACCAGAAACGTCCCAAACGCAAGGACCTGCCACGCTTTCGGCTGCTGATACCAGAAAACCAGCGCCCAATTGGCGCTACGCCAGTCGGAACCGGGATTCCAGATCCCGGGACGGCACCCGAGACGCCTTTCGTGTCCCTCGAACGCAACGAGACCCCAGGATCGTCTGACAGGCGCAAGGCAGGCGTCCCGAACTACACCACAACGCAGACACAGGCTGGAGCTGCCCTGCCCGGCACACGCTGGCGTCACACTGGAAAGGTCCCCGGGCCCTTTACCCGCGCCAAGGGGACGGTTCCTGGACGGCCCTTGCCCTTATCAGAACTAAACCCACCGTCCCTGCGATTCCCAGCCCCTTGCCAGCCCTCGTGCCTCCACTTAGCTTTCAGAGGGCCAAGGGACCGAACCCGTCTTCAACAGAGGAAAACGCCACGTGCGCGAACGGCCGTCTTCCTGCATCGCCGGGTTCCTCTTCAGCGTCTGCAGGAACACGAGAAAACGCACGCTCGCTAAGGCGCGCCAGCACACGGCGTCGTGGGGTAAACGCCGACCCCTTCCGCAACACCCACCTCCTGCTAAGTTCCACGGCGTTCCGTTCGGCGCGTCGTGCCGCGGGCGCGGTCACCAACCCTGGTCGCTCGTGACGCCTAAGACGGCGAGAAGCAAAAGAACTGTAGCGCCTGGAACGAGTCCCCGGCCGCAAACGCTCCTCCTCGCCCCTAGCCCGGCTCACCTCAAATGCTCCTCCCAGGCCAAAGGGCCCACAAAGCGCCTGCAAAGAGAGAAGGAAGCGCTGAACCGAGTCACCGGGCCATACCGGGCTCCTCAACACCCACCGCCGCCTCACCTTCTCGGCTGCCGGCCGGCGTGCGGCTTCGCCCCTCCCAGCTCGTCTGCGGCACCTGCAAAACCAGAGGCACGCGCTCGGACGCCGCCCGAAAACACAGCCTGCCGCAGACGCCCCCATCTCGCCCTCCCTTACCGGGGCCGCTCGCCCACCCGGCCGCCCTTGCTTTTGGCTGCCACGCTGTTGACCACGAAGACGCTCAGCTACCGCCTGTAAAACACAACCAAAGGACGCTCAGACCTGCACCAGCAACACGGCACCTGAAACGAGCTGCCGCTTCAGCCCAGCACTCCGTGCTCACCTTGCCCCAGGACCTGCGCTGCCGATACCCAGCTTTCCTCTTCGCTTCCCACCTAGGAAAAGCAGAAACGACCGGGCTTAGCTAGAGCCACACGGCACAGCTTCCCTCTGGCACCACGCACCGACCCACCTGCTTACGGCGCACAGCTCGCCTCCTGCGTCGCCCCTTCTGTGCCAAGCTGTCCCTCTGCACCTGAAATCAAGTTATTCAGCAAGTCACCCAGCAGCTCATCAACAGCTTGACCATTCCGCACGTCTGCTTTCTATTGCGCAATAGCATTCCAAGCTCTCGGGGAGTCTCCAAAACGCCTGCGCGGGGACCCTCCACTCCCCTGCCCACGGCTACTCCAGCCCAGATGACCGCACAACCTCTGCCTACGCAATTTAACGCGTCAGCAGATTAGCCGGGGACTCCCAGAGCCCCGTCCACCCACCCCGGACTCCACGCGTCCCGGCAGAGCAGCTCCGAGCCAAACGCGCACCCGCGCGGACAGACGCTCCGCAGAACGTTATCGACCACACGACGGCCACAGCACCAAAAACGCTCCACAACGAAAACGACACTCCGAGACCAGACAGGCATCCATCCAAAGAATCTACGGGGAGGCAGCGGTGAGGCCAGGAGCCTCTCCTACAACCCCAAATGAAAAAGGAGCCCAACGTCACGGCTCCTGACGAGACGGCGGCACCGCCGCAACCCAGCAGAGACGGCGCAACCAAACGAGAAGCTGCTGCAACGCCTAAGAACTTCTTCCCAGCATCTTGAAGTGCCAGTCCCCGAGACTGGAAGGGTAGAGAGCACAGCTGCCGGCACAGCCCAGGACAACGCCACAAACACCACCGACCAGAAACGACCGAAACGCAAGAACCCTCTACGCTTTCGGCTGCTGATACCAGAAAACCAGCGCCCAACTGGCGCTACGCCAGTCGGCACCGGGGTTCCAGATCCCGGGACGGCACCCGAGACGCCTTTCGTGTCCCTCGAACGCAACGAGACCCCAGGATCGTCTGACAGGCGCAAGGCAGGCGTCCCGAACTACACCACAACGCAGACACAGGCTGGAGCTGCCCTGCCCGGCACACGCTGGCGTCGCACTGGAAAGGTCCCCGGGCCCTTCACCTGCCCAAAGGGGACTGTTCCTGGATAGCCCTTGCCCCGAACAGAACTTTACCCCCCTCCCTGCGCTTCCCAGCCCCTTCCCAGCCGCCCAGCCTCCACTGAGCTTTCAGAGGGCCAAGAGACCGAATCCATCTTCGACGGATGAAAACGCCACGTGCGCCGACAGGGATATTCCAGCATCGCCGGCTTCCTCCTCAACATCTACAGCAACACAGGAAAACACACGCTGACTAAGCAGAGCAAACACACAGTATAAAGGCACAAGGCACATCTTCCCTCTGACACCACGCACCGCCCCACCTGCTTACAGTGCTCGGCTCGCCTCTTTTCTCACTCTTTCTTGCCAAGTTGTCCCTCTGCCTACAACCTTTGCCTACACGATAACAGACACGGGCTGGAGCTGCCCCGCCGTGCACAAGCTGGCATCACTACGTAAAGTTCCCTGGACCCTTTAGCTGCCCAAAGGGCACTGTTCCTGGACGGCCTTTGCCCCTATGACAGCTTTAAACCCCCTCCATGCAATTCCCAGCCCCTCCCCAGCCCTCGAGCCTCCGCTTACCTGTCAGAGGGCCAAGGGGCTGCATCAATCTGCAGAGAAAAACACCACGTGCACTAGTAAGCATCTTCCTGCATTGCCCAATTCCTCTTCAACATCTGCAGTAACACAAGAAAACACACACTCACTTAGCAGAGACAACGCACATTATAAAGGCACACAGCACATCTTCCCGCTGACACCACGCAACAACCCACCTGCTTACGGCGCACAGCTCGCCTCCTGCGTCGCCCCTTCTGTGCCAAGTTGTCCCTCTGCACCTGAAATCAAGTTATTCAACAAGTCACCCAGATGCTCATCAACAGCTTGACCATTCCACAGGTCTGCTTTCTGTTTAGGAATCCCACCAGAAGCTCTAATTGAGTCTCTAAAACACTGCGGAAGGGACAGTCCGCTCCCCTGCCCACAGCTACTCCATCCCAGACGACTGCACCACCTTTGCCTGCGCAGTTTAACACGTCAACAGATCAACCGTGCACCCCTAGAGCTCCGTGCACCCACCCCTGACTCCACGCCTCCGGGCAGAGCAGCTCCTAGCCAAAGGTGCACCTGCGCAGACAGTCGCACCTCAGAACGTTATCGACAACACATCAACAGCGCCAAAAACGCTCTATAAAAGCAACGACTCCAAACCAGAGACTGCATCGATCAAAAGAACCTGCAGGGAGGCAGCGGTGAGGCGAGGAGTCTCTACTGCAACCCCAGAAAAAAATAAGAGCCGAACGGCACGGCCCCTTAGGAGACGGCGGCGCTGGCGCAAACACACAGAGAGGGCGGCACGGCTTAAAAACTTCAAGATGCTGGGAAGAAGTGCCAGTCCCTGAGAATGGATGGGTAGAGAGCAGAGCTGCCGACGCAGCCCTCAACGACACCATAAAACACCACCGACCAGAAACGTCCCAAACGCAAGGACCTGCCACGCTTTCGGCTGCTGATACCAGAAAACCAGCGCCCAATTGGCGCTACGCCAGTCGGAACCGGGATTCCAGATCCCGGGACGGCACCCGAGACGCCTTTCGTGTCCCTCGAACGCAACGAGACCCCAGGATCGTCTGACAGGCGCAAGGCAGGCGTCCCGAACTACACCACAACGCAGACACAGGCTGGAGCTGCCCTGCCCGGCACACGCTGGCGTCACACTGGAAAGGTCCCCGGGCCCTTTACCCGCGCCAAGGGGACGGTTCCTGGACGGCCCTTGCCCTTATCAGAACTAAACCCACCGTCCCTGCGATTCCCAGCCCCTTGCCAGCCCTCGTGCCTCCACTTAGCTTTCAGAGGGCCAAGGGACCGAACCCGTCTTCAACAGAGGAAAACGCCACGTGCGCGAACGGCCGTCTTCCTGCATCGCCGGGTTCCTCTTCAGCGTCTGCAGGAACACGAGAAAACGCACGCTCGCTAAGGCGTGCCAGCACACGGCGTCGTGGGGTAAACGCCGACCCCTTCCGCAACACCCACCTCCTGCTAAGTTCCACGGCGTTCCGTTCGGCGTGTCGTGCCGCGGGCGCGGTCACCAACCCTGGTCGCTCGTGACGCCTAAGACGGCGAGAAGCAAAAGAACTGTAGCGCCTGGAACGAGTCCCCGGCCGCAAACGCTCCTCCTCGCCCCTAGCCCGGCTCACCTCAAATGCTCCTCCCAGGCCAAAGGGCCCACAAAGCGCCTGCAAAGAGAGAAGGAAGCGCTGAACCGAGTCACCGGGCCATACCGGGCTCCTCAACACCCACCGCCGCCTCACCTTCTCGGCTGCCGGCCGGCGTGCGGCTTCGCCCCTCCCAGCTCGTCTGCGGCACCTGCAAAACCAGAGGCACGCGCTCGGACGCCGCCCGAAAACACAGCCTGCCGCAGACGCCCCCATCTCGCCCTCCCTTACCGGGGCCGCTCGCCCACCCGGCCGCCCTTGCTTTTGGCTGCCACGCTGTTGACCACGAAGACGCTCAGCTACCGCCTGTAAAACACAACCAAAGGACGCTCAGACCTGCACCAGCAACACGGCACCTGAAACGAGCTGCCGCTTCAGCCCAGCACTCCGTGCTCACCTTGCCCCAGGACCTGCGCTGCCGATACCCAGCTTTCCTCTTCGCTTCCCACCTAGGAAAAGCAGAAACGACCGGGCTTAGCTAGAGCCACACGGCACAGCTTCCCTCTGGCACCACGCACCGACCCACCTGCTTACGGCGCACAGCTCGCCTCCTGCGTCGCCCCTTCTGTGCCAAGCTGTCCCTCTGCACCTGAAATCAAGTTATTCAGCAAGTCACCCAGCAGCTCATCAACAGCTTCACCATTCCGCACGTCTGCTTTCTATTGCGCAATAGCATTCCAAGCTCTCGGGGAGTCTCCAAAACGCCTGCGCGGGGACCCTCCACTCCCCTGCCCACGGCTACTCCAGCCCAGATGACCGCGCATCCTCTGCCTACGCAATTTAACGCGTCAGCAGATTAGCCGGGGACTCCCAGAGCCCCGTCCACCCACCCCGGACTCCACGCGTCCCGGCAGAGCAGCTCCGAGCCAAACGCGCACCCGCGCGGACAGACGCTCCGCAGAACGTTATCGACCACACGACGGCCACAGCACCAAAAACGCTCCACAACGAAAACGACACTCCGAGACCAGACAGGCATCCATCCAAAGAATCTACGGGGAGGCAGCGGTGAGGCCAGGAGCCTCTCCTACAACCCCAAATGAAAAAGGAGCCCAACGTCACGGCTCCTGACGAGACGGCGGCACCGCCGCAACCCAGCAGAGACGGCGCAACCAAACGAGAAGCTGCTGCAACGCCTAAGAACTTCTTCCCAGCATCTTGAAGTGCCAGTCCCCGAGACTGGAAGGGTAGAGAGCACAGCTGCCGGCACAGCCCAGGACAACGCCACAAACACCACCGACCAGAAACGACCGAAACGCAAGAACCCTCTACGCTTTCGGCTGCTGATACCAGAAAACCAGCGCCCAACTGGCGCTACGCCAGTCGGCACCGGGGTTCCAGATCCCGGGACGGCACCCGAGACGCCTTTCGTGTCCCTCGAACGCAACGAGACCCCAGGATCGTCTGACAGGCGCAAGGCAGGCGTCCCGAACTACACCACAACGCAGACACAGGCTGGAGCTGCCCTGCCCGGCACACGCTGGCGTCGCACTGGAAAGGTCCCCGGGCCCTTCACCTGCCCAAAGGGGACTGTTCCTGGATAGCCCTTGCCCCGAACAGAACTTTACCCCCCTCCCTGCGCTTCCCAGCCCCTTCCCAGCCGCCCAGCCTCCACTTAGCTTTCAGAGGGCCAAGAGACCGAATCCATCTTCGACGGATGAAAACGCCACGTGCGCCGACAGGGATATTCCAGCATCGCCGGCTTCCTCCTCAACATCTACAGCAACACAGGAAAACACACGCTGACTAAGCAGAGCAAACACACAGTATAAAGGCACAAGGCACATCTTCCCTCTGACACCACGCACCGCCCCACCTGCTTACAGTGCTCGGCTCGCCTCTTTTCTCACTCTTTCTTGCCAAGTTGTCCCTCTGCCTACAACCTTTGCCTACACGATAACAGACACGGGCTGGAGCTGCCCCGCCGTGCACAAGCTGGCATCACTACGTAAAGTTCCCTGGACCCTTTAGCTGCCCAAAGGGCACTGTTCCTGGACGGCCTTTGCTTCTATGAGAGCTTTAAACCCCCTCCATGCAATTCCCAGCCCCTCCCCAGCCCTCGAGCCTCCGCTTACCTGTCAGAGGGCCAAGGGGCTGCATCAATCTGCAGAGAAAAACACCACGTGCACTAGTAAGCATCTTCCTGCATTGCCCAATTCCTCTTCAACATCTGCAGTAACACAAGAAAACACACACTCACTTAGCAGAGACAACGCACATTATAAAGGCACACAGCACATCTTCCCGCTGACACCACGCAACAACCCACCTGCTTACGGCGCACAGCTCGCCTCCTGCGTCGCCCCTTCTGTGCCAAGTTGTCCCTCTGCACCTGAAATCAAGTTATTCAACAAGTCACCCAGATGCTCATCAACAGCTTGACCATTCCACAGGTCTGCTTTCTGTTTAGGAATCCCACCAGAAGCTCTAATTGAGTCTCTAAAACACTGCGGAAGGGACAGTCCGCTCCCCTGCCCACAGCTACTCCATCCCAGACGACTGCACCACCTTTGCCTGCGCAGTTTAACACGTCAACAGATCAACCGTGCACCCCTAGAGCTCCGTCCACCCACCCCTGACTCCACGCCTCCGGGCAGAGCAGCTCCTAGCCAAAGGTGCACCTGCGCAGACAGTCGCACCTCAGAACGTTATCGACAACACATCAACAGAGCCAAAAACGCTCTATAAAAGCAACGACTCCAAACCAGAGACTGCATCGATCAAAAGAACCTGCAGGGAGGCAGCGGTGAGGCGAGGAGTCTCTACTGCAACCCCAGAAAAAAATAAGAGCCGAACGGCACGGCCCCTTAGGAGACGGCGGCGCTGGCGCAAACACACAGAGAGGGCGGCACGGCTTAAAAACTTCAAGATGCTGGGAAGAAGTGCCAGTCCCTGAGACTGGATGGGTAGAGAGCAGAGCTGCCGACGCAGCCCTCAACGACACCATAAAACACCACCGACCAGAAACGTCCCAAACGCAAGGACCTGCCACGCTTTCGGCTGCTGATACCAGAAAACCAGCGCCCAATTGGCGCTACGCCAGTCGGAACCGGGATTCCAGATCCCGGGACGGCACCCGAGACGCCTTTCGTGTCCCTCGAACGCAACGAGACCCCAGGATCGTCTGACAGGCGCAAGGCAGGCGTCCCGAACTACACCACAACGCAGACACAGGCTGGAGCTGCCCTGCCCGGCACACGCTGGCGTCACACTGGAAAGGTCCCCGGGCCCTTTACCCGCACCAAGGGGACGGTTCCTGGACGGCCCTTGCCCTTATCAGAACTAAACCCACCGTCCCTGCGATTCCCAGCCCCTTGCCAGCCCTCGTGCCTCCACTTAGCTTTCAGAGGGCCAAGGGACCGAACCCGTCTTCAACAGAGGAAAACGCCACGTGCGCGAACGGCCGTCTTCCTGCATCGCCGGGTTCCTCTTCAGCGTCTGCAGGAACACGAGAAAACGCACGCTCGCTAAGGCGCGCCAGCACACGGCGTCGTGGGGTAAACGCCGACCCCTTCCGCAACACCCACCTCCTGCTAAGTTCCACGGCGTTCCGTTCGGCGCGTCGTGCCGCGGGCGCGGTCACCAACCCTGGTCGCTCGTGACGCCTAAGACGGCGAGAAGCAAAAGAACTGTAGCGCCTGGAACGAGTCCCCGGCCGCAAACGCTCCTCCTCGCCCCTAGCCCGGCTCACCTCAAATGCTCCTCCCAGGCCAAAGGGCCCACAAAGCGCCTGCAAAGAGAGAAGGAAGCGCTGAACCGAGTCACCGGGCCATACCGGGCTCCTCAACACCCACCGCCGCCTCACCTTCTCGGCTGCCGGCCGGCGTGCGGCTTCGCCCCTCCCAGCTCGTCTGCGGCACCTGCAAAACCAGAGGCACGCGCTCGGACGCCGCCCGAAAACACAGCCTGCCGCAGACGCCCCCATCTCGCCCTCCCTTACCGGGGCCGCTCGCCCACCCGGCCGCCCTTGCTTTTGGCTGCCACGCTGTTGACCACGAAGACGCTCAGCTACCGCCTGTAAAACACAACCAAAGGACGCTCAGACCTGCACCAGCAACACGGCACCTGAAACGAGCTGCCGCTTCAGCCCAGCACTCCGTGCTCACCTTGCCCCAGGACCTGCGCTGCCGATACCCAGCTTTCCTCTTCGCTTCCCACCTAGGAAAAGCAGAAACGACCGGGCTTAGCTAGAGCCACACGGCACAGCTTCCCTCTGGCACCACGCACCGACCCACCTGCTTACGGCGCACAGCTCGCCTCCTGCGTCGCCCCTTCTGTGCCAAGCTGTCCCTCTGCACCTGAAATCAAGTTATTCAGCAAGTCACCCAGCAGCTCATCAACAGCTTGACCATTCCGCACGTCTGCTTTCTATTGCGCAATAGCATTCCAAGCTCTCGGGGAGTCTCCAAAACGCCTGCGCGGGGACCCTCCACTCCCCTGCCCACGGCTACTCCAGCCCAGATGACCGCGCAACCTCTGCCTACGCAATTTAACGCGTCAGCAGATTAGCCGGGGACTCCCAGAGCCCCGTCCACCCACCCCGGACTCCACGCGTCCCGGCAGAGCAGCTCCGAGCCAAACGCGCACCCGCGCGGACAGACGCTCCGCAGAACGTTATCGACCACACGACGGCCACAGCACCAAAAACGCTCCACAACGAAAACGACACTCCGAGACCAGACAGGCATCCATCCAAAGAATCTACGGGGAGGCAGCGGTGAGGCCAGGAGCCTCTCCTACAACCCCAAATGAAAAAGGAGCCCAACGTCACGGCTCCTGACGAGACGGCGGCACCGCCGCAACCCAGCAGAGACGGCGCAACCAAACGAGAAGCTGCTGCAACGCCTAAGAACTTCTTCCCAGCATCTTGAAGTGCCAGTCCCCGAGACTGGAAGGGTAGAGAGCACAGCTGCCGGCACAGCCCAGGACAACGCCACAAACACCACCGACCAGAAACGACCGAAACGCAAGAACCCTCTACGCTTTCGGCTGCTGATACCAGAAAACCAGCGCCCAACTGGCGCTACGCCAGTCGGCACCGGGGTTCCAGATCCCGGGACGGCACCCGAGACGCCTTTCGTGTCCCTCGAACGCAACGAGACCCCAGGATCGTCTGACAGGCGCAAGGCAGGCGTCCCGAACTACACCACAACGCAGACACAGGCTGGAGCTGCCCTGCCCGGCACACGCTGGCGTCGCACTGGAAAGGTCCCCGGGCCCTTCACCTGCCCAAAGGGGACTGTTCCTGGATAGCCCTTGCCCCGAACAGAACTTTACCCCCCTCCCTGCGCTTCCCAGCCCCTTCCCAGCCGCCCAGCCTCCACTTAGCTTTCAGAGGGCCAAGAGACCGAATCCATCTTCGACGGATGAAAACGCCACGTGCGCCGACAGGGATATTCCAGCATCGCCGGCTTCCTCCTCAACATCTACAGCAACACAGGAAAACACACGCTGACTAAGCAGAGCAAACACACAGTATAAAGGCACAAGGCACATCTTCCCTCTGACACCACGCACCGCCCCACCTGCTTACAGTGCTCGGCTCGCCTCTTTTCTCACTCTTTCTTGCCAAGTTGTCCCTCTGCCTACAACCTTTGCCTACACGATAACAGACACGGGCTGGAGCTGCCCCGCCGTGCACAAGCTGGCATCACTACGTAAAGTTCCCTGGACCCTTTAGCTGCCCAAAGGGCACTGTTCCTGGACGGCCTTTGCCCCTATGACAGCTTTAAACCCCCTCCATGCAATTCCCAGCCCCTCCCCAGCCCTCGAGCCTCCGCTTACCTGTCAGAGGGCCAAGGGGCTGCATCAATCTGCAGAGAAAAACACCACGTGCACTAGTAAGCATCTTCCTGCATTGCCCAATTCCTCTTCAACATCTGCAGTAACACAAGAAAACACACACTCACTTAGCAGAGACAACGCACATTATAAAGGCACACAGCACATCTTCCCGCTGACACCACGCAACAACCCACCTGCTTACGGCGCACAGCTCGCCTCCTGCGTCGCCCCTTCTGTGCCAAGTTGTCCCTCTGCACCTGAAATCAAGTTATTCAACAAGTCACCCAGATGCTCATCAACAGCTTGACCATTCCACAGGTCTGCTTTCTGTTTAGGAATCCCACCAGAAGCTCTAATTGAGTCTCTAAAACACTGCGGAAGGGACAGTCCGCTCCCCTGCCCACAGCTACTCCATCCCAGACGACTGCACCACCTTTGCCTGCGCAGTTTAACACGTCAACAGATCAACCGTGCACCCCTAGAGCTCCGTCCACCCACCCCTGACTCCACGCCTCCGGGCAGAGCAGCTCCTAGCCAAAGGTGCACCTGCGCAGACAGTCGCACCTCAGAACGTTATCGACAACACATCAACAGCGCCAAAAACGCTCTATAAAAGCAACGACTCCAAACCAGAGACTGCATCGATCAAAAGAACCTGCAGGGAGGCAGCGGTGAGGCGAGGAGTCTCTACTGCAACCCCAGAAAAAAATAAGAGCCGAACGGCACGGCCCCTTAGGAGACGGCGGCGCTGGCGCAAACACACAGAGAGGGCGGCACGGCTTAAAAACTTCAAGATGCTGGGAAGAAGTGCCAGTCCCTGAGACTGGATGGGTAGAGAGCAGAGCTGCCGACGCAGCCCTCAATGACACCATAAAACACCACCGACCAGAAACGTCCCAAACGCAAGGACCTGCCACGCTTTCGGCTGCTGATACCAGAAAACCAGCGCCCAATTGGCGCTACGCCAGTCGGAACCGGGATTCCAGATCCCGGGACGGCACCCGAGACGCCTTTCGTGTCCCTCGAACGCAACGAGACCCCAGGATCGTCTGACAGGCGCAAGGCAGGCGTCCCGAACTACACCACAACGCAGACACAGGCTGGAGCTGCCCTGCCCGGCACACGCTGGCGTCACACTGGAAAGGTCCCCGGGCCCTTTACCCGCGCCAAGGGGACGGTTCCTGGACGGCCCTTGCCCTTATCAGAACTAAACCCACCGTCCCTGCGATTCCCAGCCCCTTGCCAGCCCTCGTGCCTCCACTTAGCTTTCAGAGGGCCAAGGGACCGAACCCGTCTTCAACAGAGGAAAACGCCACGTGCGCGAACGGCCGTCTTCCTGCATCGCCAGGTTCCTCTTCAGCGTCTGCAGGAACACGAGAAAACGCACGCTCGCTAAGGCGTGCCAGCACACGGCGTCGTGGGGTAAACGCCGACCCCTTCCGCAACACCCACCTCCTGCTAAGTTCCACGGCGTTCCGTTCGGCGCGTCGTGCCGCGGGCGCGGTCACCAACCCTGGTCGCTCGTGACGCCTAAGACGGCGAGAAGCAAAAGAACTGTAGCGCCTGGAACGAGTCCCCGGCCGCAAACGCTCCTCCTCGCCCCTAGCCCGGCTCACCTCAAATGCTCCTCCCAGGCCAAAGGGCCCACAAAGCGCCTGCAAAGAGAGAAGGAAGCGCTGAACCGAGTCACCGGGCCATACCGGGCTCCTCAACACCCACCGCCGCCTCACCTTCTCGGCTGCCGGCCGGCGTGCGGCTTCGCCCCTCCCAGCTCGTCTGCGGCACCTGCAAAACCAGAGGCACGAGCTCGGATGCCGCCCGAAAACACAGCCTGCCGCAGACGCCCCCATCTCGCCCTCCCTTACCGGGGCCGCTCGCCCACCCGGCCGCCCTTGCTTTTGGCTGCCACGCTGTTGACCACGAAGACGCTCAGCTACCGCCTGTAAAACACAACCAAAGGACGCTCAGACCTGCACCAGCAACACGGCACCTGAAACGAGCTGCCGCTTCAGCCCAGCACTCCGTGCTCACCTTGCCCCAGGACCTGCGCTGCCGATACCCAGCTTTCCTCTTCGCTTCCCACCTAGGAAAAGCAGAAACGACCGGGCTTAGCTAGAGCCACACGGCACAGCTTCCCTCTGGCACCACGCACCGACCCACCTGCTTACGGCGCACAGCTCGCCTCCTGCGTCGCCCCTTCTGTGCCAAGCTGTCCCTCTGCACCTGAAATCAAGTTATTCAGCAAGTCACCCAGCAGCTCATCAACAGCTTGACCATTCCGCACGTCTGCTTTCTATTGCGCAATAGCATTCCAAGCTCTCGGGGAGTCTCCAAAACGCCTGCGCGGGGACCCTCCACTCCCCTGCCCACGGCTACTCCAGCCCAGATGACCGCGCAACCTCTGCCTACGCAATTTAACGCGTCAGCAGATTAGCCGGGGACTCCCAGAGCCCCGTCCACCCACCCCGGACTCCACGCGTCCCGGCAGAGCAGCTCCGAGCCAAACGCGCACCCGCGCGGACAGACGCTCCGCAGAACGTTATCGACCACACGACGGCCACAGCACCAAAAACGCTCCACAACGAAAACGACACTCCGAGACCAGACAGGCATCCATCCAAAGAATCTACGGGGAGGCAGCGGTGAGGCCAGGAGCCTCTCCTACAACCCCAAATGAAAAAGGAGCCCAACGTCACGGCTCCTGACGAGACGGCGGCACCGCCGCATCCCAGCAGAGACGGCGCAACCAAACGAGAAGCTGCTGCAACGCCTAAGAACTTCTTCCCAGCATCTTGAAGTGCCAGTCCCCGAGACTGGAAGGGTAGAGAGCACAGCTGCCGGCACAGCCCAGGACAACGCCACAAACACCACCGACCAGAAACGACCGAAACGCAAGAACCCTCTACGCTTTCAGCTGCTGATACCAGAAAACCAGCGCCCAACTGGCGCTACGCCAGTCGGCACCGGGGTTCCAGATCCCGGGACTGCACCCGAGACGCCTTTCGTGTCCCTCGAACGCAACGAGACCCCAGGATCGTCTGACAGGCACAAGGCAGGCATCCCGAACTACACCACAACGCAGACACAGGCTGGAGCTGCCCTGCCCGGCACACGCTGGCGTCGCACTGGAAAGGTCCCCGGGCCCTTCACCTGCCCAAAGGGGACTGTTCCTGGATAGCCCTTGCCCCGAACAGAACTTTACCCCCCTCCCTGCGCTTCCCAGCCCCTTCCCAGCCGCCCAGCCTCCACTTAGCTTTCAGAGGGCCAAGAGACCGAATCCATCTTCGACGGATGAAAACGCCACGTGCGCCGACAGGGATATTCCAGCATCGCCGGCTTCCTCCTCAACATCTACAGCAACACAGGAAAACACACGCTGACTAAGCAGAGCAAACACACAGTATAAAGGCACAAGGCACATCTTCCCTCTGACACCACGCACCGCCCCACCTGCTTACAGTGCTCGGCTCGCCTCTTTTCTCACTCTTTCTTGCCAAGTTGTCCCTCTGCCTACAACCTTTGCCTACACGATAACAGACACGGGCTGGAGCTGCCCCGCCGTGCACAAGTTGGCATCAGTCCGTAAAGTTCCCTGGACCCTTTAGCTGCCCAAAGGGCACTGTTCCTGGACGGCCTTTGCCCCTATGAGAGCTTTAAACCCCCTCCATGCAATTCCCAGCCCCTCCCCAGCCCTCGAGCCTCCGCTTACCTGTCAGAGGGCCAAGGGGCTGCATCAATCTGCAAAGAAAAACACCACGTGCACTAGTAAGCATCTTCCTGCATTGCCCAATTCCTCTTCAACATCTGCAGTAACACAAGAAAACACACACTCACTTAGCAGAGACAACGCACATTATAAAGGCACACAGCACATCTTCCCGCTGACACCACGCAACAACCCACCTGCTTACGGCGCACAGCTCGCCTCCTGCGTCGCCCCTTCTGTGCCAAGTTGTCCCTCTGCACCTGAAATCAAGTTATTCAACAAGTCACCCAGATGCTCATCAACAGCTTGACCATTCCACAGGTCTGCTTTCTGTTTAGGAATCCCACCAGAAGCTCTAATTGAGTCTCTAAAACACTGCGGAAGGGACAGTCCGCTCCCCTGCCCACAGCTACTCCATCCCAGACGACTGCACCACCTTTGCCTGCGCAGTTTAACACGTCAACAGATCAACCGTGCACCCCTAGAGCTCCGTCCACCCACCCCTGACTCCACGCCTCCGGGCAGAGCAGCTCCTAGCCAAAGGTGCACCTGCGCAGACAGTCGCACCTCAGAACGTTATCGACAACACATCAACAGCGCCAAAAACGCTCTATAAAAGCAACGACTCCAAACCAGAGACTGCATCGATCAAAAGAACCTGCAGGGAGGCAGCGGTGAGGCGAGGAGTCTCTACTGCAACCCCAGAAAAAAATAAGAGCCGAACGGCACGGCCCCTTAGGAGACGGCGGCGCTGGCGCAAACACACAGAGAGGGCGGCACGGCTTAAGAACTTCAAGATGCTGGGAAGAAGTGCCAGTCCCTGAGACTGGATGGGTAGAGAGCAGAGCTGCCGACGCAGCCCTCAACGACACCATAAAACACCACCAACCAGAAACGTCCCAAACGCAAGGACCTGCCACGCTTTCGGCTGCTGATACCAGAAAACCAGCGCCCAATTGGCGCTACGCCAGTCGGAACCGGGATTCCAGATCCCGGGACGGCACCCGAGACGCCTTTCGTGTCCCTCGAACGCAACGAGACCCCAGGATCGTCTGACAGGCGCAAGGCAGGCGTCCCGAACTACACCACAACGCAGACACAGGCTGGAGCTGCCCTGCCCGGCACACGCTGGCGTCACACTGGAAAGGTCCCCGGGCCCTTTACCCGCGCCAAGGGGACGGTTCCTGGACGGCCCTTGCCCTTATCAGAACTAAACCCACCGTCCCTGCGATTCCCAGCCCCTTGCCAGCCCTCGTGCCTCCACTTAGCTTTCAGAGGGCCAAGGGACCGAACCCGTCTTCAACAGAGGAAAACGCCACGTGCGCGAACGGCCGTCTTCCTGCATCGCCGGGTTCCTCTTCAGCGTCTGCAGGAACACGAGAAAACGCACGCTCGCTAAGGCGTGCCAGCACACGGCGTCGTGGGGTAAACGCCGACCCCTTCCGCAACACCCACCTCCTGCTAAGTTCTACGGCGTTCCGTTCGGCGCGTCGTGCCGCGGGCGCGGTCACCAACCCTGGTCGCTCGTGACGCCTAAGACGGCGAGAAGCAAAAGAACTGTAGCGCCTGGAACGAGTCCCCGGCCGCAAACGCTCCTCCTCGCCCCTAGCCCGGCTCACCTCAAATGCTCCTCCCAGGCCAAAGGGCCCACAAAGCGCCTGCAAAGAGAGAAGGAAGCGCTGAACCGAGTCACCGGGCCATACCGGGCTCCTCAACACCCACCGCCGCCTCACCTTCTCGGCTGCCGGCCGGCGTGCGGCTTCGCCCCTCCCAGCTCGTCTGCGGCACCTGCAAAACCAGAGGCACGAGCTCGGACGCCGCCCGAAAACACAGCCTGCCGCAGACGCCCCCATCTCGCCCTCCCTTACCGGGGCCGCTCGCCCACCCGGCCGCCCTTGCTTTTGGCTGCCACGCTGTTGACCACGAAGACGCTCAGCTACCGCCTGTAAAACACAACCAAAGGACGCTCAGACCTGCACCAGCAACACGGCACCTGAAACGAGCTGCCGCTTCAGCCCAGCACTCCGTGCTCACCTTGCCCCAGGACCTGCGCTGCCGATACCCAGCTTTCCTCTTCGCTTCCCACCTAGGAAAAGCAGAAACGACCGGGCTTAGCTAGAGCCACACGGCACAGCTTCCCTCTGGCACCACGCACCGACCCACCTGCTTACGGCGCACAGCTCGCCTCCTGCGTCGCCCCTTCTGTGCCAAGCTGTCCCTCTGCACCTGAAATCAAGTTATTCAGCAAGTCACCCAGCAGCTCATCAACAGCTTGACCATTCCGCACGTCTGCTTTCTATTGCGCAATAGCATTCCAAGCTCTCGGGGAGTCTCCAAAACGCCTGCGCGGGGACCCTCCACTCCCCTGCCCACGGCTACTCCAGCCCAGATGACCGCACAACCTCTGCCTACGCAATTTAACGCGTCAGCAGATTAGCCGGGGACTCCCAGAGCCCCGTCCACCCACCCCGGACTCCACGCGTCCCGGCAGAGCAGCTCCGAGCCAAACGCGCACCCGCGCGGACAGACGCTCCGCAGAACGTTATCGACCACACGACGGCCACAGCACCAAAAACGCTCCACAACGAAAACGACACTCCGAGACCAGACAGGCATCCATCCAAAGAATCTACGGGGAGGCAGCGGTGAGGCCAGGAGCCTCTCCTACAACCCCAAATGAAAAAGGAGCCCAACGTCACGGCTCCTGACGAGACGGCGGCACCGCCGCAACCCAGCAGAGACGGCGCAACCAAACGAGAAGCTGCCCCAACGCCTAAGAACTTCTTCCCAGCATCTTGAAGTGCCAGTCCCCGAGACTGGAAGGGTAGAGAGCACAGCTGCCGGCACAGCCCAGGACAACGCCACAAACACCACCGACCAGAAACGACCGAAACGCAAGAACCCTCTACGCTTTCGGCTGCTGATACCAGAAAACCAGCGCCCAACTGGCGCTACGCCAGTCGGCACCGGGGTTCCAGATCCCGGGACGGCACCCGAGACGCCTTTCGTGTCCCTCGAACGCAACGAGACCCCAGGATCGTCTGACAGGCGCAAGGCAGGCGTCCCGAACTACACCACAACGCAGACACAGGCTGGAGCTGCCCTGCCCGGCACACGCTGGCGTCGCACTGGAAAGGTCCCCGGGCCCTTCACCTGCCCAAAGGGGACTGTTCCTGGATAGCCCTTGCCCCGAACAGAACTTTACCCCCCTCCCTGCGCTTCCCAGCCCCTTCCCAGCCGCCCAGCCTCCACTTAGCTTTCAGAGGGCCAAGAGACCGAATCCATCTTCGACGGATGAAAACGCCACGTGCGCCGACAGGGATATTCCAGCATCGCCGGCTTCCTCCTCAACATCTACAGCAACACAGGAAAACACACGCTGACTAAGCAGAGCAAACACACAGTATAAAGGCACAAGGCACATCTTCCCTCTGACACCACGCACCGCCCCACCTGCTTACAGTGCTCGGCTCGCCTCTTTTCTCACTCTTTCTTGCCAAGTTGTCCCTCTGCCTACAACCTTTGCCTACACGATAACAGACACGGGCTGGAGCTGCCCCGCCGTGCACAAGCTGGCATCAGTCCGTAAAGTTCCCTGGACCCTTTAGCTGCCCAAAGGGCACTGTTCCTGGACGGCCTTTGCCCCTATGAGAGCTTTAAACCCCCTCCATGCAATTCCCAGCCCCTCCCCAGCCCTCGAGCCTCCGCTTACCTGTCAGAGGGCCAAGGGGCTGCATCAATCTGCAGAGAAAAACACCACGTGCACTAGTAAGCATCTTCCTGCATTGCCCAATTCCTCTTCAACATCTGCAGTAACACAAGAAAACACACACTCACTTAGCAGAGACAACGCACATTATAAAGGCACACAGCACATCTTCCCGCTGACACCACGCAACAACCCACCTGCTTACGGCGCACAGCTCGCCTCCTGCGTCGCCCCTTCTGTGCCAAGTTGTCCCTCTGCACCTGAAATCAAGTTATTCAACAAGTCACCCAGATGCTCATCAACAGCTTGACCATTCCACAGGTCTGCTTTCTGTTTAGGAATCCCACCAGAAGCTCTAATTGAGTCTCTAAAACACTGCGGAAGGGACAGTCCGCTCCCCTGCCCACAGCTACTCCATCCCAGACGACTGCACCACCTTTGCCTGCGCAGTTTAACACGTCAACAGATCAACCGTGCACCCCTAGAGCTCCGTCCACCCACCCCTGACTCCACGCCTCCGGGCAGAGCAGCTCCTAGCCAAAGGTGCACCTGCGCAGACAGTCGCACCTCAGAACGTTATCGACAACACATCAACAGCGCCAAAAACGCTCTATAAAAGCAACGACTCCAAACCAGAGACTGCATCGATCAAAAGAACCTGCAGGGAGGCAGCGGTGAGGCGAGGAGTCTCTACTGCAACCCCAGAAAAAAATAAGAGCCGAACGGCACGGCCCCTTAGGAGACGGCGGCGCTGGCGCAAACACACAGAGAGGGCGGCACGGCTTAAGAACTTCAAGATGCTGGGAAGAAGTGCCAGTCCCTGAGACTGGATGGGTAGAGAGCAGAGCTGCCGACGCAGCCCTCAATGACACCATAAAACACCACCGACCAGAAACGTCCCAAACGCAAGGACCTGCCACGCTTTCGGCTGCTGATACCAGAAAACCAGCGCCCAATTGGCACTACGCCAGTCGGAACCGGGATTCCAGATCCCGGGACGGCACCCGAGACGCCTTTCGTGTCCCTCGAACGCAACGAGACCCCAGGATCGTCTGACAGGCGCAAGGCAGGCGTCCCGAACTACACCACAACGCAGACACAGGCTGGAGCTGCCCTGCCCGGCACACGCTGGCGTCACACTGGAAAGGTCCCCGGGCCCTTTACCCGCGCCAAGGGGACGGTTCCTGGACGGCCCTTGCCCTTATCAGAACTAAACCCACCGTCCCTGCGATTCCCAGCCCCTTGCCAGCCCTCGTGCCTCCACTTAGCTTTCAGAGGGCCAAGGGACCGAACCCGTCTTCAACAGAGGAAAACGCCACGTGCGCGAACGGCCGTCTTCCTGCATCGCCGGGTTCCTCTTCAGCGTCTGCAGGAACACGAGAAAACGCACGCTCGCTAAGGCGTGCCAGCACACGGCGTCGTGGGGTAAACGCCGACCCCTTCCGCAACACCCACCTCCTGCTAAGTTCCACGGCGTTCCGTTCGGCGCGTCGTGCCGCGGGCGCGGTCACCAACCCTGGTCGCTCGTGACGCCTAAGACGGCGAGAAGCAAAAGAACTGTAGCGCCTGGAACGAGTCCCCGGCCGCAAACGCTCCTCCTCGCCCCTAGCCCGGCTCACCTCAAATGCTCCTCCCAGGCCAAAGGGCCCACAAAGCGCCTGCAAAGAGAGAAGGAAGCGCTGAACCGAGTCACCGGGCCATACCGGGCTCCTCAACACCCACCGCCGCCTCACCTTCTCGGCTGCCGGCCGGCGTGCGGCTTCGCCCCTCCCAGCTCGTCTGCGGCACCTGCAAAACCAGAGGCACGAGCTCGGACGCCGCCCGAAAACACAGCCTGCCGCAGACGCCCCCATCTCGCCCTCCCTTACCGGGGCCGCTCGCCCACCCGGCCGCCCTTGCTTTTGGCTGCCACGCTGTTGACCACGAAGACGCTCAGCTACCGCCTGTAAAACACAACCAAAGGACGCTCAGACCTGCACCAGCAACACGGCACCTGAAACGAGCTGCCGCTTCAGCCCAGCACTCCGTGCTCACCTTGCCCCAGGACCTGCGCTGCCGATACCCAGCTTTCCTCTTCGCTTCCCACCTAGGAAAAGCAGAAACGACCGGGCTTAGCTAGAGCCACACGGCACAGCTTCCCTCTGGCACCACGCACCGACCCACCTGCTTACGGCGCACAGCTCGCCTCCTGCGTCGCCCCTTCTGTGCCAAGCTGTCCCTCTGCACCTGAAATCAAGTTATTCAGCAAGTCACCCAGCAGCTCATCAACAGCTTGACCATTCCGCACGTCTGCTTTCTATTGCGCAATAGCATTCCAAGCTCTCGGGGAGTCTCCAAAACGCCTGCGCGGGGACCCTCCACTCCCCTGCCCACGGCTACTCCAGCCCAGATGACCGCACAACCTCTGCCTACGCAATTTAACGCGTCAGCAGATTAGCCGGGGACTCCCAGAGCCCCGTCCACCCACCCCGGACTCCACGCGTCCCGGCAGAGCAGCTCCGAGCCAAACGCGCACCCGAGCGGACAGACGCTCCGCAGAACGTTATCGACCACACGACGGCCACAGCACCAAAAACGCTCCACAACGAAAACGACACTCCGAGACCAGACAGGCATCCATCCAAAGAATCTACGGGGAGGCAGCGGTGAGGCCAGGAGCCTCTCCTACAACCCCAAATGAAAAAGGAGCCCAACGTCACGGCTCCTGACGAGACGGCGGCACCGCCGCAACCCAGCAGAGACGGCGCAACCAAACGAGAAGCTGCTGCAACGCCTAAGAACTTCTTCCCAGCATCTTGAAGTGCCAGTCCCCGAGACTGGAAGGGTAGAGAGCACAGCTGCCGGCACAGCCCAGGACAACGCCACAAACACCACCGACCAGAAACGACCGAAACGCAAGAACCCTCTACGCTTTCGGCTGCTGATACCAGAAAACCAGCGCCCAACTGGCGCTACGCCAGTCGGCACCGGGGTTCCAGATCCCGGGACGGCACCCGAGACGCCTTTCGTGTCCCTCGAACGCAACGAGACCCCAGGATCGTCTGACAGGCGCAAGGCAGGCGTCCCGAACTACACCACAACGCAGACACAGGCTGGAGCTGCCCTGCCCGGCACACGCTGGCGTCGCACTGGAAAGGTCCCCGGGCCCTTCACCTGCCCAAAGGGGACTGTTCCTGGATAGCCCTTGCCCCGAACAGAACTTTACCCCCCTCCCTGCGCTTCCCAGCCCCTTCCCAGCCGCCCAGCCTCCACTTAGCTTTCAGAGGGCCAAGAGACCGAATCCATCTTCGACGGATGAAAACGCCACGTGCGCCGACAGGGATATTCCAGCATCGCCGGCTTCCTCCTCAACATCTACAGCAACACAGGAAAACACACGCTGACTAAGCAGAGCAAACACACAGTATAAAGGCACAAGGCACATCTTCCCTCTGACACCACGCACCGCCCCACCTGCTTACAGTGCTCGGCTCGCCTCTTTTCTCACTCTTTCTTGCCAAGTTGTCCCTCTGCCTACAACCTTTGCCTACACGATAACAGACACGGGCTGGAGCTGCCCCGCCGTGCACAAGCTGGCATCAGTCCGTAAAGTTCCCTGGACCCTTTAGCTGCCCAAAGGGCACTGTTCCTGGACGGCCTTTGCCCCTATGAGAGCTTTAAACCCCCTCCATGCAATTCCCAGCCCCTCCCCAGCCCTCGAGCCTCCGCTTACCTGTCAGAGGGCCAAGGGGCTGCATCAATCTGCAGAGAAAAACACCACGTGCACTAGTAAGCATCTTCCTGCATTGCCCAATTCCTCTTCAACATCTGCAGTAACACAAGAAAACACACACTCACTTAGCAGAGACAACGCACATTATAAAGGCACACAGCACATCTTCCCGCTGACACCACGCAACAACCCACCTGCTTACGGCGCACAGCTCGCCTCCTGCGTCGCCCCTTCTGTGCCAAGTTGTCCCTCTGCACCTGAAATCAAGTTATTCAACAAGTCACCCAGATGCTCATCAACAGCTTGACCATTCCACAGGTCTGCTTTCTGTTTAGGAATCCCACCAGAAGCTCTAATTGAGTCTCTAAAACACTGCGGAAGGGACAGTCCGCTCCCCTGCCCACAGCTACTCCATCCCAGACGACTGCACCACCTTTGCCTGCGCAGTTTAACACGTCAACAGATCAACCGTGCACCCCTAGAGCTCCGTCCACCCACCCCTGACTCCACGCCTCCGGGCAGAGCAGCTCCTAGCCAAAGGTGCACCTGCGCAGACAGTCGCACCTCAGAACGTTATCGACAACACATCAACAGCGCCAAAAACGCTCTATAAAAGCAACGACTCCAAACCAGAGACTGCATCGATCAAAAGAACCTGCAGGGAGGCAGCGGTGAGGCGAGGAGTCTCTACTGCAACCCCAGAAAAAAATAAGAGCCGAACGGCACGGCCCCTTAGGAGACGGCGGCGCTGGCGCAAACACACAGAGAGGGCGGCACGGCTTAAGAACTTCAAGATGCTGGGAAGAAGTGCCAGTCCCTGAGACTGGATGGGTAGAGAGCAGAGCTGCCGACGCAGCCCTCAACGACACCATAAAACACCACCAACCAGAAACGTCCCAAACGCAAGGACCTGCCACGCTTTCGGCTGCTGATACCAGAAAACCAGCGCCCAATTGGCGCTACGCCAGTCGGAACCGGGATTCCAGATCCCGGGACGGCACCCGAGACGCCTTTCGTGTCCCTCGAACGCAACGAGACCCCAGGATCGTCTGACAGGCGCAAGGCAGGCGTCCCGAACTACACCACAACGCAGACACAGGCTGGAGCTGCCCTGCCCGGCACACGCTGGCGTCACACTGGAAAGGTCCCCGGGCCCTTTACCCGCGCCAAGGGGACGGTTCCTGGACGGCCCTTGCCCTTATCAGAACTAAACCCACCGTCCCTGCGATTCCCAGCCCCTTGCCAGCCCTCGTGCCTCCACTTAGCTTTCAGAGGGCCAAGGGACCGAACCCGTCTTCAACAGAGGAAAACGCCACGTGCGCGAACGGCCGTCTTCCTGCATCGCCGGGTTCCTCTTCTGCGTCTGCAGGAACATGAGAAAACGCACGCTCGCTAAGGCGCGCCAGCACACGGCGTCGTGGGGTAAACGCCGACCCCTTCCGCAACACCCACCTCCTGCTAAGTTCCACGGCGTTCCGTTCGGCGCGTCGTGCCGCGGGCGCGGTCACCAACCCTGGTCGCTCGTGACGCCTAAGACGGCGAGAAGCAAAAGAACTGTAGCGCCTGGAACGAGTCCCCGGCCGCAAACGCTCCTCCTCGCCCCTAGCCCGGCTCACCTCAAATGCTCCTCCCAGGCCAAAGGGCCCACAAAGCGCCTGCAAAGAGAGAAGGAAGCGCTGAACCGAGTCACCGGGCAATACCGGGCTCCTCAACACCCACCGCCGCCTCACCTTCTCGGCTGCCGGCCGGCGTGCGGCTTCGCCCCTCCCAGCTCGTCTGCGGCACCTGCAAAACCAGAGGCACGCGCTCGGACGCCGCCCGAAAACACAGCCTGCCGCAGACGCCCCCATCTCGCCCTCCCTTACCGGGGCCGCTCGCCCACCCGGCCGCCCTTGCTTTTGGCTGCCACGCTGTTGACCACGAAGACGCTCAGCTACCGCCTGTAAAACACAACCAAAGGACGCTCAGACCTGCACCAGCAACGCGGCACCTGAAACGAGCTGCCGCTTCAGCCCAGCACTCCGTGCTCACCTTGCCCCAGGACCTGCGCTGCCGATACCCAGCTTTCCTCTTCGCTTCCCACCTAGGAAAAGCAGAAACGACCGGGCTTAGCTAGAGCCACACGGCACAGCTTCCCTCTGGCACCACGCACCGACCCACCTGCTTACGGCGCACAGCTCGCCTCCTGCGTCGCCCCTTCTGTGCCAAGCTGTCCCTCTGCACCTGAAATCAAGTTATTCAGCAAGTCACCCAGCAGCTCATCAACAGCTTGACCATTCCGCACGTCTGCTTTCTATTGCGCAATAGCATTCCAAGCTCTCGGGGAGTCTCCAAAACGCCTGCGCGGGGACCCTCCACTCCCCTGCCCACGGCTACTCCAGCCCAGATGACCGCGCAACCTCTGCCTACGCAATTTAACGCGTCAGCAGATTAGCCGGGGACTCCCAGAGCCCCGTCCACGCACCCCGGACTCCACGCGTCCCGGCAGAGCAGCTCCGAGCCAAACGCGCACCCGCGCGGACAGACGCTCCGCAGAACGTTATCGACCACACGACGGCCACAGCACCAAAAACGCTCCACAACGAAAACGACACTCCGAGACCAGACAGGCATCCATCCAAAGAATCTACGGGGAGGCAGCGGTGAGGCCAGGAGCCTCTCCTACAACCCCAAATGAAAAAGGAGCCCAACGTCACGGCTCCTGACGAGACGGCGGCACCGCCGCAACCCAGCAGAGACGGCGCAACCAAACGAGAAGCTGCTGCAACGCCTAAGAACTTCTTCCCAGCATCTTGAAGTGCCAGTCCCCGAGACTGGAAGGGTAGAGAGCACAGCTGCCGGCACAGCCCAGGACAACGCCACAAACACCACCGAAACGCAAGAACCCTCTACGCTTTCGGCTGCTGATACCAGAAAACCAGCGCCCAACTGGCGCTACGCCAGTCGGCACCGGGGTTCCAGATCCCGGGACTGCACCCGAGACGCCTTTCGTGTCCCTCGAACGCAACGAGACCCCAGGATCGTCTGACAGGCGCAAGGCAGGCGTCCCGAACTACACCACAACGCAGACACAGGCTGGAGCTGCCCTGCCCGGCACACGCTGGCGTCGCACTGGAAAGGTCCCCGGGCCCTTCACCTGCCCAAAGGGGACTGTTCCTGGATAGCCCTTGCCCCGAACAGAACTTTACCCCCCTCCCTGCGCTTCCCAGCCCCTTCCCAGCCGCCCAGCCTCCACTTAGCTTTCAGAGGGCCAAGAGACCGAATCCATCTTCGACGGATGAAAACGCCACGTGCGCCGACAGGGATATTCCAGCATCGCCGGCTTCCTCCTCAACATCTACAGCAACACAGGAAAACACACGCTGACTAAGCAGAGCAAACACACAGTATAAAGGCACAAGGCACATCTTCCCTCTGACACCACGCACCGCCCCACCTGCTTACAGTGCTCGGCTCGCCTCTTTTCTCACTCTTTCTTGCCAAGTTGTCCCTCTGCCTACAACCTTTGCCTACACGATAACAGACACGGGCTGGAGCTGCCCCGCCGTGCACAAGTTGGCATCAGTCCGTAAAGTTCCCTGGACCCTTTAGCTGCCCAAAGGGCACTGTTCCTGGACGGCCTTTGCCCCTATGAGAGCTTTAAACCCCCTCCATGCAATTCCCAGCCCCTCCCCAGCCCTCGAGCCTCCGCTTACCTGTCAGAGGGCCAAGGGGCTGCATCAATCTGCAGAGAAAAACACCACGTGCACTAGTAAGCATCTTCCTGCATTGCCCAATTCCTCTTCAACATCTGCAGTAACACAAGAAAACACACACTCACTTAGCAGAGACAACGCACATTATAAAGGCACACAGCACATCTTCCCGCTGACACCACGCAACAACCCACCTGCTTACGGCGCACAGCTCGCCTCCTGCGTCGCCCCTTCTGTGCCAAGTTGTCCCTCTGCACCTGAAATCAAGTTATTCAACAAGTCACCCAGATGCTCATCAACAGCTTGACCATTCCACAGGTCTGCTTTCTGTTTAGGAATCCCACCAGAAGCTCTAATTGAGTCTCTAAAACACTGCGGAAGGGACAGTCCGCTCCCCTGCCCACAGCTACTCCATCCCAGACGACTGCACCACCTTTGCCTGCGCAGTTTAACACGTCAACAGATCAACCGTGCACCCCTAGAGCTCCGTCCACCCACCCCTGACTCCACGCCTCCGGGCAGAGCAGCTCCTAGCCAAATGTGCACCTGCGCAGACAGTCGCACCTCAGAACGTTATCGACAACACATCAACAGCGCCAAAAACGCTCTATAAAAGCAACGACTCCAAACCAGAGACTGCATCGATCAAAAGAACCTGCAGGGAGGCAGCGGTGAGGCGAGGAGTCTCTACTGCAACCCCAGAAAAAAATAAGAGCCGAACGGCACGGCCCCTTAGGAGACGGCGGCGCTGGCGCAAACACACAGAGAGGGCGGCACGGCTTAAAAACTTCAAGATGCTGGGAAGAAGTGCCAGTCCCTGAGACTGGATGGGTAGAGAGCAGAGCTGCCGACGCAGCCCTCAACGACACCATAAAACACCACCAACCAGAAACGTCCCAAACGCAAGGACCTGCCACGCTTTCGGCTGCTGATACCAGAAAACCAGCGCCCAATTGGCGCTACGCCAGTCGGAACCGGGATTCCAGATCCCGGGACGGCACCCGAGACGCCTTTCGTGTCCCTCGAACGCAACGAGACCCCAGGATCGTCTGACAGGCGCAAGGCAGGCGTCCCGAACTACACCACAACGCAGACACAGGCTGGAGCTGCCCTGCCCGGCACACGCTGGCGTCACACTGGAAAGGTCCCCGGGCCCTTTACCCGCGCCAAGGGGACGGTTCCTGGACGGCCCTTGCCCTTATCAGAACTAAACCCACCGTCCCTGCGATTCCCAGCCCCTTGCCAGCCCTCGTGCCTCCACTTAGCTTTCAGAGGGCCAAGGGACCGAACCCGTCTTCAACAGAGGAAAACGCCACGTGCGCGAACGGCCGTCTTCCTGCATCGCCGGGTTCCTCTTCAGCGTCTGCAGGAACACGAGAAAACGCACGCTCGCTAAGGCGCGCCAGCACACGGCGTCGTGGGGTAAACGCCGACCCCTTCCGCAACACCCACCTCCTGCTAAGTTCTACGGCGTTCCGTTCGGCGCGTCGTGCCGCGGGCGCGGTCACCAACCCTGGTCGCTCGTGACGCCTAAGACGGCGAGAAGCAAAAGAACTGTAGCGCCTGGAACGAGTCCCCGGCCGCAAACGCTCCTCCTCGCCCCTAGCCCGGCTCACCTCAAATGCTCCTCCCAGGCCAAAGGGCCCACAAAGCGCCTGCAAAGAGAGAAGGAAGCGCTGAACCGAGTCACCGGGCCATACCGGGCTCCTCAACACCCACCGCCGCCTCACCTTCTCGGCTGCCGGCCGGCGTGCGGCTTCGCCCCTCCCAGCTCGTCTGCGGCACCTGCAAAACCAGAGGCACGAGCTCGGACGCCGCCCGAAAACACAGCCTGCCGCAGACGCCCCCATCTCGCCCTCCCTTACCGGGGCCGCTCGCCCACCCGGCCGCCCTTGCTTTTGGCTGCCACGCTGTTGACCACGAAGACGCTCAGCTACCGCCTGTAAAACACAACCAAAGGACGCTCAGACCTGCACCAGCAACACGGCACCTGAAACGAGCTGCCGCTTCAGCCCAGCACTCCGTGCTCACCTTGCCCCAGGACCTGCGCTGCCGATACCCAGCTTTCCTCTTCGCTTCCCACCTAGGAAAAGCAGAAACGACCGGGCTTAGCTAGAGCCACACGGCACAGCTTCCCTCTGGCACCACGCACCGACCCACCTGCTTACGGCGCACAGCTCGCCTCCTGCGTCGCCCCTTCTGTGCCAAGCTGTCCCTCTGCACCTGAAATCAAGTTATTCAACAAGTCACCCAGCAGCTCATCAACAGCTTGACCATTCCGCACGTCTGCTTTCTATTGCGCAATAGCATTCCAAGCTCTCGGGGAGTCTCCAAAACGCCTGCGCGGGGACCCTCCACTCCCCTGCCCACGGCTACTCCAGCCCAGATGACCGCACAACCTCTGCCTACGCAATTTAACGCGTCAGCAGATTAGCCGGGGACTCCCAGAGCCCCGTCCACCCACCCCGGACTCCACGCGTCCCGGCAGAGCAGCTCCGAGCCAAACGCGCACCCGCGCGGACAGACGCTCCGCAGAACGTTATCGACCACACGACGGCCACAGCACCAAAAACGCTCCACAACGAAAACGACACTCCGAGACCAGACAGGCATCCATCCAAAGAATCTACGGGGAGGCAGCGGTGAGGCCAGGAGCCTCTCCTACAACCCCAAATGAAAAAGGAGCCCAACGTCACGGCTCCTGACGAGACGGCGGCACCGCCGCAACCCAGCAGAGACGGCGCAACCAAACGAGAAGCTGCTGCAACGCCTAAGAACTTCTTCCCAGCATCTTGAAGTGCCAGTCCCCGAGACTGGAAGGGTAGAGAGCACAGCTGCCGGCACAGCCCAGGACAACGCCACAAACACCACCGACCAGAAACGACCGAAACGCAAGAACCCTCTACGCTTTCGGCTGCTGATACCAGAAAACCAGCGCCCAACTGGCGCTACGCCAGTCGGCACCGGGGTTCCAGATCCCGGGACGGCACCCGAGACGCCTTTCGTGTCCCTCGAACGCAACGAGACACCAGGATCGTCTGACAGGCGCAAGGCAGGCGTCCCGAACTACACCACAACGCAGACACAGGCTGGAGCTGCCCTGCCCGGCACACGCTGGCGTCGCACTGGAAAGGTCCCCGGGCCCTTCACCTGCCCAAAGGGGACTGTTCCTGGATAGCCCTTGCCCCGAACAGAACTTTACCCCCCTCCCTGCGCTTCCCAGCCCCTTCCCAGCCGCCCAGCCTCCACTTAGCTTTCAGAGGGCCAAGAGACCGAATCCATCTTCAACGGATGAAAACGCCACGTGCGCCGACAGGGATATTCCAGCATCGCCGGCTTCCTCCTCAACATCTACAGCAACACAGGAAAACACACGCTGACTAAGCAGAGCAAACACACAGTATAAAGGCACAAGGCACATCTTCCCTCTGACACCACGCACCGCCCCACCTGCTTACAGTGCTCGGCTCGCCTCTTTTCTCACTCTTTCTTGCCAAGTTGTCCCTCTGCCTACAACCTTTGCCTACACGATAACAGACACGGGCTGGAGCTGCCCCGCCGTGCACAAGCTGGCATCACTACGTAAAGTTCCCTGGACCCTTTAGCTGCCCAAAGGGCACTGTTCCTGGACGGCCTTTGCCCCTAGGAGAGCTTTAAACCCCCTCCATGCAATTCCCAGCCCCTCCCCAGCCCTCGAGCCTCCGCTTACCTGTCAGAGGGCCAAGGGGCTGCATCAATCTGCAGAGAAAAACACCACGTGCACTAGTAAGCATCTTCCTGCATTGCCCAATTCCTCTTCAACATCTGCAGTAACACAAGAAAACACACACTCACTTAGCAGAGACAACGCACATTATAAAGGCACACAGCACATCTTCCCGCTGACACCACGCAACAACCCACCTGCTTACGGCGCACAGCTCGCCTCCTGCGTCGCCCCTTCTGTGCCAAGTTGTCCCTCTGCACCTGAAATCAAGTTATTCAACAAGTCACCCAGATGCTCATCAACAGCTTGACCATTCCACAGGTCTGCTTTCTGTTTAGGAATCCCACCAGAAGCTCTAATTGAGTCTCTAAAACACTGCGGAAGGGACAGTCCGCTCCCCTGCCCACAGCTACTCCATCCCAGACGACTGCACCACCTTTGCCTGCGCAGTTTAACACGTCAACAGATCAACCGTGCACCCCTAGAGCTCCGTCCACCCACCCCTGACTCCACGCCTCCGGGCAGAGCAGCTCCTAGCCAAAGGTGCACCTGCGCAGACAGTCGCACCTCAGAACGTTATCGACAACACATCAACAGCGCCAAAAACGCTCTATAAAAGCAACGACTCCAAACCAGAGACTGCATCGATCAAAAGAACCTGCAGGGAGGCAGCGGTGAGGCGAGGAGTCTCTACTGCAACCCCAGAAAAAAATAAGAGCCGAACGGCACGGCCCCTTAGGAGACGGCGGCGCTGGCGCAAACACACAGAGAGGGCGGCACGGCTTAAGAACTTCAAGATGCTGGGAAGAAGTGCCAGTCCCTGAGACTGGATGGGTAGAGAGCAGAGCTGCCGACGCAGCCCTCAATGACACCATAAAACACCACCGACCAGAAACGTCCCAAACGCAAGGACCTGCCACGCTTTCGGCTGCTGATACCAGAAAACCAGCGCCCAATTGGCGCTACGCCAGTCGGAACCGGGATTCCAGATCCCGGGACGGCACCCGAGACGCCTTTCGTGTCCCTCGAACGCAACGAGACCCCAGGATCGTCTGACAGGCGCAAGGCAGGCGTCCCGAACTACACCACAACGCAGACACAGGCTGGAGCTGCCCTGCCCGGCACACGCTGGCGTCACACTGGAAAGGTCCCCGGGCCCTTTACCCGCGCCAAGGGGACGGTTCCTGGACGGCCCTTGCCCTTATCAGAACTAAACCCACCGTCCCTGCGATTCCCAGCCCCTTGCCAGCCCTCGTGCCTCCACTTAGCTTTCAGAGGGCCAAGGGACCGAACCCGTCTTCAACAGAGGAAAACGCCACGTGCGCGAACGGCCGTCTTCCTGCATCGCCGGGTTCCTCTTCAGCGTCTGCAGGAACATGAGAAAACGCACGCTCGCTAAGGCGCGCCAGCACACGGCGTCGTGGGGTAAACGCCGACCCCTTCCGCAACACCCACCTCCTGCTAAGTTCCACGGCGTTCCGTTCGGCGCGTCGTGCCGCGGGCGCGGTCACCAACCCTGGTCGCTCGTGACGCCTAAGACGGCGAGAAGCAAAAGAACTGTAGCGCCTGGAACGAGTCCCCGGCCGCAAACGCTCCTCCTCGCCCCTAGCCCGGCTCACCTCAAATGCTCCTCCCAGGCCAAAGGGCCCACAAAGCGCCTGCAAAGAGAGAAGGAAGCGCTGAACCGAGTCACCGGGCAATACCGGGCTCCTCAACACCCACCGCCGCCTCACCTTTTCGGCTGCCGGCCGGCGTGCGGCTTCGCCCCTCCCAGCTCGTCTGCGGCACCTGCAAAACCAGAGGCACGCGCTCGGACGCCGCCCGAAAACACAGCCTGCCGCAGACGCCCCCATCTCGCCCTCCCTTACCGGGGCCGCTCGCCCACCCGGCCGCCCTTGCTTTTGGCTGCCACGCTGTTGACCACGAAGACGCTCAGCTACCGCCTGTAAAACACAACCAAAGGACGCTCAGACCTGCACCAGCAACACGGCACCTGAAACGAGCTGCCGCTTCAGCCCAGCACTCCGTGCTCACCTTGCCCCAGGACCTGCGCTGCCGATACCCAGCTTTCCTCTTCGCTTCCCACCTAGGAAAAGCAGAAACGACCGGGCTTAGCTAGAGCCACACGGCACAGCTTCCCTCTGGCACCACGCACCGACCCACCTGCTTACGGCGCACAGCTCGCCTCCTGCGTCGCCCCTTCTGTGCCAAGCTGTCCCTCTGCACCTGAAATCAAGTTATTCAGCAAGTCACCCAGCAGCTCATCAACAGCTTGACCATTCCGCACGTCTGCTTTCTATTGCGCAATAGCATTCCAAGCTCTCGGGGAGTCTCCAAAACGCCTGCGCGGGGACCCTCCACTCCCCTGCCCACGGCTACTCCAGCCCAGATGACCGCACAACCTCTGCCTACGCAATTTAACGCGTCAGCAGATTAGCCGGGGACTCCCAGAGCCCCGTCCACCCACCCCGGACTCCACGCGTCCCGGCAGAGCAGCTCCGAGCCAAACGCGCACCCGCGCGGACAGACGCTCCGCAGAACGTTATCGACCACACGACGGCCACAGCACCAAAAACGCTCCACAACGAAAACGACACTCCGAGACCAGACAGGCATCCATCCAAAGAATCTACGGGGAGGCAGCGGTGAGGCCAGGAGCCTCTCCTACAACCCCAAATGAAAAAGGAGCCCAACGTCACGGCTCCTGACGAGACGGCGGCACCGCCGCAACCCAGCAGAGACGGCGCAACCAAACGAGAAGCTGCTGCAACGCCTAAGAACTTCTTCCCAGCATCTTGAAGTGCCAGTCCCCGAGACTGGAAGGGTAGAGAGCACAGCTGCCGGCACAGCCCAGGACAACGCCACAAACACCACCGACCAGAAACGACCGAAACGCAAGAACCCTCTACGCTTTCGGCTGCTGATACCAGAAAACCAGCGCCCAACTGGCGCTACGCCAGTCGGCACCGGGGTTCCAGATCCCGGGACGGCACCCGAGACGCCTTTCGTGTCCCTCGAACGCAACGAGACCCCAGGATCGTCTGACAGGCGCAAGGCAGGCGTCCCGAACTACACCACAACGCAGACACAGGCTGGAGCTGCCCTGCCCGGCACACGCTGGCGTCGCACTGGAAAGGTCCCCGGGCCCTTCACCTGCCCAAAGGGGACTGTTCCTGGATAGCCCTTGCCCCGAACAGAACTTTACCCCCCTCCCTGCGCTTCCCAGCCCCTTCCCAGCCGCCCAGCCTCCACTTAGCTTTCAGAGGGCCAAGAGACCGAATCCATCTTCGACGGATGAAAACGCCACGTGCGCCGACAGGGATATTCCAGCATCGCCGGCTTCCTCCTCAACATCTACAGCAACACAGGAAAACACACGCTGACTAAGCAGAGCAAACACACAGTATAAAGGCACAAGGCACATCTTCCCTCTGACACCACGCACCGCCCCACCTGCTTACAGTGCTCGGCTCGCCTCTTTTCTCACTCTTTCTTGCCAAGTTGTCCCTCTGCCTACAACCTTTGCCTACACGATAACAGACACGGGCTGGAGCTGCCCCGCCGTGCACAAGCTGGCATCAGTCCGTAAAGTTCCCTGGACCCTTTAGCTGCCCAAAGGGCACTGTTCCTGGACGGCCTTTGCCCCTATGAGAGCTTTAAACCCCCTCCATGCAATTCCCAGCCCCTCCCCAGCCCTCGAGCCTCCGCTTACCTGTCAGAGGGCCAAGGGGCTGCATCAATCTGCAGAGAAAAACACCACGTGCACTAGTAAGCATCTTCCTGCATTGCCCAATTCCTCTTCAACATCTGCAGTAACACAAGAAAACACACACTCACTTAGCAGAGACAACGCACATTATAAAGGCACACAGCACATCTTCCCGCTGACACCACGCAACAACCCACCTGCTTACGGCGCACAGCTCGCCTCCTGCGTCGCCCCTTCTGTGCCAAGTTGTCCCTCTGCACCTGAAATCAAGTTATTCAACAAGTCACCCAGATGCTCATCAACAGCTTGACCATTCCACAGGTCTGCTTTCTGTTTAGGAATCCCACCAGAAGCTCTAATTGAGTCTCTAAAACACTGCGGAAGGGACAGTCCGCTCCCCTGCCCACAGCTACTCCATCCCAGACGACTGCACCACCTTTGCCTGCGCAGTTTAACACGTCAACAGATCAACCGTGCACCCCTAGAGCTCCGTCCACCCACCCCTGACTCCACGCCTCCGGGCAGAGCAGCTCCTAGCCAAAGGTGCACCTGCGCAGACAGTCGCACCTCAGAACGTTATCGACAACACATCAACAGCGCCAAAAACGCTCTATAAAAGCAACGACTCCAAACCAGAGACTGCATCGATCAAAAGAACCTGCAGGGAGGCAGCGGTGAGGCGAGGAGTCTCTACTGCAACCCCAGAAAAAAATAAGAGCCGAACGGCACGGCCCCTTAGGAGACGGCGGCGCTGGCGCAAACACACAGAGAGGGCGGCACGGCTTAAGAACTTCAAGATGCTGGGAAGAAGTGCCAGTCCCTGAGACTGGATGGGTAGAGAGCAGAGCTGCCGACGCAGCCCTCAATGACACCATAAAACACCACCGACCAGAAACGTCCCAAACGCAAGGACCTGCCACGCTTTCGGCTGCTGATACCAGAAAACCAGCGCCCAATTGGCGCTACGCCAGTCGGAACCGGGATTCCAGATCCCGGGACGGCACCCGAGACGCCTTTCGTGTCCCTCGAACGCAACGAGACCCCAGGATCGTCTGACAGGCGCAAGGCAGGCGTCCCGAACTACACCACAACGCAGACACAGGCTGGAGCTGCCCTGCCCGGCACACGCTGGCGTCACACTGGAAAGGTCCCCGGGCCCTTTACCCGCGCCAAGGGGACGGTTCCTGGACGGCCCTTGCCCTTATCAGAACTAAACCCACCGTCCCTGCGATTCCCAGCCCCTTGCCAGCCCTCGTGCCTCCACTTAGCTTTCAGAGGGCCAAGGGACCGAACCCGTCTTCAACAGAGGAAAACGCCACGTGCGCGAACGCCCTCTTCCTGCATCACCGGGTTCCTCTTCAGCGTCTGCAGGAACACGAGAAAACGCACGCTCGCTAAGGCGCGCCAGCACACGGCGTCGTGGGGTAAACGCCGACCCCTTCCGCAACACCCACCTCCTGCTAAGTTCCACGGCGTTCCGTTCGGCGCGTCGTGCCGCGGGCGCGGTCACCAACCCTGGTCGCTCGTGACGCCTAAGACGGCGAGAAGCAAAAGAACTGTAGCGCCTGGAACGAGTCCCCGGCCGCAAACGCTCCTCCTCGCCCCTAGCCCGGCTCACCTCAAATGCTCCTCCCAGGCCAAAGGGCCCACAAAGCGCCTGCAAAGAGAGAAGGAAGCGCTGAACCGAGTCACCGGGCCATACCGGGCTCCTCAACACCCACCGCCGCCTCACCTTCTCGGCTGCCGGCCGGCGTGCGGCTTCGCCCCTCCCAGCTCGTCTGCGGCACCTGCAAAACCAGAGGCACGAGCTCGGACGCCGCCCGAAAACACAGCCTGCCGCAGACGCCCCCATCTCGCCCTCCCTTACCGGGGCCGCTCGCCCACCCGGCCGCCCTTGCTTTTGGCTGCCACGCTGTTGACCACGAAGACGCTCAGCTACCACCTGTAAAACACAACCAAAGGACGCTCAGACCTGCACCAGCAACACGGCACCTGAAACGAGCTGCCGCTTCAGCCCAGCACTCCATGCTCACCTTGCCCCAGGACCTGCGCTGCCGATACCCAGCTTTCCTCTTCGCTTCCCACCTAGGAAAAGCAGAAACGACCGGGCTTAGCTAGAGCCACACGGCACAGCTTCCCTCTGGCACCACGCACCGACCCACCTGCTTACGGCGCACAGCTCGCCTCCTGCGTCGCCCCTTCTGTGCCAAGCTGTCCCTCTGCACCTGAAATCAAGTTATTCAGCAAGTCACCCAGCAGCTCATCAACAGCTTGACCATTCCGCACGTCTGCTTTCTATTGCGCAATAGCATTCCAAGCTCTCGGGGAGTCTCCAAAACGCCTGCGCGGGGACCCTCCACTCCCCTGCCCACGGCTACTCCAGCCCAGATGACCGCGCAACCTCTGCCTACGCAATTTAACGCGTCAGCAGATTAGCCGGGGACTCCCAGAGCCCCGTCCACCCACCCCGGACTCCACGCGTCCCGGCAGAGCAGCTCCGAGCCAAACGCGCACCCGCGCGGACAGACGCTCCGCAGAACGTTATCGACCACACGACGGCCACAGCACCAAAAACGCTCCACAACGAAAACGACACTCCGAGACCAGACAGGCATCCATCCAAAGAATCTACGGGGAGGCAGCGGTGAGGCCAGGAGCCTCTCCTACAACCCCAAATGAAAAAGGAGCCCAACGTCACGGCTCCTGACGAGACGGCGGCACCGCCGCAACCCAGCAGAGACGGCGCAACCAAACGAGAAGCTGCCCCAACGCCTAAGAACTTCTTCCCAGCATCTTGAAGTGCCAGTCCCCGAGACTGGAAGGGTAGAGAGCACAGCTGCCGGCACAGCCCAGGACAACGCCACAAACACCACCGACCAGAAACGACCGAAACGCAAGAACCCTCTACGCTTTCGGCTGCTGATACCAGAAAACCAGCGCCCAACTGGCGCTACGCCAGTCGGCACCGGGGTTCCAGATCCCGGGACGGCACCCGAGACGCCTTTCGTGTCCCTCGAACGCAACGAGACCCCAGGATCGTCTGACAGGCGCAAGGCAGGCGTCCCGAACTACACCACAACGCAGACACAGGCTGGAGCTGCCCTGCCCGGCACACGCTGGCGTCGCACTGGAAAGGTCCCCGGGCCCTTCACCTGCCCAAAGGGGACTGTTCCTGGATAGCCCTTGCCCCGAACAGAACTTTACCCCCCTCCCTGCGCTTCCCAGCCCCTTCCCAGCCGCCCAGCCTCCACTTAGCTTTCAGAGGGCCAAGAGACCGAATCCATCTTCGACGGATGAAAACGCCACGTGCGCCGACAGGGATATTCCAGCATCGCCGGCTTCCTCCTCAACATCTACAGCAACACAGGAAAACACACGCTGACTAAGCAGAGCAAACACACAGTATAAAGGCACAAGGCACATCTTCCCTCTGACACCACGCACCGCCCCACCTGCTTACAGTGCTCGGCTCGCCTCTTTTCTCACTCTTTCTTGCCAAGTTGTCCCTCTGCCTACAACCTTTGCCTACACGATAACAGACACGGGCTGGAGCTGCCCCGCCGTGCACAAGCTGGCATCAGTCCGTAAAGTTCCCTGGACCCTTTAGCTGCCCAAAGGGCACTGTTCCTGGACGGCCTTTGCCCCTAGGAGAGCTTTAAACCCCCTCCATGCAATTCCCAGCCCCTCCCCAGCCCTCGAGCCTCCGCTTACCTGTCAGAGGGCCAAGGGGCTGCATCAATCTGCAGAGAAAAACACCACGTGCACTAGTAAGCATCTTCCTGCATTGCCCAATTCCTCTTCAACATCTGCAGTAACACAAGAAAACACACACTCACTTAGCAGAGACAACGCACATTATAAAGGCACACAGCACATCTTCCCGCTGACACCACGCAACAACCCACCTGCTTACGGCGCACAGCTCGCCTCCTGCGTCGCCCCTTCTGTGCCAAGTTGTCCCTCTGCACCTGAAATCAAGTTATTCAACAAGTCACCCAGATGCTCATCAACAGCTTGACCATTCCACAGGTCTGCTTTCTGTTTAGGAATCCCACCAGAAGCTCTAATTGAGTCTCTAAAACACTGCGGAAGGGACAGTCCGCTCCCCTGCCCACAGCTACTCCATCCCAGACGACTGCACCACCTTTGCCTGCGCAGTTTAACACGTCAACAGATCAACCGTGCACCCCTAGAGCTCCGTCCACCCACCCCTGACTCCACGCCTCCGGGCAGAGCAGCTCCTAGCCAAAGGTGCACCTGCGCAGACAGTCGCACCTCAGAACGTTATCGACAACACATCAACAGCGCCAAAAACGCTCTATAAAAGCAACGACTCCAAACCAGAGACTGCATCGATCAAAAGAACCTGCAGGGAGGCAGCGGTGAGGCGAGGAGTCTCTACTGCAACCCCAGAAAAAAATAAGAGCCGAACGGCACGGCCCCTTAGGAGACGGCGGCGCTGGCGCAAACACACAGAGAGGGCGGCACGGCTTAAAAACTTCAAGATGCTGGGAAGAAGTGCCAGTCCCTGAGACTGGATGGGTAGAGAGCAGAGCTGCCGACGCAGCCCTCAACGACACCATAAAACACCACCGACCAGAAACGTCCCAAACGCAAGGACCTGCCACGCTTTCGGCTGCTGATACCAGAAAACCAGCGCCCAATTGGCGCTACGCCAGTCGGAACCGGGATTCCAGATCCCGGGACGGCACCCGAGACGCCTTTCGTGTCCCTCGAACGCAACGAGACCCCAGGATCGTCTGACAGGCGCAAGGCAGGCGTCCCGAACTACACCACAACGCAGACACAGGCTGGAGCTGCCCTGCCCGGCACACGCTGGCGTCACACTGGAAAGGTCCCCGGGCCCTTTACCCGCGCCAAGGGGACGGTTCCTGGACGGCCCTTGCCCTTATCAGAACTAAACCCACCGTCCCTGCGATTCCCAGCCCCTTGCCAGCCCTCGTGCCTCCACTTAGCTTTCAGAGGGCCAAGGGACCGAACCCGTCTTCAACAGAGGAAAACGCCACGTGCGCGAACGCCCTCTTCCTGCATCACCGGGTTCCTCTTCAGCGTCTGCAGGAACACGAGAAAACGCACGCTCGCTAAGGCGCGCCAGCACACGGCGTCGTGGGGTAAACGCCGACCCCTTCCGCAACACCCACCTCCTGCTAAGTTCCACGGCGTTCCGTTCGGCGCGTCGTGCCGCGGGCGCGGTCACCAACCCTGGTCGCTCGTGACGCCTAAGACGGCGAGAAGCAAAAGAACTGTAGCGCCTGGAACGAGTCCCCGGCCGCAAACGCTCCTCCTCGCCCCTAGCCCGGCTCACCTCAAATGCTCCTCCCAGGCCAAAGGGCCCACAAAGCGCCTGCAAAGAGAGAAGGAAGCGCTGAACCGAGTCACCGGGCCATACCGGGCTCCTCAACACCCACCGCCGCCTCACCTTCTCGGCTGCCGGCCGGCGTGCGGCTTCGCCCCTCCCAGCTCGTCTGCGGCACCTGCAAAACCAGAGGCACGAGCTCGGACGCCGCCCGAAAACACAGCCTGCCGCAGACGCCCCCATCTCGCCCTCCCTTACCGGGGCCGCTCGCCCACCCGGCCGCCCTTGCTTTTGGCTGCCACGCTGTTGACCACGAAGACGCTCAGCTACCGCCTGTAAAACACAACCAAAGGACGCTCAGACCTGCACCAGCAACACGGCACCTGAAACGAGCTGCCGCTTCAGCCCAGCACTCCATGCTCACCTTGCCCCAGGACCTGCGCTGCCGATACCCAGCTTTCCTCTTCGCTTCCCACCTAGGAAAAGCAGAAACGACCGGGCTTAGCTAGAGCCACACGGCACAGCTTCCCTCTGGCACCACGCACCGACCCACCTGCTTACGGCGCACAGCTCGCCTCCTGCGTCGCCCCTTCTGTGCCAAGCTGTCCCTCTGCACCTGAAATCAAGTTATTCAGCAAGTCACCCAGCAGCTCATCAACAGCTTGACCATTCCGCACGTCTGCTTTCTATTGCGCAATAGCATTCCAAGCTCTCGGGGAGTCTCCAAAACGCCTGCGCGGGGACCCTCCACTCCCCTGCCCACGGCTACTCCAGCCCAGATGACCGCGCATCCTCTGCCTACGCAATTTAACGCGTCAGCAGATTAGCCGGGGACTCCCAGAGCCCCGTCCACCCACCCCGGACTCCACGCGTCCCGGCAGAGCAGCTCCGAGCCAAACGCGCACCCGCGCGGACAGACGCTCCGCAGAACGTTATCGACCACACGACGGCCACAGCACCAAAAACGCTCCACAACGAAAACGACACTCCGAGACCAGACAGGCATCCATCCAAAGAATCTACGGGGAGGCAGCGGTGAGGCCAGGAGCCTCTCCTACAACCCCAAATGAAAAAGGAGCCCAACGTCACGGCTCCTGACGAGACGGCGGCACCGCCGCAACCCAGCAGAGACGGCGCAACCAAACGAGAAGCTGCTGCAACGCCTAAGAACTTCTTCCCAGCATCTTGAAGTGCCAGTCCCCGAGACTGGAAGGGTAGAGAGCACAGCTGCCGGCACAGCCCAGGACAACGCCACAAACACCACCGACCAGAAACGACCGAAACGCAAGAACCCTCTACGCTTTCGGCTGCTGATACCAGAAAACCAGCGCCCAACTGGCGCTACGCCAGTCGGCACCGGGGTTCCAGATCCCGGGACGGCACCCGAGACGCCTTTCGTGTCCCTCGAACGCAACGAGACACCAGGATCGTCTGACAGGCGCAAGGCAGGCGTCCCGAACTACACCACAACGCAGACACAGGCTGGAGCTGCCCTGCCCGGCACACGCTGGCGTCGCACTGGAAAGGTCCCCGGGCCCTTCACCTGCCCAAAGGGGACTGTTCCTGGATAGCCCTTGCCCCGAACAGAACTTTACCCCCCTCCCTGCGCTTCCCAGCCCCTTCCCAGCCGCCCAGCCTCCACTTAGCTTTCAGAGGGCCAAGAGACCGAATCCATCTTCGACGGATGAAAACGCCACGTGCGCCGACAGGGATATTCCAGCATCGCCGGCTTCCTCCTCAACATCTACAGCAACACAGGAAAACACACGCTGACTAAGCAGAGCAAACACACAGTATAAAGGCACAAGGCACATCTTCCCTCTGACACCACGCACCGCCCCACCTGCTTACAGTGCTCGGCTCGCCTCTTTTCTCACTCTTTCTTGCCAAGTTGTCCCTCTGCCTACAACCTTTGCCTACACGATAACAGACACGGGCTGGAGCTGCCCCGCCGTGCACAAGCTGGCATCAGTCCGTAAAGTTCCCTGGACCCTTTAGCTGCCCAAAGGGCACTGTTCCTGGACGGCCTTTGCCCCTAGGAGAGCTTTAAACCCCCTCCATGCAATTCCCAGCCCCTCCCCAGCCCTCGAGCCTCCGCTTACCTGTCAGAGGGCCAAGGGGCTGCATCAATCTGCAGAGAAAAACACCACGTGCACTAGTAAGCATCTTCCTGCATTGCCCAATTCCTCTTCAACATCTGCAGTAACACAAGAAAACACACACTCACTTAGCAGAGACAACGCACATTATAAAGGCACACAGCACATCTTCCCGCTGACACCACGCAACAACCCACCTGCTTACGGCGCACAGCTCGCCTCCTGCGTCGCCCCTTCTGTGCCAAGTTGTCCCTCTGCACCTGAAATCAAGTTATTCAACAAGTCACCCAGATGCTCATCAACAGCTTGACCATTCCACAGGTCTGCTTTCTGTTTAGGAATCCCACCAGAAGCTCTAATTGAGTCTCTAAAACACTGCGGAAGGGACAGTCCGCTCCCCTGCCCACAGCTACTCCATCCCAGACGGCTGCACCACCTTTGCCTGCGCAGTTTAACACGTCAACAGATCAACCGTGCACCCCTAGAGCTCCGTCCACCCACCCCTGACTCCACGCCTCCGGGCAGAGCAGCTCCTAGCCAAAGGTGCACCTGCGCAGACAGTCGCACCTCAGAACGTTATCGACAACACATCAACAGCGCCAAAAACGCTCTATAAAAGCAACGACTCCAAACCAGAGACTGCATCGATCAAAAGAACCTGCAGGGAGGCAGCGGTGAGGCGAGGAGTCTCTACTGCAACCCCAGAAAAAAATAAGAGCCGAACGGCACGGCCCCTTAGGAGACGGCGGCGCTGGCGCAAACACACAGAGAGGGCGGCACGGCTTAAAAACTTCAAGATGCTGGGAAGAAGTGCCAGTCCCTGAGACTGGATGGGTAGAGAGCAGAGCTGCCGACGCAGCCCTCAACGACACCATAAAACACCACCGACCAGAAACGTCCCAAACGCAAGGACCTGCCACGCTTTCGGCTGCTGATACCAGAAAACCAGCGCCCAATTGGCGCTACGCCAGTCGGAACCGGGATTCCAGATCCCGGGACGGCACCCGAGACGCCTTTCGTGTCCCTCGAACGCAACGAGACCCCAGGATCGTCTGACAGGCGCAAGGCAGGCGTCCCGAACTACACCACAACGCAGACACAGGCTGGAGCTGCCCTGCCCGGCACACGCTGGCGTCACACTGGAAAGGTCCCCGGGCCCTTTACCCGCGCCAAGGGGACGGTTCCTGGACGGCCCTTGCCCTTATCAGAACTAAACCCACCGTCCCTGCGATTCCCAGCCCCTTGCCAGCCCTCGTGCCTCCACTTAGCTTTCAGAGGGCCAAGGGACCGAACCCGTCTTCAACAGAGGAAAACGCCACGTGCGCGAACGGCCGTCTTCCTGCATCGCCGGGTTCCTCTTCAGCGTCTGCAGGAACACGAGAAAACGCACGCTCGCTAAGGCGTGCCAGCACACGGCGTCGTGGGGTAAACGCCGACCCCTTCCGCAACACCCACCTCCTGCTAAGTTCCACGGCGTTCCGTTCGGCGCGTCGTGCCGCGGGCGCGGTCACCAACCCTGGTCGCTCGTGACGCCTAAGACGGCGAGAAGCAAAAGAACTGTAGCGCCTGGAACGAGTCCCCGGCCGCAAACGCTCCTCCTCGCCCCTAGCCCGGCTCACCTCAAATGCTCCTCCCAGGCCAAAGGGCCCACAAAGCGCCTGCAAAGAGAGAAGGAAGCGCTGAACCGAGTCACCGGGCCATACCGGGCTCCTCAACACCCACCGCCGCCTCACCTTCTCGGCTGCCGGCCGGCGTGCGGCTTCGCCCCTCCCAGCTCGTCTGCGGCACCTGCAAAACCAGAGGCACGAGCTCGGACGCCGCCCGAAAACACAGCCTGCCGCAGACGCCCCCATCTCGCCCTCCCTTACCGGGGCCGCTCGCCCACCCGGCCGCCCTTGCTTTTGGCTGCCACGCTGTTGACCACGAAGACGCTCAGCTACCGCCTGTAAAACACAACCAAAGGACGCTCAGACCTGCACCAGCAACACGGCACCTGAAACGAGCTGCCGCTTCAGCCCAGCACTCCGTGCTCACCTTGCCCCAGGACCTGCGCTGCCGATACCCAGCTTTCCTCTTCGCTTCCCACCTAGGAAAAGCAGAAACGACCGGGCTTAGCTAGAGCCACACGGCACAGCTTCCCTCTGGCACCACGCACCGACCCACCTGCTTACGGCGCACAGCTCGCCTCCTGCGTCGCCCCTTCTGTGCCAAGCTGTCCCTCTGCACCTGAAATCAAGTTATTCAGCAAGTCACCCAGCAGCTCATCAACATCTTGACCATTCCGCACGTCTGCTTTCTATTGCGCAATAGCATTCCAAGCTCTCGGGGAGTCTCCAAAACGCCTGCGCGGGGACCCTCCACTCCCCTGCCCACGGCTACTCCAGCCCAGATGACCGCGCATCCTCTGCCTACGCAATTTAACGCGTCAGCAGATTAGCCGGGGACTCCCAGAGCCCCGTCCACCCACCCCGGACTCCACGCGTCCCGGCAGAGCAGCTCCGAGCCAAACGCGCACCCGCGTGGACAGACGCTCCGCAGAACGTTATCGACCACACGACGGCCACAGCACCAAAAACGCTCCACAACGAAAACGACACTCCGAGACCAGACAGGCATCCATCCAAAGAATCTACGGGGAGGCAGCGGTGAGGCCAGGAGCCTCTCCTACAACCCCAAATGAAAAAGGAGCCCAACGTCACGGCTCCTGACGAGACGGCGGCACCGCCGCAACCCAGCAGAGACGGCGCAACCAAACGAGAAGCTGCTGCAACGCCTAAGAACTTCTTCCCAGCATCTTGAAGTGCCAGTCCCCGAGACTGGAAGGGTAGAGAGCACAGCTGCCGGCACAGCCCAGGACAACGCCACAAACACCACCGACCAGAAACGACCGAAACGCAAGAACCCTCTACGCTTTCGGCTGCTGATACCAGAAAACCAGCGCCCAACTGGCGCTACGCCAGTCGGCACCGGGGTTCCAGATCCCGGGACGGCACCCGAGACGCCTTTCGTGTCCCTCGAACGCAACGAGACCCCAGGATCGTCTGACAGGCGCAAGGCAGGCGTCCCGAACTACACCACAACGCAGACACAGGCTGGAGCTGCCCTGCCCGGCACACGCTGGCGTCGCACTGGAAAGGTCCCCGGGCCCTTCACCTGCCCAAAGGCGACTGTTCCTGGATAGCCCTTGCCCCGAACAGAACTTTACCCCCCTCCCTGCGCTTCCCAGCCCCTTCCCAGCCGCCCAGCCTCCACTTAGCTTTCAGAGGGCCAAGAGACCGAATCCATCTTCAACGGATGAAAACGCCACGTGCGCCGACAGGGATATTCCAGCATCGCCGGCTTCCTCCTCAACATCTACAGCAACACAGGAAAACACACGCTGACTAAGCAGAGCAAACACACAGTATAAAGGCACAAGGCACATCTTCCCTCTGACACCACGCACCGCCCCACCTGCTTACAGTGCTCGGCTCGCCTCTTTTCTCACTCTTTCTTGCCAAGTTGTCCCTCTGCCTACAACCTTTGCCTACACGATAACAGACACGGGCTGGAGCTGCCCCGCCGTGCACAAGCTGGCATCAGTCCGTAAAGTTCCCTGGACCCTTTAGCTGCCCAAAGGGCACTGTTCCTGGACGGCCTTTGCCCCTATGAGAGCTTTAAACCCCCTCCATGCAATTCCCAGCCCCTCCCCAGCCCTCGAGCCTCCGCTTACCTGTCAGAGGGCCAAGGGGCTGCATCAATCTGCAGAGAAAAACACCACGTGCACTAGTAAGCATCTTCCTGCATTGCCCAATTCCTCTTCAACATCTGCAGTAACACAAGAAAACACACACTCACTTAGCAGAGACAACGCACATTATAAAGGCACACAGCACATCTTCCCGCTGACACCACGCAACAACCCACCTGCTTACGGCTCACAGCTCGCCTCCTGCGTCGCCCCTTCTGTGCCAAGTTGTCCCTCTGCACCTGAAATCAAGTTATTCAACAAGTCACCCAGATGCTCATCAACAGCTTGACCATTCCACAGGTCTGCTTTCTGTTTAGGAATCCCACCAGAAGCTCTAATTGAGTCTCTAAAACACTGCGGAAGGGACAGTCCGCTCCCCTGCCCACAGCTACTCCATCCCAGACGACTGCACCACCTTTGCCTGCGCAGTTTAACACGTCAACAGATCAACTGTGCACCCCTAGAGCTCCGTCCACCCACCCCTGACTCCACGCCTCCGGGCAGAGCAGCTCCTAGCCAAATGTGCACCTGCGCAGACAGTCGCACCTCAGAACGTTATCGACAACACATCAACAGCGCCAAAAACGCTCTATAAAAGCAACGACTCCAAACCAGAGACTGCATCCATCAAAAGAACCTGCAGGGAGGCAGCGGTGAGGCGAGGAGTCTCTACTGCAACCCCAGAAAAAAATAAGAGCCGAACGGCACGGCCCCTTAGGAGACGGCGGCGCTGGCGCAAACACACAGAGAGGGCGGCACGGCTTAAAAACTTCAAGATGCTGGGAAGAAGTGCCAGTCCCTGAGACTGGATGGGTAGAGAGCAGAGCTGCCGACGCAGCCCTCAATGACACCATAAAACACCACCGACCAGAAACGTCCCAAACGCAAGGACCTGCCACGCTTTCGGCTGCTGATACCAGAAAACCAGCGCCCAATTGGCGCTACGCCAGTCGGAACCGGGATTCCAGATCCCGGGACGGCACCCGAGACGCCTTTCGTGTCCCTCGAACGCAACGAGACCCCAGGATCGTCTGACAGGCGCAAGGCAGGCGTCCCGAACTACACCACAACGCAGACACAGGCTGGAGCTGCCCTGCCCGGCACACGCTGGCGTCACACTGGAAAGGTCCCCGGGCCCTTTACCCGCGCCAAGGGGACGGTTCCTGGACGGCCCTTGCCCTTATCAGAACTAAACCCACCGTCCCTGCGATTCCCAGCCCCTTGCCAGCCCTCGTGCCTCCACTTAGCTTTCAGAGGGCCAAGGGACCGAACCCGTCTTCAACAGAGGAAAACGCCACGTGCGCGAACGGCCGTCTTCCTGCATCGCCGGGTTCCTCTTCAGCGTCTGCAGGAACACGAGAAAACGCACACTCGCTAAGGCGCGCCAGCACACGGCGTCGTGGGGTAAACGCCGACCCCTTCCGCAACACCCACCTCCTGCTAAGTTCCACGGCGTTCCGTTCGGCGCGTCGTGCCGCGGGCGCGGTCACCAACCCTGGTCGCTCGTGACGCCTAAGACGGCGAGAAGCAAAAGAACTGTAGCGCCTGGAACGAGTCCCCGGCCGCAAACGCTCCTCCTCGCCCCTAGCCCGGCTCACCTCAAATGCTCCTCCCAGGCCAAAGGGCCCACAAAGCGCCTGCAAAGAGAGAAGGAAGCGCTGAACTGAGTCACCGGGCAATACCGGGCTCCTCAACACCCACCGCCGCCTCACCTTCTCGGCTGCCGGCCGGCGTGCGGCTTCGCCCCTCCCAGCTCGTCTGCGGCACCTGCAAAACCAGAGGCACGCGCTCGGACGCCGCCCGAAAACACAGCCTGCCGCAGACGCCCCCATCTCGCCCTCCCTTACCGGGGCCGCTCGCCCACCCGGCCGCCCTTGCTTTTGGCTGCCACGCTGTTGACCACGAAGACGCTCAGCTACCGCCTGTAAAACACAACCAAAGGACGCTCAGACCTGCACCAGCAACACGGCACCTGAAACGAGCTGCCGCTTCAGCCCAGCACTCCGTGCTCACCTTGCCCCAGGACCTGCGCTGCCGATACCCAGCTTTCCTCTTCGCTTCCCACCTAGGAAAAGCAGAAACGACCGGGCTTAGCTAGAGCCACACGGCACAGCTTCCCTCTGGCACCACGCACCGACCCACCTGCTTACGGCGCACAGCTCGCCTCCTGCGTCACCCCTTCTGTGCCAAGCTGTCCCTCTGCACCTGAAATCAAGTTATTCAGCAAGTCACCCAGCAGCTCATCAACAGCTTGACCATTCCGCACGTCTGCTTTCTATTGCGCAATAGCATTCCAAGCTCTCGGGGAGTCTCCAAAACGCCTGCGCGGGGACCCTCCACTCCCCTGCCCACGGCTACTCCAGCCCAGATGACCGCGCAACCTCTGCCTACGCAATTTAACGCGTCAGCAGATTAGCCGGGGACTCCCAGAGCCCCGTCCACCCACCCCGGACTCCACGCGTCCCGGCAGAGCAGCTCCGAGCCAAACGCGCACCCACGCGGACAGACGCTCCGCAGAACGTTATCGACCACACGACGGCCACAGCACCAAAAACGCTCCACAACGAAAACGACACTCCGAGACCAGACAGGCATCCATCCAAAGAATCTACGGGGAGGCAGCGGTGAGGCCAGGAGCCTCTCCTACAACCCCAAATGAAAAAGGAGCCCAACGTCACGGCTCCTGACGAGACGGCGGCACCGCCGCAACCCAGCAGAGACGGCGCAACCAAACGAGAAGCTGCTGCAACGCCTAAGAACTTCTTCCCAGCATCTTGAAGTGCCAGTCCCCGAGACTGGAAGGGTAGAGAGCACAGCTGCCGGCACAGCCCAGGACAACGCCACAAACACCACCGACCAGAAACGACCGAAACGCAAGAACCCTCTACGCTTTCGGCTGCTGATACCAGAAAACCAGCGCCCAACTGGCGCTACGCCAGTCGGCACCGGGGTTCCAGATCCCGGGACGGCACCCGAGACGCCTTTCGTGTCCCTCGAACGCAACGAGACCCCAGGATCGTCTGACAGGCGCAAGGCAGGCGTCCCGAACTACACCACAACGCAGACACAGGCTGGAGCTGCCCTGCCCGGCACATGCTGGCGTCACACTGGAAAGGTCCCCGGGCCCATTACCCGCGCCAAGGGGACGGTTCCTGGATGGCCCTTGCCCTTATCAGAACTAAACCCACCGTCCCTGCGATTCCCAGCCCCTTGCCAGCCCTCGTGCCTCCACTTAGCTTTCAGAGGGCCAAGGGACCGAACCCGTCTTCAACAGAGGAAAACGCCACGTGCGCGAACGGCCGTCTTCCTGCATCGCCGGGTTCCTCTTCAGCGTCTGCAGGAACACGAGAAAACGCACGCTCGCTAAGGCGCGCCAGCACACGGCGTCGTGGGGTAAACGCCGACCCCTTCCGCAACACCCACCTCCTGCTAAGTTCCACGGCGTTCCGTTCGGCGCGTCGTGCCGCGGGCGCGGTCACCAACCCTGGTCGCTCGTGACGCCTAAGACGGCGAGAAGCAAAGAACTGTAGCGCCTGGAACGAGTCCCCGGCCGCAAACGCTCCTCCTCGCCCCTAGCCCGGCTCACCTCAAATGCTCCTCCCAGGCCAAAGGGCCCACAAAGCGCCTGCAAAGAGAGAAGGAAGCGCTGAACCAAGTCACCGGGCAATACCGGGCTCCTCAACACCCACCGCCGCCTCACCTTCTCGGCTGCCGGCCGGCGTGCGGCTTCGCCCCTCCCAGCTCGTCTGCGGCACCTGCAAAACCAGAGGCACGTGCTCGGACGCCGCCCGAAAACACAGCCTGCCGCAGACGCCCCCATCTCGCCCTCCCTTACCGGGGCCGCTCGCCCACCCGGCCGCCCTTGCTTTTGGCTGCCACGCTGTTGACCACGAAGACGCTCAGCTACCGCCTGTAAAACACAACCAAAGGACGCTCAGACCTGCACCAGCAACACGGCACCTGAAACAAGCTGCCGCTTCAGCCCAGCACTCCGTGCTCACCTTGCCCCAGGACCTGCGCTGCCGATACCCAGCTTTCCTCTTCGCTTCCCACCTAGGAAAAGCAGAAACGACCGGGCTTAGCTAGAGCCACACGGCACAGCTTCCCTCTGGCACCACGCACCGACCCACCTGCTTACGGCGCACAGCTCGCCTCCTGCGTCGCCCCTTCTGTGCCAAGCTGTCCCTCTGCACCTGAAATCAAGTTATTCAGCAAGTCACCCAGCAGCTCATCAACAGCTTGACCATTCCGCACGTCTGCTTTCTATTGCGCAATAGCATTCCAAGCTCTCGGGGAGTCTCCAAAACGCCTGCGCGGGGACCCTCCACTCCCCTGCCCACGGCTACTCCAGCCCAGATGACCGCGCAACCTCTGCCTACACAATTTAACGCGTCAGCAGATTAGCCGGGGACTCCCAGAGCCCCGTCCACCCACCCCGGACTCCACGCGTCCCGGCAGAGCAGCTCCGAGCCAAACGCGCACCCGCGCGGACAGACGCTCCGCGGAACGTTATCGACCACACGACGGCCACAGCACCAAAAACGCTCCACAACGAAAACGACACTCCGAGACCAGACAGGCATCCATCCAAAGAATCTACAGGGAGGCAGCGGTGAGGCCAGGAGCCTCTCCTACAACCCCAAATGAAAAAGGAGCCCAACGTCACGGCTCCTGACGAGACGGCGGCACCACCGCAACCCAGCAGAGACGGCGCAACCAAACGAGAAGCTGCTGCAACGCCTAAGAACTTCTTCCCAGCATCTTGAAGTGCCAGTCCCCGAGACTGGAAGGGTAGAGAGCACAGCTGCCGGCACAGCCCAGGACAACGCCACAAACACCACCGACCAGAAACGACCGAAACGCAAGAACCCTCTACGCTTTCGGCTGCTGATACCAGAAAACCAGCGCCCAACTGGCGCTACGCCAGTCGGCACCGGGGTTCCAGATCCCGGGACGGCACCCGAGACGCCTTTCGTGTCCCTCGAACGCAACGAGACCCCAGGATCGTCTGACAGGCGCAAGGCAGGCGTCCCGAACTACACCACAACGCAGACACAGGCTGGAGCTGCCCTGCCCGGCACACGCTGGCGTCGCACTGGAAAGGTCCCCGGGCCCTTCACCTGCCCAAAGGGGACTGTTCCTGGATAGCCCTTGCCCCGAACAGAACTTTACCCCCCTCCCTGCGCTTCCCAGCCCCTTCCCAGCCGCCCAGCCTCCACTTAGCTTTCAGAGGGCCAAGAGACCGAATCCATCTTCAACGGATGAAAACGCCACGTGCGCCGACAGGGATATTCCAGCATCGCCGGCTTCCTCCTCAACATCTACAGCAACACAGGAAAACACACGCTGACTAAGCAGAGCAAACACACAGTATAAAGGCACAAGGCACATCTTCCCTCTGACACCACGCACCGCCCCACCTGCTTACAGTGCTCGGCTCGCCTCTTTTCTCACTCTTTCTTGCCAAGTTGTCCCTCTGCCTACAACCTTTGCCTACACGATAACAGACACGGGCTGGAGCTGCCCCGCCGTGCACAAGCTGGCATCAGTCCGTAAAGTTCCCTGGACCCTTTAGCTGCCCAAAGGGCACTGTTCCTGGACGGCCTTTGCCCCTATGAGAGCTTTAAACCCCCTCCATGCAATTCCCAGCCCCTCCCCAGCCCTCGAGCCTCCGCTTACCTGTCAGAGGGCCAAGGGGCTGCATCAATCTGCAGAGAAAAACACCACGTGCACTAGTAAGCATCTTCCTGCATTGCCCAATTCCTCTTCAACATCTGCAGTAACACAAGAAAACACACACTCACTTAGCAGAGACAACGCACATTATAAAGGCACACAGCACATCTTCCCGCTGACACCACGCAACAACCCACCTGCTTACGGCGCACAGCTCGCCTCCTGCGTCGCCCCTTCTGTGCCAAGTTGTCCCTCTGCACCTGAAATCAAGTTATTCAACAAGTCACCCAGATGCTCATCAACAGCTTGACCATTCCACAGGTCTGCTTTCTGTTTAGGAATCCCACCAGAAGCTCTAATTGAGTCTCTAAAACACTGCGGAAGGGACAGTCCGCTCCCCTGCCCACAGCTACTCCATCCCAGACGACTGCACCACCTTTGCCTGCGCAGTTTAACACGTCAACAGATCAACCGTGCACCCCTAGAGCTCCGTCCACCCACCCCTGACTCCACGCCTCCGGGCAGAGCAGCTCCTAGCCAAAGGTGCACCTGCGCAGACAGTCGCACCTCAGAACGTTATCGACAACACATCAACAGCGCCAAAAACGCTCTATAAAAGCAACGACTCCAAACCAGAGACTGCATCGATCAAAAGAACCTGCAGGGAGGCAGCGGTGAGGCGAGGAGTCTCTACTGCAACCCCAGAAAAAAATAAGAGCCGAACGGCACGGCCCCTTAGGAGACGGCGGCGCTGGCGCAAACACACAGAGAGGGCGGCACGGCTTAAAAACTTCAAGATGCTGGGAAGAAGTGCCAGTCCCTGAGACTGGATGGGTAGAGAGCAGAGCTGCCGACGCAGCCCTCAATGACACCATAAAACACCACCGACCAGAAACGTCCCAAACGCAAGGACCTGCCACGCTTTCGGCTGCTGATACCAGAAAACCAGCGCCCAATTGGCGCTACGCCAGTCGGAACCGGGATTCCAGATCCCGGGACGGCACCCGAGACGCCTTTCGTGTCCCTCGAACGCAACGAGACACCAGGATCGTCTGACAGGCGCAAGGCAGGCGTCCCGAACTACACCACAACGCAGACACAGGCTGGAGCTGCCCTGCCCGGCACACGCTGGCGTCACACTGGAAAGGTCCCCGGGCCCTTTACCCGCGCCAAGGAGACGGTTCCTGGACGGCCCTTGCCCTTATCAGAACTAAACCCACCGTCCCTGCGATTCCCAGCCCCTTGCCAGCCCTCGTGCCTCCACTTAGCTTTCAGAGGGCCAAGGGACCGAACCCGTCTTCAACAGAGGAAAACGCCACGTGCGCAAACGGCCGTCTTCCTGCATCGCCGGGTTCCTCTTCAGCGTCTGCAGGAACACGAGAAAACGCACGCTCGCTAAGGCGTGCCAGCACACGGCGTCGTGGGGTAAACGCCGACCCCTTCCGCAACACCCACCTCCTGCTAAGTTCCACAGCGTTCCGTTCGGCGCGTCGTGCCGCGGGCGCGGTCACCAACCCTGGTCGCTCGTGACGCCTAAGACGGCGAGAAGCAAAAGAACTGTAGCGCCTGGAACGAGTCCCCGGCCGCAAACGCTCCTCCTCGCCCCTAGCCCGGCTCACCTCAAATGCTCCTCCCAGGCCAAAGGGCCCACAAAGCGCCTGCAAAGAGAGAAGGAAGCGCTGAACCGAGTCACCGGGCAATACCGGGCTCCTCAACACCCACCGCCGCCTCACCTTCTCGGCTGCCGGCCGGCGTGCGACTTCGCCCCTCCCAGCTCGTCTGCGGCACCTGCAAAACCAGAGGCACGCGCTCGGACGCCGCCCGAAAACACAGCCTGCCGCAGACACCCCCATCTCGCCCTCCCTTACCGGGGCCGCTCGCCCACTAGGCCGCCCTTGCTTTTGGCTGCCACGCTGTTGACCACGAAGACGCTCAGCTACTGCCTGTAAAACACAACCAAAGGACGCTCAGACCTGCACCAGCAACACGGCACCTGAAACGAGCTGCCGCTTCAGCCCAGCACTCCGTGCTCACCTTGCCCCAGGACCTGCGCTGCCGATACCCAGCTTTCCTCTTCGCTTCCCACCTAGGAAAAGCAGAAACGACCGGGCTTAGCTAGAGCCACACGGCACAGCTTCCCTCTGGCACCACGCACCGACCCACCTGCTTACGGCGCACAGCTCGCCTGCTGCGTCGCCCCTTCTGTGCCAAGCTGTCCCTCTGCACCTGAAATCAAGTTATTCAGCAAGTCACCCAGCAGCTCATCAACAGCTTGACCATTCCGCACGTCTGCTTTCTATTGCGCAATAGCATTCCAAGCTCTCGGGGAGTCTCCAAAACGCCTGCGCGGGGACCCTCCACTCCCCTGCCCACGGCTACTCCAGCCCAGATGACCGCACAACCTCTGCCTACGCAATTTAACGCGTCAGCAGATTAGCCGGGGACTCCCAGAGCCCCGTCCACCCACCCCGGACTCCACGCGTCCCGGCAGAGCAGCTCCGAGCCAAACGCGCACCCGCGCGGACAGACGCTCCGCAGAACGTTATCGACCACACGACGGCCACAGCACCAAAAACGCTCCACAACGAAAACGACACTCCGAGACCAGACAGGCATCCATCCAAAGAATCTACGGGGAGGCAGCGGTGAGGCCAGGAGCCTCTCCTACAACCCCAAATGAAAAAGGAGCCCAACGTCACGGCTCCTGACGAGACGGCGGCACCGCCGCAACCCAGCAGAGACGGCGCAACCAAACGAGAAGCTGCTGCAACGCCTAAGAACTTCTTCCCAGCATCTTGAAGTGCCAGTCCCCGAGACTGGAAGGGTAGAGAGCACAGCTGCCGGCACAGCCCAGGACAACGCCACAAACACCACCGACCAGAAACGACCGAAACGCAAGAACCCTCTACGCTTTCGGCTGCTGATACCAGAAAACCAGCGCCCAATTGGCGCTACGCCAGTCGGCACCGGGGTTCCAGATCCCGGGACGGCACCCGAGACGCCTTTCGTGTCCCTCGAACGCAACGAGACACCAGGATCGTCTGACAGGCGCAAGGCAGGCGTCCCGAACTACACCACAACGCAGACACAGGCTGGAGCTGCCCTGCCCGGCACACGCTGGCGTCGCACTGGAAAGGTCCCCGGGCCCTTCACCTGCCCAAAGGGGACTGTTCCTGGATAGCCCTTGCCCCGAACAGAACTTTACCCCCCTCCCTGCGCTTCCCAGCCCATTCCCAGCCGCCCAGCCTCCACTTAGCTTTCAGAGGGCCAAGAGACCGAATCCATCTTCAACGGATGAAAACGCCACGTGCGCCGACAGGGATATTCCAGCATCGCCGGCTTCCTCCTCAACATCTACAGCAACACAGGAAAACACACGCTGACTAAGCAGAGCAAACACACAGTATAAAGGCACAAGGCACATCTTCCCTCTGACACCACGCACCGCCCCACCTGCTTACAGTGCTCGGCTCGCCTCTTTTCTCACTCTTTCTTGCCAAGTTGTCCCTCTGCCTACAACCTTTGCCTACACGATAACAGACACGGGCTGGAGCTGCCCCGCCGTGCACAAGCTGGCATCAGTCCGTAAAGTTCCCTGGACCCTTTAGCTGCCCAAAGGGCACTGTTCCTGGACGGCCTTTGCCCCTATGAGAGCTTTAAACCCCCTCCATGCAATTCCCAGCCCCTCCCCAGCCCTCGAGCCTCCGCTTACCTGTCAGAGGGCCAAGGGGCTGCATCAATCTGCAGAGAAAAACACCACGTGCACTAGTAAGCATCTTCCTGCATTGCCCAATTCCTCTTCAACATCTGCAGTAACACAAGAAAACACACACTCACTTAGCAGAGACAACGCACATTATAAAGGCACACAGCACATCTTCCCGCTGACACCACGCAACAACCCACCTGCTTACGGCGCACAGCTCGCCTCCTGCGTCGCCCCTTCTGTGCCAAGTTGTCCCTCTGCACCTGAAATCAAGTTATTCAACAAGTCACCCAGATGCTCATCAACAGCTTGACCATTCCACAGGTCTGCTTTCTGTTTAGGAATCCCACCAGAAGCTCTAATTGAGTCTCTAAAACACTGCGGAAGGGACAGTCCGCTCCCCTGCCCACAGCTACTCCATCCCAGACGACTGCACCACCTTTGCCTGCGCAGTTTAACACGTCAACAGATCAACCGTGCACCCCTAGAGCTCCGACCACCCACCCCTGACTCCACGCCTCCGGGCAGAGCAGCTCCTAGCCAAAGGTGCACCTGCGCAGACAGTCGCACCTCAGAACGTTATCGACAACACATCAACAGCGCCAAAAATGCTCTATAAAAGCAACGACTCCAAACCAGAGACTGCATCGATCAAAAGAACCTGCAGGGAGGCAGCGGTGAGGCGAGGAGTCTCTACTGCAACCCCAGAAAAAAATAAGAGCCGAACGGCACGGCCCCTTAGGAGACGGCGGCGCTGGCGCAAACACACAGAGAGGGCGGCACGGCTTAAGAACTTCAAGATGCTGGGAAGAAGTGCCAGTCCCTGAGACTGGATGGGTAGAGAGCAGAGCTGCCGACGCAGCCCTCAATGACACCATAAAACACCACCGACCAGAAACGACCCAAACGCAAGGACCTGCCACGCTTTCGGCTGCTGATACCAGAAAACCAGCGCCCAATTGGCGCTACGCCAGTCGGAACCGGGATTCCAGATCCCGGGACGGCACCCGAGACGCCTTTCGTGTCCCTCGAACGCAACGAGACCCCAGGATCGTCTGACAGGCGCAAGGCAGGCGTCCCGAACTACACCACAACGCAGACACAGGCTGGAGCTGCCCTGCCCGGCACACGCTGGCGTCACACTGGAAAGGTCCCTGGGCCCTTTACCCGCGCCAAGGAGACGGTTCCTGGACGGCCCTTGCCCTTATCAGAACTAAACCCACCGTCCCTGCGATTCCCAGCCCCTTGCCAGCCCTCGTGCCTCCACTTAGCTTTCAGAGGGCCAAGGGACCGAACCCGTCTTCAACAGAGGAAAACGCCACGTGCGCAAACGGCCGTCTTCCTGCATCGCCGGGTTCCTCTTCAGCGTCTGCAGGAACACGAGAAAACGCACGCTCGCTAAGGCGTGCCAGCACACGGCGTCGTGGGGTAAACGCCGACCCCTTCCGCAACACCCACCTCCTGCTAAGTTCCACGGCGTTCCGTTCGGCGCGTCGTGCCGCGGGCTCGGTCACCAACCCTGGTCGCTCGTGACGCCTAAGACGGCGAGAAGCAAAAGAACTGTAGCGCCTGGAACGAGTCCCCGGCCGCAAACGCTCCTCCTCGCCCCTAGCCCGGCTCACCTCAAATGCTCCTCCCAGGCCAAAGGGCCCACAAAGCGCCTGCAAAGAGAGAAGGAAGCGCTGAACCGAGTCACCGGGCAATACCGGGCTCCTCAACACCCACCGCCGCCTCACCTTCTCGGCTGCCGGCCGGCGTGCGACTTCGCCCCTCCCAGCTCGTCTGCGGCACCTGCAAAACCAGAGGCACGCGCTCGGACGCCGCCCGAAAACACAGCCTGCCGCAGACACCCCCATCTCGCCCTCCCTTACCGGGGCCGCTCGCCCACTAGGCCGCCCTTGCTTTTGGCTGCCACGCTGTTGACCACGAAGACGCTCAGCTACTGCCTGTAAAACACAACCAAAGGACGCTCAGACCTGCACCAGCAACACGGCACCTGAAACGAGCTGCCGCTTCAGCCCAGCACTCCGTGCTCACCTTGCCCCAGGACCTGCGCTGCCGATACCCAGCTTTCCTCTTCGCTTCCCACCTAGGAAAAGCAGAAACGACCGGGCTTAGCTAGAGCCACACGGCACAGCTTCCCTCTGGCACCACGCACCGACCCACCTGCTTACGGCGCACAGCTCGCCTCCTGCGTCGCCCCTTCTGTGCCAAGCTGTCCCTCTGCACCTGAAATCAAGTTATTCAGCAAGTCACCCAGCAGCTCATCAACAGCTTGACCATTCCGCACGTCTGCTTTCTATTGCGCAATAGCATTCCAAGCTCTCGGGGAGTCTCCAAAACGCCTGCGCGGGGACCCTCCACTCCCCTGCCCACGGCTACTCCAGCCCAGATGACCGCACAACCTCTGCCTACGCAATTTAACGCGTCAGCAGATTAGCCGGGGACTCCCAGAGCCCCGTCCACCCACCCCGGACTCCACGCGTCCCGGCAGAGCAGCTCCGAGCCAAACGCGCACCCGCGCGGACAGACGCTCCGCAGAACGTTATCGACCACACGACGGCCACAGCACCAAAAACGCTCCACAACGAAAACGACACTCCGAGACCAGACAGGCATCCATCCAAAGAATCTACGGGGAGGCAGCGGTGAGGCCAGGAGCCTCTCCTACAACCCCAAATGAAAAAGGAGCCCAACGTCACGGCTCCTGACGAGACGGCGGCACCGCCGCAACCCAGCAGAGACGGCGCAACCAAACGAGAAGCTGCTGCAACGCCTAAGAACTTCTTCCCAGCATCTTGAAGTGCCAGTCCCCGAGACTGGAAGGGTAGAGAGCACAGCTGCCGGCACAGCCCAGGACAACGCCACAAACACCACCGACCAGAAACGACCGAAACGCAAGAACCCTCTACGCTTTCGGCTGCTGATACCAGAAAACCAGCGCCCAATTGGCGCTACGCCAGTCGGCACCGGGGTTCCAGATCCCGGGACGGCACCCGAGACGCCTTTCGTGTCCCTCGAACGCAACGAGACACCAGGATCGTCTGACAGGCGCAAGGCAGGCGTCCCGAACTACACCACAACGCAGACACAGGCTGGAGCTGCCCTGCCCGGCACACGCTGGCGTCGCACTGGAAAGGTCCCCGGGCCCTTCACCTGCCCAAAGGGGACTGTTCCTGGATAGCCCTTGCCCCGAACAGAACTTTACCCCCCTCCCTGCGCTTCCCAGCCCATTCCCAGCCGCCCAGCCTCCACTTAGCTTTCAGAGGGCCAAGAGACCGAATCCATCTTCAACGGATGAAAACGCCACGTGCGCCGACAGGGATATTCCAGCATCGCCGGCTTCCTCCTCAACATCTACAGCAACACAGGAAAACACACGCTGACTAAGCAGAGCAAACACACAGTATAAAGGCACAAGGCACATCTTCCCTCTGACACCACGCACCGCCCCACCTGCTTACAGTGCTCGGCTCGCCTCTTTTCTCACTCTTTCTTGCCAAGTTGTCCCTCTGCCTACAACCTTTGCCTACACGATAACAGACACGGGCTGGAGCTGCCCCGCCGTGCACAAGCTGGCATCAGTCCGTAAAGTTCCCTGGACCCTTTAGCTGCCCAAAGGGCACTGTTCCTGGACGGCCTTTGCCCCTAGGAGAGCTTTAAACCCCCTCCATGCAATTCCCAGCCCCTCCCCAGCCCTCGAGCCTCCGCTTACCTGTCAGAGGGCCAAGGGGCTGCATCAATCTGCAGAGAAAAACACCACGTGCACTAGTAAGCATCTTCCTGCATTGCCCAATTCCTCTTCAACATCTGCAGTAACACAAGAAAACACACACTCACTTAGCAGAGACAACGCACATTATAAAGGCACACAGCACATCTTCCCGCTGACACCACGCAACAACCCACCTGCTTACGGCGCACAGCTCGCCTCCTGCATCGCCCCTTCTGTGCCAAGTTGTCCCTCTGCACCTGAAATCAAGTTATTCAACAAGTCACCCAGATGCTCATCAACAGCTTGACCATTCCACAGGTCTGCTTTCTGTTTAGGAATCCCACCAGAAGCTCTAATTGAGTCTCTAAAACACTGCGGAAGGGACAGTCCGCTCCCCTGCCCACAGCTACTCCATCCCAGATGACTGCACCACCTTTGCCTGCGCAGTTTAACACGTCAACAGATCAACCGTGCACCCCTAGAGCTCCGTCCACCCACCCCTGACTCCACGCCTCCGGGCAGAGCAGCTCCTAGCCAAAGGTGCACCTGCGCAGACAGTCGCACCTCAGAACGTTATCGACAACACATCAACAGCGCCAAAAACGCTCTATAAAAGCAACGACTCCAAACCAGAGACTGCATCGATCAAAAGAACCTGCAGGGAGGCAGCGGTGAGGCGAGGAGTCTCTACTGCAACCCCAGAAAAAAATAAGAGCCGAACGGCACGGCCCCTTAGGAGACGGCGGCGCTGGCGCAAACACACAGAGAGGGCGGCACGGCTTAAGAACTTCAAGATGCTGGGAAGAAGTGCCAGTCCCTGAGACTGGATGGGTAGAGAGCAGAGCTGCCGACGCAGCCCTCAATGACACCATAAAACACCACCGACCAGAAACGTCCCAAACGCAAGGACCTGCCACGCTTTCGGCTGCTGATACCAGAAAACCAGCGCCCAATTGGCGCTACGCCAGTCGGAACCGGGATTCCAGATCCCGGGACGGCACCCGAGACGCCTTTCGTGTCCCTCGAACGCAACGAGACACCAGGATCGTCTGACAGGCGCAAGGCAGGCGTCCCGAACTACACCACAACGCAGACACAGGCTGGAGCTGCCCTGCCCGGCACACGCTGGCGTCACACTGGAAAGGTCCCCGGGCCCTTTACCCGTGCCAAGGAGACGGTTCCTGGACGGCCCTTGCCCTTATCAGAACTAAACCCACCGTCCCTGCGATTCCCAGCCCCTTGCCAGCCCTCGTGCCTCCACTTAGCTTTCAGAGGGCCAAGGGACCGAACCCGTCTTCAACAGAGGAAAACGCCACGTGCGCAAACGGCCGTCTTCCTGCATCGCCGGGTTCCTCTTCAGCGTCTGCAGGAACACGAGAAAACGCACGCTCGCTAAGGCGTGCCAGCACACGGCGTCGTGGGGTAAACGCCGACCCCTTCCGCAACACCCACCTCCTGCTAAGTTCCACAGCGTTCCGTTCGGCGCGTCGTGCCGCGGGCGCGGTCACCAACCCTGGTCGCTCGTGACGCCTAAGACGGCGAGAAGCAAAAGAACTGTAGCGCCTGGAACGAGTCCCCGGCCGCAAACGCTCCTCCTCGCCCCTAGCCCGGCTCACCTCAAATGCTCCTCCCAGGCCAAAGGGCCCACAAAGCGCCTGCAAAGAGAGAAGGAAGCGCTGAACCGAGTCACCGGGCAATACCGGGCTCCTCAACACCCACCGCCGCCTCACCTTCTCGGCTGCCGGCCGGCGTGCGACTTCGCCCCTCCCAGCTCGTCTGCGGCACCTGCAAAACCAGAGGCACGCGCTCGGACGCCGCCCGAAAACACAGCCTGCCGCAGACACCCCCATCTCGCCCTCCCTTACCGGGGCCGCTCGCCCACTAGGCCGCCCTTGCTTTTGGCTGCCACGCTGTTGACCACGAAGACGCTCAGCTACTGCCTGTAAAACACAACCAAAGGACGCTCAGACCTGCACCAGCAACACGGCACCTGAAACGAGCTGCCGCTTCAGCCCAGCACTCCGTGCTCACCTTGCCCCAGGACCTGCGCTGCCGATACCCAGCTTTCCTCTTCGCTTCCCACCTAGGAAAAGCAGAAACGACCGGGCTTAGCTAGAGCCACACGGCACAGCTTCCCTCTGGCACCACGCACCGACCCACCTGCTTACGGCGCACAGCTCGCCTCCTGCGTCGCCCCTTCTGTGCCAAGCTGTCCCTCTGCACCTGAAATCAAGTTATTCAGCAAGTCACCCAGCAGCTCATCAACAGCTTGACCATTCCGCACGTCTGCTTTCTATTGCGCAATAGCATTCCAAGCTCTCGGGGAGTCTCCAAAACGCCTGCGCGGGGACCCTCCACTCCCCTGCCCACGGCTACTCCAGCCCAGATGACCGCACAACCTCTGCCTACGCAATTTAACGCGTCAGCAGATTAGCCGGGGACTCCCAGAGCCCCGTCCACCCACCCCGGACTCCACGCGTCCCGGCAGAGCAGCTCCGAGCCAAACGCGCACCCGCGCGGACAGACGCTCCGCAGAACGTTATCGACCACACGACGGCCACAGCACCAAAAACGCTCCACAACGAAAACGACACTCCGAGACCAGACAGGCATCCATCCAAAGAATCTACGGGGAGGCAGCGGTGAGGCCAGGAGCCTCTCCTACAACCCCAAATGAAAAAGGAGCCCAACGTCACGGCTCCTGACGAGACGGCGGCACCGCCGCAACCCAGCAGAGACGGCGCAACCAAACGAGAAGCTGCTGCAACGCCTAAGAACTTCTTCCCAGCATCTTGAAGTGCCAGTCCCCGAGACTGGAAGGGTAGAGAGCACAGCTGCCGGCACAGCCCAGGACAACGCCACAAACACCACCGACCAGAAACGACCGAAACGCAAGAACCCTCTACGCTTTCGGCTGCTGATACCAGAAAACCAGCGCCCAATTGGCGCTACGCCAGTCGGCACCGGGGTTCCAGATCCCGGGACGGCACCCGAGACGCCTTTCGTGTCCCTCGAACGCAACGAGACACCAGGATCGTCTGACAGGCGCAAGGCAGGCGTCCCGAACTACACCACAACGCAGACACAGGCTGGAGCTGCCCTGCCCGGCACACGCTGGCGTCGCACTGGAAAGGTCCCCGGGCCCTTCACCTGCCCAAAGGGGACTGTTCCTGGATAGCCCTTGCCCCGAACAGAACTTTACCCCCCTCCCTGCGCTTCCCAGCCCATTCCCAGCCGCCCAGCCTCCACTTAGCTTTCAGAGGGCCAAGAGACCGAATCCATCTTCAACGGATGAAAACGCCACGTGCGCCGACAGGGATATTCCAGCATCGCCGGCTTCCTCCTCAACATCTACAGCAACACAGGAAAACACACGCTGACTAAGCAGAGCAAACACACAGTATAAAGGCACAAGGCACATCTTCCCTCTGACACCACGCACCGCCCCACCTGCTTACAGTGCTCGGCTCGCCTCTTTTCTCACTCTTTCTTGCCAAGTTGTCCCTCTGCCTACAACCTTTGCCTACACGATAACAGACACGGGCTGGAGCTGCCCCGCCGTGCACAAGCTGGCATCAGTCCGTAAAGTTCCCTGGACCCTTTAGCTGCCCAAAGGGCACTGTTCCTGGACGGCCTTTGCCCCTATGAGAGCTTTAAACCCCCTCCATGCAATTCCCAGCCCCTCCCCAGCCCTCGAGCCTCCGCTTACCTGTCAGAGGGCCAAGGGGCTGCATCAATCTGCAGAGAAAAACACCACGTGCACTAGTAAGCATCTTCCTGCATTGCCCAATTCCTCTTCAACATCTGCAGTAACACAAGAAAACACACACTCACTTAGCAGAGACAACGCACATTATAAAGGCACACAGCACATCTTCCCGCTGACACCACGCAACAACCCACCTGCTTACGGCGCACAGCTCGCCTCCTGCGTCGCCCCTTCTGTGCCAAGTTGTCCCTCTGCACCTGAAATCAAGTTATTCAACAAGTCACCCAGATGCTCATCAACAGCTTGACCATTCCACAGGTCTGCTTTCTGTTTAGGAATCCCACCAGAAGCTCTAATTGAGTCTCTAAAACACTGCGGAAGGGACAGTCCGCTCCCCTGCCCACAGCTACTCCATCCCAGACGACTGCACCACCTTTGCCTGCGCAGTTTAACACGTCAACAGATCAACCGTGCACCCCTAGAGCTCCGTCCACCCACCCCTGACTCCACGCCTCCGGGCAGAGCAGCTTCTAGCCAAAGGTGCACCTGCGCAGACAGTCGCACCTCAGAACGTTATCGACAACACATCAACAGCGCCAAAAATGCTCTATAAAAGCAACGACTCCAAACCAGAGACTGCATCGATCAAAAGAACCTGCAGGGAGGCAGCGGTGAGGCGAGGAGTCTCTACTGCAACCCCAGAAAAAAATAAGAGCCGAACGGCACGGCCCCTTAGGAGACGGCGGCGCTGGCGCAAACACACAGAGAGGGCGGCACGGCTTAAGAACTTCAAGATGCTGGGAAGAAGTGCCAGTCCCTGAGACTGGATGGGTAGAGAGCAGAGCTGCCGACGCAGCCCTCAATGACACCATAAAACACCACCGACCAGAAACGTCCCAAACGCAAGGACCTGCCACGCTTTCGGCTGCTGATACCAGAAAACCAGCGCCCAATTGGCGCTACGCCAGTCGGAACCGGGATTCCAGATCCCGGGACGGCACCCGAGACGCCTTTCGTGTCCCTCGAACGCAACGAGACCCCAGGATCGTCTGACAGGCGCAAGGCAGGCGTCCCGAACTACACCACAACGCAGACACAGGCTGGAGCTGCCCTGCCCGGCACACGCTGGCGTCACACTGGAAAGGTCCCCGGGCCCTTTACCCGCGCCAAGGAGACGGTTCCTGGACGGCCCTTGCCCTTATCAGAACTAAACCCACCGTCCCTGCGATTCCCAGCCCCTTGCCAGCCCTCGTGCCTCCACTTAGCTTTCAGAGGGCCAAGGGACCGAACCCGTCTTCAACAGAGGAAAACGCCACGTGCGCGAACGGCCGTCTTCCTGCATCGCCGGGTTCCTCTTCAGCGTCTGCAGGAACACGAGAAAACGCACGCTCGCTAAGGCGTGCCAGCACACGGCGTCGTGGGGTAAACGCCGACCCCTTCCGCAACACCCACCTCCTGCTAAGTTCCACGGCGTTCCGTTCGGCGCGTCGTGCCGCGGGCTCGGTCACCAACCCTGGTCGCTCGTGACGCCTAAGACGGCGAGAAGCAAAAGAACTGTAGCGCCTGGAACGAGTCCCCGGCCGCAAACGCTCCTCCTCGCCCCTAGCCCGGCTCACCTCAAATGCTCCTCCCAGGCCAAAGGGCCCACAAAGCGCCTGCAAAGAGAGAAGGAAGCGCTGAACCGAGTCACCGGGCAATACCGGGCTCCTCAACACCCACCGCCGCCTCACCTTCTCGGCTGCCGGCCGGCGTGCGGCTTCGCCCCTCCCAGCTCGTCTGCGGCACCTGCAAAACCAGAGGCACGCGCTCGGACGCCGCCCGAAAACACAGCCTGCCGCAGACACCCCCATCTCGCCCTCCCTTACCGGGGCCGCTCGCCCACTAGGCCGCCCTTGCTTTTGGCTGCCACGCTGTTGACCACGAAGACGCTCAGCTACTGCCTGTAAAACACAACCAAAGGACGCTCAGACCTGCACCAGCAACACGGCACCTGAAACGAGCTGCCGCTTCAGCCCAGCACTCCGTGCTCACCTTGCCCCAGGACCTGCGCTGCCGATACCCAGCTTTCCTCTTCGCTTCCCACCTAGGAAAAGCAGAAACGACCGGGCTTAGCTAGAGCCACACGGCACAGCTTCCCTCTGGCACCACGCACCGACCCACCTGCTTACGGCGCACAGCTCGCCTGCTGCGTCGCCCCTTCTGTGCCAAGCTGTCCCTCTGCACCTGAAATCAAGTTATTCAGCAAGTCACCCAGCAGCTCATCAACAGCTTGACCATTCCGCACGTCTGCTTTCTATTGCGCAATAGCATTCCAAGCTCTCGGGGAGTCTCCAAAACGCCTGCGCGGGGACCCTCCACTCCCCTGCCCACGGCTACTCCAGCCCAGATGACCGCACAACCTCTGCCTACGCAATTTAACGCGTCAGCAGATTAGCCGGGGACTCCCAGAGCCCCGTCCACCCACCCCGGACTCCACGCGTCCCGGCAGAGCAGCTCCGAGCCAAACGCGCACCCGCGCGGACAGACGCTCCGCAGAACGTTATCGACCACACGACGGCCACAGCACCAAAAACGCTCCACAACGAAAACGACACTCCGAGACCAGACAGGCATCCATCCAAAGAATCTACGGGGAGGCAGCGGTGAGGCCAGGAGCCTCTCCTACAACCCCAAATGAAAAAGGAGCCCAACGTCACGGCTCCTGACGAGACGGCGGCACCGCCGCAACCCAGCAGAGACGGCGCAACCAAACGAGAAGCTGCTGCAACGCCTAAGAACTTCTTCCCAGCATCTTGAAGTGCCAGTCCCCGAGACTGGAAGGGTAGAGAGCACAGCTGCCGGCACAGCCCAGGACAACGCCACAAACACCACCGACCAGAAACGACCGAAACGCAAGAACCCTCTACGCTTTCGGCTGCTGATACCAGAAAACCAGCGCCCAATTGGCGCTACGCCAGTCGGCACCGGGGTTCCAGATCCCGGGACGGCACCCGAGACGCCTTTCGTGTCCCTCGAACGCAACGAGACACCAGGATCGTCTGACAGGCGCAAGGCAGGCGTCCCGAACTACACCACAACGCAGACACAGGCTGGAGCTGCCCTGCCCGGCACACGCTGGCGTCGCACTGGAAAGGTCCCCGGGCCCTTCACCTGCCCAAAGGGGACTGTTCCTGGATAGCCCTTGCCCCGAACAGAACTTTACCCCCCTCCCTGCGCTTCCCAGCCCATTCCCAGCCGCCCAGCCTCCACTTAGCTTTCAGAGGGCCAAGAGACCGAATCCATCTTCAACGGATGAAAACGCCACGTGCGCCGACAGGGATATTCCAGCATCGCCGGCTTCCTCCTCAACATCTACAGCAACACAGGAAAACACACGCTGACTAAGCAGAGCAAACACACAGTATAAAGGCACAAGGCACATCTTCCCTCTGACACCACGCACCGCCCCACCTGCTTACAGTGCTCGGCTCGCCTCTTTTCTCACTCTTTCTTGCCAAGTTGTCCCTCTGCCTACAACCTTTGCCTACACGATAACAGACACGGGCTGGAGCTGCCCCGCCGTGCACAAGCTGGCATCAGTCCGTAAAGTTCCCTGGACCCTTTAGCTGCCCAAAGGGCACTGTTCCTGGACGGCCTTTGCCCCTATGAGAGCTTTAAACCCCCTCCATGCAATTCCCAGCCCCTCCCCAGCCCTCGAGCCTCCGCTTACCTGTCAGAGGGCCAAGGGGCTGCATCAATCTGCAGAGAAAAACACCACGTGCACTAGTAAGCATCTTCCTGCATTGCCCAATTCCTCTTCAACATCTGCAGTAACACAAGAAAACACACACTCACTTAGCAGAGACAACGCACATTATAAAGGCACACAGCACATCTTCCCGCTGACACCACGCAACAACCCACCTGCTTACGGCGCACAGCTCGCCTCCTGCGTCGCCCCTTCTGTGCCAAGTTGTCCCTCTGCACCTGAAATCAAGTTATTCAACAAGTCACCCAGATGCTCATCAACAGCTTGACCATTCCACAGGTCTGCTTTCTGTTTAGGAATCCCACCAGAAGCTCTAATTGAGTCTCTAAAACACTGCGGAAGGGACAGTCCGCTCCCCTGCCCACAGCTACTCCATCCCAGATGACTGCACCACCTTTGCCTGCGCAGTTTAACACGTCAACAGATCAACCGTGCACCCCTAGAGCTCCGTCCACCCACCCCTGACTCCACGCCTCCGGGCAGAGCAGCTCCTAGCCAAAGGTGCACCTGCGCAGACAGTCGCACCTCAGAACGTTATCGACAACACATCAACAGCGCCAAAAACGCTCTATAAAAGCAACGACTCCAAACCAGAGACTGCATCGATCAAAAGAACCTGCAGGGAGGCAGCGGTGAGGCGAGGAGTCTCTACTGCAACCCCAGAAAAAAATAAGAGCCGAACGGCACGGCCCCTTAGGAGACGGCGGCGCTGGCGCAAACACACAGAGAGGGCGGCACGGCTTAAAAACTTCAAGATGCTGGGAAGAAGTGCCAGTCCCTGAGACTGGATGGGTAGAGAGCAGAGCTGCCGACGCAGCCCTCAATGACACCATAAAACACCACCGACCAGAAACGTCCCAAACGCAAGGACCTGCCACGCTTTCGGCTGCTGATACCAGAAAACCAGCGCCCAATTGGCGCTACGCCAGTCGGAACCGGGATTCCAGATCCCGGGACGGCACCCGAGACGCCTTTCGTGTCCCTCGAACGCAACGAGACACCAGGATCGTCTGACAGGCGCAAGGCAGGCGTCCCGAACTACACCACAACGCAGACACAGGCTGGAGCTGCCCTGCCCGGCACACGCTGGCGTCGCACTGGAAAGGTCCCCGGGCCCTTCACCTGCCCAAAGGCGACTGTTCCTGGATAGCCCTTGCCCCGAACAGAACTTTACCCCCCTCCCTGCGCTTCCCAGCCCCTTCCCAGCCGCCCAGCCTCCACTTAGCTTTCAGAGGGCCAAGAGACCGAATCCATCTTCAACGGATGAAAACGCCACGTGCGCCGACAGGGATATTCCAGCATCGCCGGCTTCCTCCTCAACATCTACAGCAACACAGGAAAACACACGCTGACTAAGCAGAGCAAACACACAGTATAAAGGCACAAGGCACATCTTCCCTCTGACACCACGCACCGCCCCACCTGCTTACAGTGCTCGGCTCGCCTCTTTTCTCACTCTTTCTTGCCAAGTTGTCCCTCTGCCTACAACCTTTGCCTACACGATAACAGACACGGGCTGGAGCTGCCCCGCCGTGCACAAGCTGGCATCAGTCCGTAAAGTTCCCTGGACCCTTTAGCTGCCCAAAGGGCACTGTTCCTGGACGGCCTTTGCCCCTATGAGAGCTTTAAACCCCCTCCATGCAATTCCCAGCCCCTCCCCAGCCCTCGAGCCTCCGCTTACCTGTCAGAGGGCCAAGGGGCTGCATCAATCTGCAGAGAAAAACACCACGTGCACTAGTAAGCATCTTCCTGCATTGCCCAATTCCTCTTCAACATCTGCAGTAACACAAGAAAACACACACTCACTTAGCAGAGACAACGCACATTATAAAGGCACACAGCACATCTTCCCGCTGACACCACGCAACAACCCACCTGCTTACGGCGCACAGCTCGCCTCCTGCGTCGCCCCTTCTGTGCCAAGTTGTCCCTCTGCACCTGAAATCAAGTTATTCAACAAGTCACCCAGATGCTCATCAACAGCTTGACCATTCCACAGGTCTGCTTTCTGTTTAGGAATCCCACCAGAAGCTCTAATTGAGTCTCTAAAACACTGCGGAAGGGACAGTCCGCTCCCCTGCCCACAGCTACTCCATCCCAGATGACTGCACCACCTTTGCCTGCGCAGTTTAACACGTCCACAGATCAACCGTGCACCCCTAGAGCTCCGTCCACCCACCCCTGACTCCACGCCTCCGGGCAGAGCAGCTCCTAGCCAAAGGTGCACCTGCGCAGACAGTCGCACCTCAGAACGTTATCGACAACACATCAACAGCGCCAAAAACGCTCTATAAAAGCAACGACTCCAAACCAGAGACTGCATCGATCAAAAGAACCTGCAGGGAGGCAGCGGTGAGGCGAGGAGTCTCTACTGCAACCCCAGAAAAAAATAAGAGCTGAACGGCACGGCCCCTTAGGAGACGGCGGCGCTGGCGCAAACACACAGAGAGGGCGGCACGGCTTAAGAACTTCAAGATGCTGGGAAGAAGTGCCAGTCCCTGAGACTGGATGGGTAGAGAGCAGAGCTGCCGACGCAGCCCTCAATGACACCATAAAACACCACCGACCAGAAACGTCCCAAACGCAAGGACCTGCCACGCTTTCGGCTGCTGATACCAGAAAACCAGCGCCCAATTGGCGCTACGCCAGTCGGAACCGGGATTCCAGATCCCGGGACGGCACCCGAGACGCCTTTCGTGTCCCTCGAACGCAACGAGACACCAGGATCGTCTGACAGGCGCAAGGCAGGCGTCCCGAACTACACCACAACGCAGACACAGGCTGGAGCTGCCCTGCCCGGCACACGCTGGCGTCACACTGGAAAGGTCCCCGGGCCCTTTACCCGCGCCAAGGGGACGGTTCCTGGACGGCCCTTGCCCTTATCAGAACTAAACCCACCGTCCCTGCGATTCCCAGCCCCTTGCCAGCCCTCGTGCCTCCACTTAGCTTTCAGAGGGCCAAGGGACCGAACCCGTCTTCAACAGAGGAAAACACCACGTGCGCGAACGGCCGTCTTCCTGCATCGCCGGGTTCCTCTTCAGCGTCTGCAGGAACACGAGAAAACGCACGCTCGCTAAGGCGTACCAGCACACGGCGTCGTGGGGTAAACGCCGACCCCTTCCGCAACACCCACCTCCTGCTAAGTTCCACGGCGTTCCGTTCGGCGCGTCGTGCCGCGGGCGCGGTCACCAACCCTGGTCGCTCGTGACGCCTAAGACGGCGAGAAGCAAAAGAACTGTAGCGCCTGGAACGAGTCCCCGGTCGCAAACGCTCCTCCTCGCCCCTAGCCCGGCTCACCTCAAATGCTCCTCCCAGGCCAAAGGGCCCACAAAGCGCCTGCAAAGAGAGAAGGAAGCGCTGAACCGAGTCACCGGGAAATACCGGGCTCCTCAACACCCACCGCCGCCTCACCTTCTCGGCTGCCGGCCGGCGGGCGACTTCGCCCCTCCCAGCTCGTCTGCGGCACCTGCAAAACCAGAGGCACGCGCTCGGACGCCGCCCGAAAACACAGCCTGCCGCAGACACCCCCATCTCGCCCTCCCTTACCGGGGCCGCTCGCCCACCCGGCCGCCCTTGCTTTTGGCTGCCACGCTGTTGACCACGAAGACGCTCAGCTACCGCCTGTAAAACACAACCAAAGGACGCTCAGACCTGCACCAGCAACACGGCACCTGAAACGAGCTGCCGCTTCAGCCCAGCACTCCGTGCTCACCTTGCCCCAGGACCTGCGCTGCCGATACCCAGCTTTCCTCTTCGCTTCCCACCTAGGAAAAGCAGAAACGACCGGGCTTAGCTAGAGCCACACGGCACAGCTTCCCTCTGGCACCACGCACCGACCCACCTGCTTACGGCGCACAGCTCGCCTGCTGCGTCGCCCCTTCTGTGCCAAGCTGTCCCTCTGCACCTGAAATCAAGTTATTCAGCAAGTCACCCAGCAGCTCATCAACAGCTTGACCATTCCGCACGTCTGCTTTCTATTGCGCAATAGCATTCCAAGCTCTCGGGGAGTCTCCAAAACGCCTGCGCGGGGACCCTCCACTCCCCTGCCCACGGCTACTCCAGCCCAGATGACCGCGCAACCTCTGCCTACGCAATTTAACACGTCAGCAGATTAGCCGGGGACTCCCAGAGCCCCGTCCACCCACCCCGGACTCCACGCGTCCCGGCAGAGCAGCTCCGAGCCAAACGCACACCCGCGCGGACAGACGCTCCGCAGAACGTTATCGACCACACGACGGCCACAGCACCAAAAACGCTCCACAACGAAAACGACACTCCGAGACCAGACAGGCATCCATCCAAAGAATCTACGGGGAGGCAGCGGTGAGGCCAGGAGCCTCTCCTACAACCCCAAATGAAAAAGGAGCCCAACGTCACGGCTCCTGACGAGACGGCGGCACCGCCGCAACCCAGCAGAGACGGCGCAACCAAACGAGAAGCTGCTGCAACGCCTAAGAACTTCTTCCCAGCATCTTGAAGTGCCAGTCCCCGAGACTGGAAGGGTAGAGAGCACAGCTGCCGGCACAGCCCAGGACAACGCCACAAACACCACCGACCAGAAACGACCGAAACGCAAGAACCCTCTACGCTTTCGGCTGCTGATACCAGAAAACCAGCGCCCAACTGGCGCTACGCCAGTCGGCACCGGGGTTCCAGATCCCGGGACGGCACCCGAGACGCCTTTCGTGTCCCTCGAACGCAACGAGACCCCAGGATCGTCTGACAGGCGCAAGGCAGGCGTCCCGAACTACACCACAACGCAGACACAGGCTGGAGCTGCCCTGCCCGGCACACGCTGGCGTCGCACTGGAAAGGTCCCCGGGCCCTTCACCTGCCCAAAGGGGACTGTTCCTGGATAGCCCTTGCCCCGAACAGAACTTTACCCCCCTCCCTGCGCTTCCCAGCCCCTTCCCAGCCGCCCAGCCTCCACTTAGCTTTCAGAGGGCCAAGAGACCGAATCCATCTTCAACGGATGAAAACGCCACGTGCGCCGACAGGGATATTCCAGCATCGCCGGCTTCCTCCTCAACATCTACAGCAACACAGGAAAACACACGCTGACTAAGCAGAGCAAACACACAGTATAAAGGCACAAGGCACATCTTCCCTCTGACACCACGCACCGCCCCACCTGCTTACAGTGCTCGGCTCGCCTCTTTTCTCACTCTTTCTTGCCAAGTTGTCCCTCTGCCTACAACCTTTGCCTACACGATAACAGACACGGGCTGGAGCTGCCCCGCCGTGCACAAGCTGGCATCAGTCCGTAAAGTTCCCTGGACCCTTTAGCTGCCCAAAGGGCACTGTTCCTGGACGGCCTTTGCCCCTATGAGAGCTTTAAACCCCCTCCATGCAATTCCCAGCCCCTCCCCAGCCCTCGAGCCTCCGCTTACCTGTCAGAGGGCCAAGGGGCTGCATCAATCTGCAGAGAAAAACACCACGTGCACTAGTAAGCATCTTCCTGCATTGCCCAATTCCTCTTCAACATCTGCAGTAACACAAGAAAACACACACTCACTTAGCAGAGACAACGCACATTATAAAGGCACACAGCACATCTTCCCGCTGACACCACGCAACAACCCACCTGCTTACGGCGCACAGCTCGCCTCCTGCGTCGCCCCTTCTGTGCCAAGTTGTCCCTCTGCACCTGAAATCAAGTTATTCAGCAAGTCACCCAGCAGCTCATCAACAGCTTGACCATTCCGCACGTCTGCTTTCTATTGCGCAATAGCATTCCAAGCTCTCGGGGAGTCTCCAAAACGCCTGCGCGGGGACCCTCCACTCCCCTGCCCACGGCTACTCCAGCCCAGATGACCGCGCAACCTCTGCCTACGCAATTTAACGCGTCAGCAGATTAGCCGGGGACTCCCAGAGCCCCGTCCACCCACCCCGGACTCCACGCGTCCCGGCAGAGCAGCTCCGAGCCAAACGCGCACCCGCGTGGACAGACGCTCCGCAGAACGTTATCGACCACACGACGGCCACAGCACCAAAAACGCTCCACAACGAAAACGACACTCCGAGACCAGACAGGCATCCATCCAAAGAATCTACGGGGAGGCAGCGGTGAGGCCAGGAGCCTCTCCTACAACCCCAAATGAAAAAGGAGCCCAACGTCACGGCTCCTGACGAGACGGCGGCACCGCCGCAACCCAGCAGAGACGGCGCAACCAAACGAGAAGCTGCTGCAACGCCTAAGAACTTCTTCCCAGCATCTTGAAGTGCCAGTCCCCGAGACTGGAAGGGTAGAGAGCACAGCTGCCGGCACAGCCCAGGACAACGCCACAAACACCACCGACCAGAAACGACCGAAACGCAAGAACCCTCTACGCTTTCGGCTGCTGATACCAGAAAACCAGCGCCCAACTGGCGCTACGCCAGTCGGCACCGGGGTTCCAGATCCCGGGACGGCACCCGAGACGCCTTTCGTGTCCCTCGAACGCAACGAGACACCAGGATCGTCTGACAGGCGCAAGGCAGGCGTCCCGAACTACACCACAACGCAGACACAGGCTGGAGCTGCCCTGCCCGGCACACGCTGGCGTCGCACTGGAAAGGTCCCCGGGCCCTTCACCTGCCCAAAGGGGACTGTTCCTGGATAGCCCTTGCCCCGAACAGAACTTTACCCCCCTCCCTGCGCTTCCCAGCCCCTTCCCAGCCGCCCAGCCTCCACTTAGCTTTCAGAGGGCCAAGAGACCGAATCCATCTTCAACAGATGAAAACGCCACGTTCGATGAAGAAAGAAACAGAAAAACTGTAGTGCTTGGGAGAAACCAGAAAGTTTCCACTTTCCCCTTCATCACCCACAATAAAAAAACACATACGCAATAATGAACACTCAGATGTTGTTTATCAGTACTAGTTCACTAGCCATTGCTCCCCTTGGCTGAGTTCTGGGAGGTAGATGTGAATGATCTACCAGCGGCCACTGCACACTGCAAAGGTTCTGTGGACAACACACTGTTCTGTGGGTGATCAGGGCGGCGATGAGCCCCCCTGTAGCCTGAAAGACACTCTGCCTTATGGTCCTGCTGCTTCCTTCAGAAATGCTAAAACTCCACCTACAGATATGAGATACTCATCCTAACCCCTCCTAGATAAGCTGAGCATCAGTGCTAGGAGGAGAGATTATATCAGCGACTTGTTCCACACCAATACAAACCAAAAATTAACACCCCATCTTCATTGCAGTCAGGAAGTTTGGGAAAACACAGAGCACCAGGAATTGATTCAATAAATGAAATATAGTTACAAATATACCTTCAACTACAGCTGTTATTGAAACTTTGCTGCTCCTGAAGGTCTTATGTCAAACAGACCCCTCCACTTGTCCAAACACACGTGCCCATGTAGCTTAAACAGCTCACAAGCTGCCAACTGCTGAAGGAGCAGCAAGGAACCAGCACCCAAGCAGCCCAGGAGCAGAATGAGCTCCCTGCCCAGGGGCTGGGGCTCAAATAGCCTGAGCCCCGCCCAGCCCTGCCCACAGTCCCCTGGGAAAGGGGAGGGATGTAGGTCTGTAGGCCACACCCCCTGCAGGGAGCCCACCAATGGGGCTGGAAGTGTGGGTCAAGGGAGAGGAGCCCAGCTGGGAGGGTGGGGCGCTTGGAAAGGGGGTGGGGCCTGGTTGGGGCACACCCCTCCAGGAAGGCACATTCAGGAGAGCTTGGGAGGGGGTGGGGTTGGCAGGGGCCCCACCCACACCTTCAGTCCCACCCTCAACCCTAAACCCCACCCCCAAATCCCTCACTGGAAATTCAACAAACCACATGCTTAAGGTTTCTTTACATTATTTAATTTTATTGGTTGAGAATTGGCCCCAAAACCATGTTAAAAATCCCCCAACATGGCCCGGGGGGAGCAATGTCAGGATGGCAACGGCACAGTGCTGCCCTTTTCCAAGATGGCCATCGGGGGTAAACAGGGCCACAGGTCCCACCACCCACCTTGGGCCCCACCCCAAAATGGCCGCCCTAGGCAGGTCCCGCCCACCTCAGCCCCACCCTTCCAGCACAGGCTTGGCAGCCATGACAGCCATGGCCCCGCCCACCAGCAGGGACACAGCAGCCGAGAGGGCCACACCCACCAGGGCAGCCATCTTGTTCCCATGGGCAACGTGCAGGGCCACAGGGGCAGCCAATGGGAGCAGCAGATACAGCCGGGAGCTGCCGCCTGAGCACGGCCCAGATCAACAGCCCCTCTGGCAGTGCCAGCAGGGCTGCCAGCCCCCCCCAGCCATCTTGGATTCCAAGCCGGGTGGAGCCCAGTAGCCATGCTGTCCTCATTTTCTGTTGTGCACAGGGCCCCGTGCAGCATCACAACCCAGGAATTCTGGTAGGGTGAGGGGACCCAGGAATGTGGATCTATGCGCAGAACCCAGTAGCTGTGGGCTGCTACATATCAATGGGGCAGAGTGCTGGAACTATATGGTGCTGCAGAGCAGTGCTGTGGATGTAGAGGGCAGACTGGATGTGTGGGGCACTGTGGGGCACTGCTGTGGGTCTATGGGGCAGGGTGCAGGAGCTACAGTGTGCTGTGTGGCAGCATTGCTGGCCTATGGGCTAGTGTGAACAAGCTACAATGTTTTCTGGGACAGTGCTGTTGATCTATAGGGCAGAAGAACTGTGGGGTGCTGTGGGGTTACACTGTGGGTCTATAGGGCAGAGTAAACAAGATACAGGGTGCTGTGGGTGATGTATGGGGCAGAGTGGAGACATAGGGTGCTGTAGAGCAGCGCTGTCCATTTATGGCGCAGAGTAAAAGCAGCTACGGGGTGCAGTGACTCCATAGGGCAGAGGGGCTATGGGCTGCTGTGGGTCACTGTGTGGGTCACTCACTCTTCAGGGGTGTTCCACCTGACAACAATCCCATTGACCCCACAGCCCCCCTGACCCCCACACCCGCCCCATAGACCCTGTGACCCACCCATAGTGGGCAGTGCAGGCGTGGTCAGGAGGGAGGGGTGGTCAGGTGGACAGAGGTGTGTGGTGCTGTGGGGCAGCACTTTGCACCAATGGGGCAGAATGCAGCACCTACAGGCTGCTGTGGGGCAGCTCTCTGGGTCTAAGGGGCAGAGTCGAGTCCTATGGGGTCCTGTGGGGCAGCACTGTGGGTCTATGGAGCAGAGTAGAGTCACTATGGGGTGCTGGGGGGCACTACTTTGGATGTGTGCGGCAAATTACAAGAGCTATGTGGTGCTGTGGGGCAGTACTGGGCATCTTTAGGGCAGAGAGCAGGAGCCATGGGGTGCTAGGGGGCACTGCTGTGCATGTATGGGGCAGAGTACAGGAGCTATATGGTGCTGGGGGGCACTACTGGGCATCTATGGGGCAGAGTGCAGGAGCCATGGGGTGCTGGGGGAGCACTACTGTGGATGTATGGGGCAGAGTACAGGAGCTATATGGTGCTGTGGGGCAGTACTGGGCATCTATAGGGCAGAGTGCAGGAGCCATGGGGTAATGGGGGGCACTACGGTGGATGTATGGAGCAGAGTACAGGAGCTATATGGTGCTGTGGGGCAGTACTGGGCATCTATGGGGCAGAGTACAGGAGCTATATGGTGCTGGGGGCAGTACTGGGCATCTATAGGGCAGAGTACAGGAGCTATATGGCGCTGTGGGGCAGTACTGGGCAGCTATAGGGCAGAGTACAGGAGCTATATGGTGCTGGGGGGCAGTACTGGGCATCTATAGGGCAGAGTACAGGAGCTATATGGTGCTGTGGGGCAGTACTGGGCAGCTATAGGGCAGAGTGCAGGAGCCATGGGGCGCTGGGGGGCACTACTGTGGATGTATAGGGCAGAGTACAGGAGCTATATGGTGCTGGGGGGCACTACTGTGGATGTATGGGGCAGAGTAGAGGAGCTATATGGTGCTGGGGGGCACTACTGGGCATCTATGGGGCAGAGTGCAGGAGCCATGGGGTGCTGGGGGGTACTAGTGTGGATGTATGGGGCAGAGTACAGGAGCTATATAGTGCTGTGGGGCAGTACTGGGCATCTATGGGGCAGAGTACAGGAGCTATAGGGTGCTGGGGGGCACTACTGTGGATGTATGGGGCAGAGTACAGGAGCTATATGGTGCTGTGGGGCAGTACTGGGCATCTATAGGGCAGAGTGCAGGAGCCATGGGGTGCTGGGGGGTACTAGTGTGGATGTATGGGGCAGAGCACAGGAGCTATATGGTGCTGTGGGGCAGTACTGGGCATCTATAGGGCAGAGTGCAGAAGCCATGGGGTGCTGGGGGCACTACTGTGGATATATGGGGCAGAGTACAGGAGCTATATGGTGCTGTGGGGCAGTACTGGGCATCTATAGGGCAGAGTGCAGGAGCCATGGGGTAATGGGGGGCACTACTGTGGATGTATGGGGCAGAGTACAGGAGCTATATGGTGCTGTGGGGCAGTACTGGGCATCTATAGGGCAGAGTGCAGGAGCCATGGGGTGCTGGGGGGCACTACTGTGGATGTATGGGGCAGAGTACAGGAGCTATATGGTGCTGGGGGGCACTACTGTGGATGTATGGGGCAGAGTACAGGAGCTATATGGTGCTGTGGGGCACTACTGGGCATCTATGGGGCAGAGTACAGGAGCCATGGGGTGCTGGGGGCACTACTGTGGATGTATGGGGCAGAGTACAGGAGCTATATGGTGCTGTGGGGCAGTACTGGGCATCTATAGGGCAGAGTGCAGGAGCCATGGGGTAATGGGGGGCACTACGGTGGATGTATGGGGCAGAGTACAGGAGCTATATGGTGCTGGGGGGCAGTACTGGGCATCTATAGGGCAGAGTACAGGAGCTATATGGTGCTGTGGGGCAGTACTGGGCATCTATAGGGCAGAGTGCAGGAGCCATGGGGTGCTGGGGGCACTACTGTGGATGTATGGGGCAGAGTACAGGAGCTATATGGTGCTGTGGGGCAGTACTGGGCATCTATAGGGCAGAGTGCAGGAGCCATGGGGTAATGGGGGGCACTACGGTGGATGTATGGGGCAGAGTACAGGAGCTATATGGTGCTGGGGGGCAGTACTGGGCATCTATAGGGCAGAGTACAGGATCTATATGGTGCTGTGGGGCAGTACTGGGCAGCTATAGGGCAGAGTGCAGGAGCCATGGGGTGCTGGGGGGCACTACTGTGGATGTATAGGGCAGAGTACAGGAGCTATATGGTGCTGGGGGGCACTACTGTGGATGTATGGGGCAGAGTACAGGAGCTATATGGTGCTGGGGGGCACTACTGGGCATCTATGGGGCAGAGTACAGGAGCCATGGGGTGCTGGGGGGTACTAGTGTGGATGTATGGGGCAGAGTACAGGAGCTATATAGTGCTGTGGGGCACTACTGGGCATCTATGGGGCAGAGTACAGGAGCTATAGGGTGCTGGGGGGCACTACTGTGGATGTATGGGGCAGAGTACAGGAGCTATATGGTGTTGTGGGGCAGTACTGGGCATCTATAGGGCAGAGTGCAGAAGCCATGGGGTGCTGGGGGCACTACTGTGGATGTATGGGGCAGAGTACAGGAGCTATATGGTGCTGTGGGGCAGTACTGGGCATCTATAGGGCAGAGTGCAGGAGCCATGGGGTAATGGGGGGCACTACGGTGGATGTATGGGGCAGAGTACAGGAGCTATATGGTGCTGGGGGGCAGTACTGGGCATCTGTAGGGCAGAGTACAGGAGCTATATGGTGCTGTCGGGCAGTGCTGGGCATCTATAGGGCAGAGTGCAGGAGCCATGGGGTGCTGGGGGGCACTACTGTGGATGTATAGGGCAGAGTACAGGAGCTATATGGTGCTGGGGGGCACTACTGTGGATGTATGGGGCAGAGTACAGGAGCTATATGGTGCTGGGGGGCAGTACTGGGCATCTATGGGGCGGAGTACAGGAGCTATATGGTGCTGTGAGGCAGTACTGGGCATCTATAGGGCAGAGTGCAGGAGCCATGGGGTGATGGGGGGCACTACTGTGGATGTATGGGGCAGAGTACAGGAGCTATAGGGTGCTGTGGGGCAGTGTTGTGGATCTATAGGGCAGAATGGAGGTGCTATGGAGCACTGTGGGTCAGTGTGGGTCAGCGTGTGGTTCACTCACCTGCAGAGTGTTCAGCCTCTTCAGGGGTGTTTCTCCCCACAACAGCCCCGTTGACCTCACAGGCGCCCTGACCCCCACACCGCCCCATAGACCCTTGTGATCCCCCCTCCCGTCCCCGCCATGGTGTGCAGTGGAGGCGCAGCCAGCCGGAGCTGGGGGGCGCAGTCAGCCGGAGCTGGGGGGCGCAGCCAGCCGGAGCTGGGGGGCGCAGCCAGCCGGAGCTGGGGGGCGCAGCCAGCCGGAGCTGGGGGCGCAGTCAGCCGGAGCTGGGGGGCGCAGCCAGCCGGAGCTGGGGGGCGCAGCCAGCCGGAGCTGGGGGGCGCAGTCAGCCGGAGCTGGGGGGCGCAGTCAGCCGGAGTTGGGGGGCGCAGTCAGCCGGAGCTGGGGGCGCAGGCAGCTGGAGGGGGGCGGCCAGGCTGCCTTCGCTGTTCTCTGAGCAGGAGCTGCAGTGGGAAAGGGAAGGAAAGGGCCGTTATTTGTGTCACAGTCCTGGGAAACAGCCCCGAATCCCCCCGCTTCAGTATTAACCCAGTGAGCAAATTAACTGCCAAAAAAATGGATCTTAAAAGCTTCTTTGAGCACAAATTATCCTAAAAACAGACCCAAAATGAAGTAAATTGAATTTGAGACCAAAGAGCCTTAAAAATCTCAAAAACCCACCCAAATATGGTCCCTCACAGCTTTATATAATAAGATATATATGTAAAAATAGATTAGATACATTACATAGTAATTATATATATTAATATATATATTAATATTATATAATGAATATCATTATTATTACAACATTAAGTTATATATCATCATATTATGCCATTATATATTAATTATAAATTACATTAAGTAATATCAATGAATATTAGTTGATCAGTTAATTATATCAGATTATATATTATATATTTTTACTATTCATCATATTATATCTTATAGTAGTATATTACTATATGGATTTTATCTATATATTTAATATTAATATATTACTTAATAAATTAAATAATATATTAAATTAAAATTAAGTTAAATTAAATTAAAATCCATAACTAAATGTAAAATCCCATGTAACAATGCAGCGGGTTCACCCTCCTCTCCTCGAGACAGCGCGGGGGCGGGGCCAGGGGAGGCTCCCAATGTAACCCAATGTAACAATGCAGCGGGTTCACCCTCCTCTCCTCGAGACAGCGCGGGGGCGGGGCCAGCGGGAGGTTCCCAGGCGGCACCGGCCAATCAGCGAGCGGCTCCTCGGCCCCTCAGCGTGGGGGGAGAACGGGACGGGGAGACAAAATGGCGGCGCGTTAAAAAAGCCGAATTTGTTCCCGCTTAAATATTAATTCAGTAAATTGTAAATAAATAGATTTTTAAAGCTTTTTTTGGGGCGTAAAGCAGCACCAGATCTGGGACCCCCAGCTCAGACACGTTCAATAAAGTGAATTCAGCCCCAAACCCCCAAAAAGCACCGAAATGCCCTCCCGACTTTAAATACAATAATTTACACACTGATTTCAACAACTATTTACATTATTTTAACAATTAATAATTTAAACAAGTAAGCGGCTTTAGGAGCCTCAGAACCGCCCAAAATGCTCAAAAAAAAAAAAACCCTCATAAAACCTCAAAAAGCCCCGTTTAAATATAATAATTTAAATTAATAAGCGGTTAAAAGGAAACAACGCATTTGGACTCGCAGCCCTGGAAACAGCCCCGAATCCCCCCGGCTCTAAACATCAATCTACTGCAGAAATTCCGATCAAAGTGGATTCAAAAGCTCTAAAGCGGCGAATCGGCCGCTCGGGCTCCAAACGCGTTAAACGAACCTTTAAAAGCCGATGGAGCCCAACGGCCCGAGCGGCTCCGAGCGCTGAGCGATGGACAGTGCAGAGCTGCAGGAGCCCGGCCCGACCCGCGGGGAACAAAACCGCCAACAGCGCTTTGAACACAACAATTCAAATAAACAAGGGCTCTAAAACCTGATTGGGACTCACAATCCCGGGAAAAGCCCCAAATCCCCCCGAGCTTTGAACTTTAACTCTCCTGATAAACCCTCAATAAACAGATTTTAAAGGCGCCTTTTGGCACAAATCGGCACCAAAATACCCAAAAAATACGTAAAAGAACTTTTAAAAGCCGAATTCGACCCAAACCAGCCGCGATTGCTGAGAAAAGCCCCGACCCGGCTCCTCCCGCTCTCAACACAACGATTCGAACCGTTAAAGCGGCTCCGGGAGCCTGAACCGCCCCCCCCCCCCCAACCCGCGGCTTTAAAACCCCAATTCCGATCAAAACCCCCAACCCCACCCCCGCCCGCCGCTCGCTCACTAACCCGCCGAGCCGCAGTTAACACCCGCACGGTAATTACCGCCCTGACCCCCCCGTTACCCGATTCCGGCCGCTCTCGGGTTTCCCGCCGCGGGGGGGGGGGGGGGGGGGGGGTGCTCAGCCGGTTCGTCAGCGCTCAGGAGCTCGCGCAGCCGCTGCAGCCTCCACGTGTCTGGTCCTGCGCGGGCTCTGCGCCGCCCCCTTTATCACCTCGTTGTCCCGCCCAGTCCCGCCCCCCGCCCGCCCTCCGGCCAATGGACGAGCGGCGCCCTCGGCCGCGCTGCCCAATCAGCGCTTCGTTGCTATGGGCGAACGTCGGCGGGAAAACGGCGACCAATCAGCGCCTTTTCTACCTCAGGGGCGCTAGCGAATCAGCGCCTGTTACTGGGAGAACGAACATAGGCAGAAAGGCAGTAACCAATCAGTGCCTTCCTCCCCTCAGCCACACGATGACCAATCAGCGCCTTTCTCTCACCCCTGGGAGGGGGGGGGATGAGCCCCCACGTGGGGAGGAGCCAATGGACAACTTCCGTGCCTGACACCGTCAGCGAATCAGCGAGCGCCTCCTCTTCCCTCGGTATAAAATAGCGAATGAGACCAGAAGGGGGAGACAAGATGGCGGAAAAGGAGACGTCATGGCGGCGTGCGGCGGCGATTGAGGAGGAAGGCGGAGAGTCGGGTCTGGGCGGAAAACCGGCAGCTCCTCCGGCCGCGGCGGCTCCTCCGGCAGCAGCAGCAGCAGCGATCGGGGGATGGGGGGGAAGGGGCAAAAAAGCGGCGGCTTCTCCGGCCGCGGCAGCAGCAGCGATCGGGGGATGGGGGGGGGCGGAAAAGCGGCGGCTTCTCCGGCCGCGGCAGCAGCAGCGATCGGGGAATGGGGGGGGCGGAAAAGCGGCGGCTTCTCCGGCCGCGGCAGCAGCAGCGATCGGGGAATGTGTGGGGGGGGGGCGAAAAGCGGCGGCTTCTCCGGCCGCGGCAGCAGCAGCGATCGGGGATGTGGGGGCGGGAACCGGCGGCTTCTCCGGCCGCGGCCAGGACGCGGCTTCACCGGCACCGGGGGCGCGAGCCCGCGCTGCGGGGCTGCGGGCGGGTGCGGGGCCGGGGGCTCCGGGGGTCCCGAGCGGCGGCCGTGGGGCGGGAGGGGCGGCTGTGGTGATAACCTGCGGGGCACTGAAGTGGCTGCTGTGGGGGCTCTTCAGAGGCGTGTCTGGAGCTTATGGGGCAGGAACGGGGCTGCTATAGCGGTACCTGTGGGGCAGCCATAGGGCAGCCATGGCGTTGCTTAGGGGTCACCTATTGGGGGGGGGGGCCGCGCGCGCAGCTGAGTGTGGCCCCACCCACGGGGGTGGGGTCAGTGCTGAGGGGCGGGGACTGGGAGGACACGCCCATTGGGAGGTCAGCCTGGGGAAAGTGGGCAGGGCTGGGGACTCCGTGTGTCACGCCCCCATAGGAGGACCCTCTTGGGGTAGGGAGAGGGGCACGCCCGAAGGGGGCGTGGCTTAGGAAGGGAGGGGTGGAGCCGAGGTAAGGGTGGGCTCTGTACAGCACGTGCTCTGAGGGGGCGTGTTTTAACAGGGGCTGAGTTTGAAGGTGGGGTCGGGGGCGGGGCTTCGATGCATCATGCTGCTGGGGGGTGGGCGGGATGAAAGGGAGGGGTCTGTAAGGGACACGCCCCCAGGGAGGGCACAGACGGGCAGGGGCGGAGCTTGGACGGGGTGGAGTTGGGGGAGTGGCTTTCTCAGACCACGCCCCTGGAGGGAGAGGCCAGACTGGACAGCACACTGAAAAATTAAAATTAACTGTTGTTAACCACATCGAGTTTGCTGACTTTTTATTTTAACTCAGAAGTAATTAATACCGGTCACGTTTTTGCAGAACCCCAGAAAAACTGTAGTTAAATTCAGACTGTCATAACTCACTGTTTTCTAATTTTATTTTACATCTAAATATCTTTTACTGTTCTGTTGCAAATCATTACTGCCTGGGAACTTTTTAATACCTCTGTTTATAAACAGCCACTATTTAGTGGTTCCTTTTTACTTCTCTTGAAAAAAAAAAGTGACGTTTTGACTCCGTTTGGTTCTGAGCTTTGTTGCCTCCAATCTCATGGCTCTGTTAGAATTTAAATACTAAACACTCCCCATTACTTTCCAATGCTGTTTAAAATCTAAAGCTTCCTTACTTTGTTTCCTATGCAGTCATTCGTGCCTGCAGTTTATTTCATAACGGTTGTGCAAATGGAGCTACCAATGACTCCACATTAGTTTTCTGCCTTTACCATTTCAAAGGAATTCCAAACAATGTGGTTTTTAAACTAGGAGTCAGATTGGGAATAACTGCTGCCTAGTTCACCAACAAGTAATAGCTGAAATTAAATTCAGTTATTGCTCACGCCTAAATAATTTCATTTATTTACACTTTAACATTTTTATCATTACATTACTACCAGCCGGATTAACTAGCACACATTATTTTTTATTATAAACTAGAGAGTTTTTCTCCACAGGTATTACTTCCAATTAGTGCTCCAGTATTTATATTCCACTCTTTTAAATTTTACTACATCAATTGGAGATAATTACTGTCTGCAGAGTTTTGAGTAACAGCTAGAGTAGATGACAGGCATTATTTACTCCCAAAGACTCTTCTGGTTACTCTTATTCACGTTTTCATTCTAAATGTCTTACAGTAAGTAAGTAGTTACAATCATAAAACACCAGGGCCTTGGCATTTCCAGGAAAACCCACCGCAGCGCCTCGACGCGTCCAGAGATCGTCGGTGCCGGCTCCGCCAACGACGCGCCCAACCAGCCCCACGGCTGGGTGCCGGCTCACCACGCTTCGGGTGCCGGCTCTGCAGGTGCTGAGACATTCAAGACTGGTTTTGTATATTTTGGATTATTTTCTCTATTCTTATCAGTAGCATTAGTAAAACATTGTTAATATTTCCAACTCTCTTCTCTCTGTCCTTCTCCCCCTCCCGATCGCCTGTCCTGAGTGGGACGGGGGGAGAGGGAGGGGCAAAAGGGGGAAGTGGGGGGGAGAGGGGGTTAACAATACACCTGCCAGGGTTTTACTGTCACCCCGCAATCTAAGCCCTCGACAGGCGCCAACAGATGGGGGGTCCTGAGAGGAGACAAGAGGGCAAAAATGAGGCCTCTGGGATGTGTCAAGGGCAAATGGGGAAGTTTTGAGGGGAAGAGAGAAAAGAGGGGAATTTAATGGGGCAAGAGGTCAAACGGGCACCGTGATGCCACCAAAGAGCCTGCAGGGACCCAAAGGCAGGCAGGGTCATCGCAGAGGAGCTGGAAGGAAATGGGTTTCTGAGGGAACCAGGGGGCGAGTAAGCTTGTGAGGGGGCCAGAGGCAAAGGGACGTGTCCTGAGGAGAACAAATCGAAAGGTTCTTACCTCCGAGAAGTTGTCCTGGACTTTGGTTCCACCAGCAGCCGTCCTGTGGGCCCGGCGCAGCCTGGGGATCCCTGACCCGCACCACCGCAACCTTTAACGGGACACTGGGCCCTTCTAGAGCCTGAATGACAAACAGCAAGTATTTCTCTAGGACAGCTTTGATGGGGGATTGTTCTGTTTTCCCTGCAGCGGACAGGGAGAAATTTCTCCTCCCCACACTACCACTGAACACCCTGATTCTTCAGGCATTTTGGGGCTGTGAGCCCCCATCTCTCGCTGGCCTGCTCCTCCGGTAACATCATCGTCATCCCCCGAGTTCCCCCATTGATTCACTCCAAAAAAAAAAAGTTAGAAAAGGAAAACAGCCCCAGCGGGCAGCTCATTACTTTAAAATGCCATTCACATACGTACATACCAGAGCCACCTCCAGAGAAATCCCTGGGGCGCGCCGAGAACGTCCTCGACTCCGCGCCGCCCTTGCTGCCGAGAAGATGACGAACTCGGCTGCGGCTGCAACCTGGTCGGCCAGAGAGGCAGAGGGTGTAGAAACCTGGACCTGATCCTCTTGCTGGGAGTGGGGACTTACTGTTCCCAACTTAGCCTGGCCAACCCCTGTACCAAATGCTATGAGCGCGTGAGAATAGGACGACTGACAGAGGATGTTCTCAGTTAGCACACTCATGTTAATTCTGGGTGTTATGACAGAACAAAATTGGAAAAATGTGAAATCCAAGGGCAGAAGTTATGGGTAGCAACTCACCTAGGGAAAGGTGGACTCGGTGTGGGCTCTGTCTCCTGCCCTAGGGGAGAACAGAGCATCTGTTTTACACAAGCTGCTATGTGGGGCTGTTCAGATGGAGGGGGAGCGCAAGATCAGTATAAGGAGGAGTTAGTTAAGAGTGCCAATCAGGAATCGAAAAGAAGGCAAGAGAAACAGAAACTGGTACCGAAAAATAGCGATCAGTATGAAGAAATAAGGAAAAAAGACAAGAGATTACAATTACCAACAGTAGGGAAAAACCTGTTTATAGGTCTTATGGAAAAGATAGCCCGGGAATTAAATGTCACGTCAAGCTGGATATGTGGGGGGTCTCCAACGGCAGAACGGTGGCCTTGGAGAGGAGAGAGCGTAAGCCCAGAAGGATTACTGGTACGGAACAGAACTCACGTAACTCGAGAAAAAAGACCAGAAGGATGGGTATTAAGTCACTTAATAATAGGGCAGATATGCCTGTCAAGGGATGATGGTAAACTGGATTTTACTGAATACGCTGGACAAACCCCTTGTAAGTTAGCGTTACGGGCAAATTCATCAAATACCTCTATTCCTCCCACTCGGTGGCCAGGTCCACATAATGGATATTGGTCTCGAAATTGTAGCCTGGGAAATGAAACGATATGCTGGAAGAATCGAAGCAAAGCAAACCCCTTGGAGGAAATGGGGGATTTAAGGAGATCTTGGCAGAATCCTGCCTCTACCGATGTCAATGAACCACAGAAAGCCCCCGATGGATTATTTTGGATATGTGGGAATAGAGCTTAGAACGAGTTAATGCCTAAATGGAGAGGGTCTTGTACAATAGGGATGATTCAACCAGCATTTTTCCTTTTCCCAAAGGAAAAAGGGAGTCATCTGGGGAAACCTCTGTACGAAACTTTAAAGAGAGAGAAGAGGGGTTTAACAAATGTCCCCATAGGAGGAACGCAAACTTGGAAAGATGATGAATGGCCTGCGAAAAGGATAATTGAATACTATGATCCAGCCACCTGGGCCCAAGATGGAAGCTGGGGATACCGTACCCCAATATACATGCTAAACCGAATTATCCGGTTGCAAGCAGTGGCTTAAGTAATAAGCAACCGGACAGCTGAGGCACTGAATCTCATAGCGAGACAGTTGTCTCAGACCAGGGCTGCAGTGGACCAAAATCGGGTAGCCTTAGATTATCTTTTAGCTGAAGAAGGGGGTGTCTGTGGGAAATGGAATACTTCTGAGTGTTGTTTAGAAATAGATGGTAATGGGGAAGCTATCATGAAAATAGCAGAGGAGATAAAACGAGTTGCGCATGTCCCAGTACAGAAATGGAATTCTATACTTACCGGCCATTGGTGGGATCACTTCTTTGGGGGAGCTGTTTGTACCGTGTATGATCCCGTGCGTTATTCGGTTAATACATTCAGTACTCCAAGCCATGCAAATCTCAGCCGTGCCTATAGATCCTGAAATGGCAACAAAAGGAACATCGTGTCATTTACACGTGCACGTACCACCACCCCCCAAAAGTGGGGGGCTCCCCTAGGAAAACAAAGCGGGGGCAGCGCCCCAAACAGCCGCAGCCCCCGGCCCACAGGCCGGCAGCTGCCCCCCGGCACGGCAATGCTGCTGGCCAACCTGAGCAGGGAGCTGTTCATGCCGGCCAATATCGATACCCCCCTTCGCTCTCTCGCGGGAGAGCAAGTTCTTCAGCTTTCTGGGCAGAAGTCCCTGGAGGTAAAGGTTCAGCTCCCATTACGTGCTGGGCAGCCGTCCCCGCACGCCCGCCTTCACGTACCCCTTGCTTTACGCAAAGCTGCTTCCATCGGTGACCCGGGAGTCTTCGGCATCCTCCAGCGGCCGGTCCTTTCAATCCGCTCCTGCTGTTGCCAAGCATTCGTGGGCCACCGACTGCAGGACGGATCCGCTGAGGAAAGAAGCCGCGCCGACAACGTTAGCAGTAGCAATATTTACGTCATTAAACGTTCTAAGGAGGCACCGAGGGAGGGATGTTGTCTGCACACAAACGGGGACCTGACCCCCGTCGGGGGGACGGACGCTGACACGCGGAGACCTGACTGCGAACCCCGCGGGTCACACAGCGTCTCTGCCCCCTGGCAGCTTCTCTTCACAAGCGAGAAGAGAAAACAGGGACAGGTATCTGAAAAAACAAGGCAGAGAACACAGCAGCTGGGGGGACAGAGGAAAAGAGGCCGGAAGAGCACCGAGGAACAGGGCAGAGGAAGAAACAAATCGGCGCGGCGGGGCGGAGACGGAGGAAAAAAGCCCAGCACGGTCAATGGGACAGAGAGGAACGCGGCCACGGGCAGGGAGCGGGACACGGGGACGCAGCGAGAAACCACGGGACGCGGGGAGGTACCAAAACGTCGGCAAAAAAGACTCTTGAACACTGTTCTGAAAGTGTTAAACGGCAGGCAATTTCAATACAGCGCACCGCACGCTCAAGGATCGCCCCTGTAATCGAGCGTGCATGTGACTCACGCTTCTTGGTATTTATTACGTCTACCTATTGGATATTCATTTGCTCCCAGCACTTAGTTAATGCATTAGACGGAAGCTCTTTCCATAACCCCACCCTTCACTGGCAGTCCATCCTTGGTGTGCCAGCGTGTCCACCAAGGGTCTCCAGCGGTCCCCGGTGCCCCCCCGCCCCGGTGTCGGCTTCTCGACCTCATTTCTTGAGCACGCCCACTGTCATTTTGTGCTGCTACTCAAGTAGCTCCTTCTCCATTCAGTGGAACGTTCCATTTTCCCAGCCTGCGAGCCAAGGACATCCCGCTTTGCGCCACCTCCAGTCCCTGTAGAGCCAGTTTTTCTCTGTTAGGTTTCTGTTACGTTAGGCCTGGTCTTGCTACCTTATGCCGAGGCCTTTCTAAAAGATTTTTGTCCCTCCTATCAACGGGAAGCAAGAGGGAGAGCAACAGGCAAAACCGATGGCAGAGCGAGAGAGACCGCGGGGAGCACAGGGGGCTGGAGCAAGAAAGAGAGGAATGAGGAGCCTGCCCGAGAGACGGAGGGCAGGCAAAAAACAACAAAAAAAGAGAAAAACGGGGCGGGGGGCAGCACGAAGGCTCAGAACAGGAACGCGGACGGGAACAGCGCCGTACAGAATGAAGAACGCCAGCAACGCTGAGCACGACAAAGGCACAGAGAGAGAAGACGAAGGGAGGGAGGAAGGAAAGAGAAAGACAGGAAGGTCGGGGGACAGAGCAGCACGTACAGACACAGAGAGGAAGAGAACAGCGCGGGGACACACAGACGAGAGCGCAGCGGGGGGACGGACGCACCCGAGAGCGCAGCGGGGGGACGGACACACACGAGAGCGCAGTGGGGGGACGGACACACACGAGAGCGCAGCGGGGACAAGAGAACAGCGGGGACAAGAACGGGCCAGAGAAAGCGTGGGGAAAAAGGAGACGGAGGGGCAGGGAGGCACCAGGACACAGAAGCCGGGGACGAGGCCCGAGGGCCAGGGACTCACAGCGGCTCTCGCTTTCGGTGGCTGCCAGGAGGCTTCTAACAGCTCAGACGCTCCTGTCCCCTCCTCTCCTCCCTCGGGGCGCTCGGCTGTCCTCAGCCTAGGAGAACACGGTGGGGTGTCAGGGCTGCTACGAGACGAGGCTTCGGGGACACGGAGCCTCGCTGGCTCGCTCGCCACGCAGCCGTCCCGCTCCGGGATACGCGCACGGACCTGCCGCGCACGTTGACGGCCTGGCCCGCTGCACGCCACGCAGAGGGACCCTTCGCCACCCGGAGAGAGGGGCTCCCTCTCTTGCCCGCCGCAGGAAGCAGACGTCGGGCCGACGGCCCCGCATTTCTTCCTCTTTACCTCTCCGGCTCCAGCCGCGGCAGCACCCGTCCCTTTTCCCGCCGCGCTGCCAGACGAGCCTCGCCAGCCCGAGGCGGGCGCAGCCGACGGCATCCCCGGGGTGGCAGCGAACGGCCGCATCCTCAGCGTGGCCTCTGGGAGCGGGAAAGAAGAAGCAGCAGCCGTTAGCACCGTAGCTCACCCCTGCCTGAGCCTGCTCCTTCCGCACGGGCCACCGGAGAGGTGCCGAGGGCCGGCCTGCCGCCTTCACCGTGGGGCTCGGGAGCGGCCCGGGAACACGGGACGGGTTCGCAGGAGCTGCCGCGGCTGGGGGCGGCTGCACGGGGCGAGCGGGGCCGCGGGAGGAGGCTCAGGGGGAGCTCTGGCGAGCTGGGGACGCACCCGGCATCTGCCCCCGGCCGGCTGGCGCCTCCTGCTCCTCTGCGGCACGCTGGCCAATACACTGACAATACACCCATTAGTTAAATAGAAACTAAGCACTCTGCTTCTAAACAACGTGTTATTTAATCTTCTTTCTCCCTCTTGTCATGCAGAAGGATCTAAAAGGTGAAAAATATCCCCTCAGCGTGCAGGGGGTAAGAAAGCATTTTACCTCACATCAACTGGTTAATGAGAGTACGAGTTCTTTAACTTCATCACAGCATACACTAACTTGGCAGCTTCTCTTGAATTCCCCCCTTTGCAATATACTTGCAAGTTCTTTGGCAGTATAAATCTACCAAATATTATCACCTCCTGCTGTGGTACAGCACAATTATTTGTTACCCACTAGCAGTACCAAACAGAACACTGTAGCATAACGTAAGTCAAAATGACTAGCATCAACATCAGACTCATAAGATCAACGCTGATGGAGCTATGAAGCCGCAGCTCCTGCCGGTTCTGACGGTTCTTTCTTATCTGGCACCTCTGAGTGCTTGTGTTTCTTATCTGGCTCCTCTGGCTGCTTCGGGTCAAGCAGCGTCTCTGCCCCCTGGCCGTGCGCTGCAGTACCCGAGTTTCGCCACAGGGCGGCGACACTGAGGCGCGCCGCGGCAGCCCCGGGCGAGCGGTCGCGCCACGTGTCGCGGGAATCCCGAAAAAAAAAACCCAAAAAACAAAGGCAACAAAACAAAAAAGCACACGGAGAGCCGCGGCACGGAAGCCGCGCCTACAGGACACGGAACCCGCCGCGCCTCGCCCCGAGCTCCCGCCGAAGCGGCGCCCCACCACCGAGCCTGCAACCGCGCCTCAGCTCCGCTTTTAAACGTGCCCCCGCTAACGGGGGCTGCGCCGCTCCCGGAGGATCTGCCGGACCGGGCACGGGCGCTGCGCCGGAGGGAGACGCGGCTCCAGCCCGCAAGCCTTCAGCGCACCTGCCCTCGGGCTCGCACGCCGCCCACCAGCTTCGCCAGCTCGGCCGTAAGGGCGGGGGGGAAACGGAGCCCATCCCGCTCCCCCCGTTCCAACGGCACAGTCCCCGTGGCTGCACTCACCTGCCGCGTCTCTCGCCGCTCCGTTCCCCTCGAGCTCTCCCGCCGGGCTCCGCGGGCACCGACCCCGACGGCCGCAGCGAGCGCTCCGCAGCAGCCCCGACCCCCGTTCCCGTTCGATCCCGGTTACCCCCCCCCCCAACCGAGGCGCTCGCGGTTTGGACATGCGCAGTAGGGATACCGCAGCACCCGCCCCTTGCCGCGTCCCGGTTGGCTGCCTAGGACACGTCAATCACCTCTCTCGCCGCCTATCAGCGCTCGCTATTGGAGCATGCGCAGTAGGGAGACCGCAACGCCCGCCTCTTCGGCAACATCATTGGCTGCCGGCCGCACGCCAATCACCATGTTCTCCGCCTATCAGCGCTCGCTCTTTGGGGCATGCGCAGTACGGACCCTGCAAAGCCCGCCCCTCTGGCAACCTGATAGGCGGACAGAGTGGCAACTGACGTGCCTAGGCACCCAACCAGCGCTCCGCCCCTCCAGCCCTCCTGCCCTCCCGCGCCATCTGATTGGCCCGCTCTGAATCCTCTCAATCCTCACCCGCACGGCCTCTCCTTGGGCAAAAAACATGCCCGAACACTAGGGAGCCGTGGGGAAACCAGTGAGAGACAAGACGGACAGCAGCAACGGCAAGTGCAATCTGGCTTCAATTCTGATCGTGCACTTCAAAGCCTCTCTCAGTCCTACCAATGACTGCTCCTTTTCTGGAAGGACAAACTTTCTTACCTGAACATCCTAAATTGAAGACTCCACAGACAGAACGGGGATTGAGCCACGGGACAACGTGCCATTGATTTACACTAATGGGGAAAAAAACCCCTAGAAGTCAACCCCAAATTTAAAATTGCACGTGTCTTTTCCAAGCAGAATGAGCCTGTGATTCCACAAAAAGGGACGGCACAGAGCAGGTCAGCTTATCAGAGAAAGGCAGTGACAGGGAGCCAGACGAGGTGACACAGAGAGAGGGAGAGCGAGGCAAACGGGACGGAGAGGCCAAAATGAGGGCTCCACAGCCTCCCCCCCCTCGCCCCGACCCCCGTTTCCCCGTTAACCCCCGCTACCCGCGCCGAGACACCACGGACGAGTTCATTCGTGCCTGCCTGCAGTTTATTTCATAACGGTTGTGCAAATGGAGCTACCAATGACTCCACATTAGTTTTCTGCCTTTACCATTTCAAAGGAATTCCAAACAATGTGGTTTTTAAACTAGGAGTCAGATTGGGAATAACTGCTGCCTAGTTCACCAAGAAGTAATAGCTGAAATTAAATTCAGTTATTGCTCACGCCTAAATAATTTCATTTATTTACACTTTAACATTTTTATCATTACATTACTACCAGCCGGATTAACTAGCACACATTATTTTTTATTATAAACTAGAGAGTTTTTCTCCACAGGTATTACTTCCAATTAGTGCTCCAGTATTTATATTCCACTCTTTTAAATTTTACTACATCAATTGGAGAAAATTACTGTCTGCAGAGTTTTGAGTAACAGCTAGAGTAGATGACAGGCATTATTTACTCCCAAAGACTCTTCTGGTTACTCTTATTCACGTTTTCATTCTAAATGTCTTACAGTAAGTAAGTAGTTACAATCATAAAACACCAGGGCCTTGGAATTTCCAGGAAAACCCACCGCAGCGCCTCGACGCGTCCAGAGATCGTCGGTGCCGGCTCCGCCAACGACGCGCCCAACCAGCCCCACGGCTGGGTGCCGGCTCACCACGCTTCGGGTGCCGGCTCTGCAGGTGCTGAGACATTCAAGATTGGTTTTGTATATTTTGTATTATTTTCTCTATTCTTATCAGTAGCATTAGTAAAACATTGTTAATATTTCCAGCTCTCTTCTCTCTGTCCTTCTCCCCCTCCCGATCGCCTGTCAGAAAAGGAAAACAGCCCCAGCGGGCAGCTCATTACTTTAAAATGCCATTCACATACGTACATACCAGAGCCCCCAAGCCCGGGGGTCAGCGCCCCGAACAGCCGCAGCCACGTCCCACAGGCCGGCAGCCGCCCCCCGGCACGCTGGGGACGGACGACGGTGCCGCGTCTCCCGCTCCGGCGCTGCTCCCCCCACCGGGGCTGGGGGTCTGCTGAGCATGGGGCGGTCACAGCTCCCCCTGAAACACAGCAATTCCACAGGAGAGTTCTTGAAACATAGCCCCTCGTTTTGCACGTTTCCAGAAAGCATTTCTTATGTCAACTGCCTGATGACAGGCTTGTCTTTTGTAACTTAATCACACTATACATTAATTTAGCAGCTTCTCTTGAATTCCCCCCTTTGCAATATACTTGCAAATTCTTTGGCAGTACAAATCTACAAAATATTATCACCTCGTGCTGTGGTACAGCACAATTATTTGTTACCCACTAGCAGTGCCAAACAGAACACTGTAGCATAATGTAAGTCAAAATGGCTCGCATCAAAATCAGAGTCATAAGATCAACGCTGACAGAGCTCTGAAGCCGCAGCTCCTGCCGGTTCTGACGGTTCTTTCTTATCTGGCACTTCTGACTGCTTGTGTTTCTCATCTGGCACCTCTGGCTGCTTCGGGGCAAACAGCGTCTCTGCCCCCTGGCCGTGCGCTGCAGTACCCGAGTTTCCCCACAGGGCGGCAGCACTGAGGCGCGCCGCGGCACCGCATTGGGGCGGCCGGGTGCAGCACCGCGCTTTGTCCACAGGACGGCGACACTGAGACCCGCCGCGGCACAAATGGCATTTCTGTCCCCCCAGAAATCCTGGGTCCCCCCGGAACTCCTGGGTCCCCTCCGGAACTCCTGGGTCCCCTCCGGAACTCCTGGGTCCCCTCCGGAACTCCTGGGGGGAAAAAAACATGCCCCTCGCGGTGGGGGGCTGTGCTGGTTTTGTTACAAAACAAGCTTCTCTTTTAGTGAATTTGCCTGTCAGCTAAAGCTTCATATTAGCTGCATTTTCCTGGAGAACCAGATACGTGTTGTGGTAAACAGAGCAATGGAATGCTAACTTGTTGCTAAGGTCAGATTCACATCTTGCAAGAGGGGCAACAAGAAACAGGTGACCGAGAAACTGACCGACTGTGTATAACATCCCATTCACGTGAATACTTCATATAAAAGTGGGACAACGTGAGGATCTTGTCCTCTTTGCCCTTTTTCGTCCCTTCTGCTTATGGCGACATTAGGCGAGTAAGCTTGTGAGGGGGCCAGAGGCAAAGGGACGTGTCCTGAGGAGAACAAATCGAAAGGTTCTTACCTCCGACAAGTTGTCCTGGACTTTGGGTTCCACCAGCAGCCGTCCTGTGGGCCCGGCACAGCCTGGGGATCCCTGACCCGCACCACCGCAACCTTTAACGGGACACTGGGCCGTTCTAGAGCCTGAATGACAAACAGCAAGTATTTCTCTAGGACAGCTTTGATGGGGGATTGTTCTGTTTTCCCTGCAGCGGACAGGGAGAAATTTCTCCTCCCCACACTACCACTGAACACCCTGATTCTTCAGGCATTTTGGGGCTGTGAGCCCCCATCTCTCGCTGGCCTGCTCCTCCGGTAACATCATCGTCATCCCCCGAGTTCCCCCATTGATTCACTCCAAAAAAAAAAGTTAGAAAAGGAAAACAGCCCCAGCGGGCAGCTCATTACTTTAAAATGCCATTCACATACGTACATACCAGAGCCCCCAAACCCGGGGGTCAGCGCCCCGAACAGCCGCAGCCTCGTCCCACAGGCCGGCAGCCGCCCCCCGGCACGCTGGGGACGGACGACGGTGCCGCGTCTCCCGCTCCGGCGCTGCTCCCCCCACCGGGGCTGGGGGTCTGCTGAGCATGGGGCGGTCACAGCTCCCCCTGAAACACAGCAATTCCACAGGAGAGTTCTTGAAACATAGCCCCTCGTTTTGCACGTTTCCAGAAAGCATTTCTTATGTCAACTGCCTGATGACAGGCTTGTCTTTTGTAACTTAATCACACTATACATTAATTTAGCAGCTTCTCTTGAATTCCCCCCTTTGCAATATACTTGCAAATTCTTTGGCAGTACAAATCTACAAAATATTATCACCTCGTGCTGTGGTACAGCACAAGTATTTGTTACCCGCTAGCAGTGCCAAACAGAACACTGTAGCACAATGTAAGTCAAAATGGCTCGCATCAAAATCAGAGTCATAAGATCAACGCTGACAGAGCTCTGAAGCCGCAGCTCCTGCCGGTTCTGACGGTTCTTTCTTATCTGGCACTTCTGACTGCTTGTGTTTCTTATCTGGCACCTCTGGCTGCTTCGGGGCAAACAGCGTCTCTGCCCCCTGGCCGTGCGCTGCAGTACCCGAGTTTCCCCACAGGGCGGCAGCACTGAGGCGGGCCGCGGCACCGCATTGGGGCGGCCGGGTGCAGCACCGCGCTTTGTCCACAGGACGGCGACACTGAGACCCGCCGCGGCACAAATGGCATTTCTGTCCCCCCAGAAATCCTGGGTCCCTCCGGAACTCCTGGGTCCCCTCCTGAACTCCTGGGTCCCTCCGGAACTCCTGGGTCCCCCTCCGGAACTCCTGGGTCCCCTCCGGAACTCCTGGGGGAAAAAAGCATGCCGCTCGCGGTGGGGGGCTGTGCTGGTTTTGTTACAAAACAAGCTTCCCTTTTAGTGAATTTGCCTGTCAGCTAAAGCTTCATATTAGCTGCATTTTCCTGGAGAACCAGATACGTGTTGTGGTAAACAGAGCAATGGAATGCTAACTTGTTGCTAAGGTCAGATTCACATCTTGCAAGAGGGGCAACAAGAAACAGGTGACCGAGAAACTGACCGACTGTGTATAACATCCCATTCACGTGAATACTTCATATAAAAGTGGGACATCGTGAGGATCTTGTCCTCTTTGCCCTTTTTCGTCCCTTCTGCTTATGGCGACATTAGGCGAGTAAGCTTGTGAGGGGGCCAGAGGCAAAGGGACGTGCCCTGAGGAGAACAAATCGAAAGGTTCTTACCTCTGAGAACCCCGCGGGTCACACGGCGTCTCTGCACCGGCACCTGCCCCCGGCCGGCTGGCGCCTCCTGCTCCTCTGCACTCCTCCAGATGCCCTCCTCAGCTTTAATGGGTTTTCCTTTCCCCAAAATATTACTAGACATTTTTGATGGTGACAGCCATGACTCAGATACCTCAGTAGAGAAAAGGAAGTTCCATTTATTTGATGTGTGCTTGCATTTTTCAGCTCAGAATTTAAAAATACTAATAGAGAGCTTGGCCCTCAATATACTTTTTAACGGAAATTATGTGAATATACTACATATTAGAGCAGCCTCTTGACATCAGGAAGGAGACCTGTCTTAACAGTTATGCTGCTGAAGAACATTAAATGAACAATATACATCTTGTCCTGTTAAAGGGCTTTACAGAAGACCATAATAAAGTTTTCTGTGAGATGTGGCTCTGGGCTGGTTCAGACCATCTCTTCCCCAGTCCATCTCTCCTTTAAGTACCAGAAATAAGCTTCCACACGGACAAGGGGTGGTTTAGGAAAAGTCAACAGACTAGGAGGCATTTATATGAAAAGCACTTAAATTATCTAATCTCTGTAGCTCATTTAAGGACTGCTAGGGAAAGAGAAGGTAGAGATAAAGAAACTTAATGAGGTCAGGCCAAAAAATCAACACATGATCAGCAATCAAATGCTTGCTAACTGCTGCCTGGTCACTATAAGTGATGAGTTTGACAGTTTCTCAAGAAGGGAGACCATTACAAAAATAGTAAGAACGTTCCACTAAAAAAAAACCCACTGAGCCAGTATTAAAGCCATAGTAAACAGTGAAAGCCTAGTAAAGCACTGTTAGTCATTGCTAAAGTATCGCTAAGCAACCCTTTAGCCTCCTCAGGACTGGATCAGCTTAATCACAGCAATAACTCACAGCCCCTCAGCCCTGCTTGCAAGGTTTAGTTTGAAGGGCTGTGTAATTTCCTCTGACACTCGAGTGAGAGTTGCCACTCCAACTCCCAGCCCCTACAGGACTGCAGATCCCAGGGGTTCCAGAAGCCAGGCTGCAGGACACAGCAGCCAACTCATCCTAAAAGACACACAATGTTAATTCATCCTCACACTTCAGTTCTTTGCTGGTTGATAATCAGCAGCTGATACCCATTTCAGTACTGATTTAAAGGAGCTCAGCCTTGTTCTTGCCCAAAGCTAGACTAGCTGCAGTCAAGATTTCTGCTAAAACTGGATTTAACTCCAGTAAAAGACTGAAACCAGGGAACTCCTGGGCACAGACCTCATTGGACTATTGCTCTGAGGTGACAGCTTACTGCTAGGCATTGCTACCATTTCCCATCTTTATTTTGTATGCCATTTACATCTGTACCATCTCAGCAGGACCTCCAAAGTGGTCCTTCCCTGTATATTAGTAATAAATCACCCACCACAGTGAATTCAACCAGGGTGCCAGCCCACTTGGTCTAGTCTCTAAAGCAAGCTCCAAAGAAAGACAAAAGGAATAAGTGACTTGACCATCACCAACCTGATGTGAAACTCAATGTGATGAGAGGTCAATTAGAGAAGAGCACTAATAAACTGATACTTCAAAAAAAGCCAAGGAGCCTGAGAAAAACAAGTTAAGCAAGTCTTGCAGGTATCCCTAGTGCTGCCCACCCTGTGGTCCCAGGCGCTGGGGAAGCAGCATCCGGCAACACATCCACTTTCCCAGACTGCAGCCAACAACACGGGGAGTTCCCAGACACCTTCCCAGCCTTTCTTTGCCTCCATCTGAACGTCATTCTCAGATTAGCATAGCTATACTAACAACCAAGCTCCTCAGCCTACACAGTGCTTTGACAAAGGTACAGCCACTTTCATCTCCAGTCTGACAGATGTGGTTTGTCACCAGCTAGACCCACAGCGTGGTTTTAACGAGCCGTGAGGATTTACTCCTGTAGTTATCTGCTTCCCTTGGCAAGGTGATCGTTTCCCGTGAACCAGAATTACTTGTTCACTCCAAAAGTTTAAGTCCATGCCTACAAGAGACATATTTGCTCACAGTAATTTTTATAACAGGAAAATAAAGAGATGGGGGGCAGTATTGCTTTTTAGTGAAATCAGGGTGACAGCTACAGAAATACATACTCAGATATTGCGCCTTTGTCAGAATTACCATTTCAGAGCAGGAAAGAGGCGCCATAGAAGTCAGAAACCATTATATATTATCTTTGCTTGAGGAAGATCCCAAAAAACTCATGCCCTTTCATAGAGCTTGATGTCTGAGGCAGGTGGGGCCAGCTCATATACTCTTACTCACATGGACGAAGAAATGCTCTCCCACCAACACGACGGTCTGGGGGAACTCCTCCCTAATTTAAACAATGCAACTCCCAGCTCACGAAGAAAGAGTTCCTTTCTTTACTTCCTGAAAAGACAATGCACATAAGCAACATACAAGGTGGTTTAGCTTCATTACAGCGACTGCTCCAGATGCTCCCTGAGGGAAAGGAACCAAGAGCAACCCCAGTGAGGGCTCTGCCCAGCTCCCACAGAGCCCAGACACAGCAAACAGAACCACCAAGGGATGAACAGGCCCAGGGCCACCCAAGGAACCCAGTCAGGAGCAAATGCAGACAGGACCAGACAAGCCACAACACATACGCAAGGGGCCACCCAGGAGACACCTACCGACAGCATCAGTCCAAGGAGCACAGGCAACAACAAGGCTGCAGACCAGCACTCCTGCAGCAGAGCTCAAAGAGCAGGTGAGAGCCCTGGGCTGAGCTTAAATAGGATCCAGGGCCTGTGGTCAGGCTGTGGGTGAGGTCCCAGGTGAAGCTGTTCAGACCCATTAAGTCCACCTGACACATAGACCTGCTGGTATACGGTGCATTAAGCCATACTGATTTATTCCTGTGTAAGACCAAAAGCAGACACCCGTCACATATCAGAACATCTCCCAAAACAACCCCGTGATAAAATCCTTTGGCTTCCGTGAACCGTGGGTCTCTGGTTGTGAGCAGCCCATTCTCAGGTTAGACCTCGCCTTGCCTGATGAAAATGCTGGGCTGACAACAGGCAGTGGCAGTGCAGATAGATTTTATGTTTTTTTCTGAGTTCCCAAATTTCTCAGGTTAATGCCACCCCAGAAAAAGCACATCACGCAGTTTAAAAACTAAGCCGCCTCCAGTTGAATTTACTTTCCCGCACACCAGCTCCCCTGGGGCAGAGCTCTGAGGAACAGAAATGCCTGGCTTTAGACAGTCAGATTTGAATAAGGCCGTGATAAATTTATTTTTCCTAAAATCCAGCATGTATAGACAGTGTAGCCCACCCTTCCTTTCACGTCTGCCCTATCTGAGGCTGAGCCATCTTCCTTATATTATCATCTCGTGCTATGGTACGGCACAATTATTTGTTACCCAGTAGCAGTACCAAACAGAACACTGTAGCATAATGTAAGTCAAAATGACTAGCATCAAAATCAGACTCATAAGATCAACGCTGATGGAGCTATGAAGCCGCAGCTCCTGCCGGTTCTGCCGGTTCTTTCTTATCTGGCACTTCTGACTGCTTGTGTTTCTTATCTGGCACCTCCGGCTGCTTCGGGGCAAACAGCGTCTCTGCCCCCTGGCCGTGCGCTGCAGTACCCGAGTTTCGCCGCGGCACCGCATTGGGGAGGCCGGGTGCAGCACCGCGCTTTGTCCACAGGACGGCGACACTGAGACCCGCCGCGGCACAAATGGCATTTCTGTCCCCCCAGAAATCCCGGGTCCCTCCTGAACTCCTGGGTCCCCCTCCGGAACTCCTGGGGGAAAAAAACATGCCCCTCGCGGTGGGGGGCTGTGCTGGTTTTGTTACAAAACAAGCTTCTCTTTTAGTGAATTTGCCTGTCAGCTAAAGCTTCATATTAGCTGCATTTTCCTGGAGAACCAGATACGTGTTGTGGTAAACAGAGCACTGGAATGCTAACTTGTTGCTAAGGTCAGATTCACATCTTGCAAGAGGGGCAACAAGAAACAGGTGACCGAGAAACTGACCGACTGTGTATAACATCCCATTCACGTGAATACTTCATATAAAAGTGGGACATCGTGAGGATCTTGTCCTCCTAATGGATATTGGTCTCGAAATTGTAGCCTGGGAAATGAAACGATATGCTGGAAGAATCGAAGCAAAGCAAACCCCTTGGAGGAAATGGGGGATTTAAGGAGATCTTGGCAGAATCCTGCCTCTACCGATGTCAACGAACCATGGAAAGCCCCCGATGGATTATTTTGGATATGTGGGAACAGAGCTTAGAATGAGTTAATGCCTAAATGGAGAGGGTCTTGTACAATAGGGATAATTCAACCAGCATTTTTCCTTTTCCCAAAGGAAAAAGGGAGTCATCTGGGGAAACCTCTGTACGAAACTTTAAAGAGAGAGAAGAGGGGTTTAACAAATGTCCCCATAGGAGGAACGCAAACTTGGAAAGATGATGAATGGCCTGCGAAAAGGATAATTGAATACTATGATCCAGCCACCTGGGCCCAAGATGGAAGCTGGGGATACCGTACCCCAATATACATGCTAAACCGAATTATCCGGTTGCAAGCAGTGGTTGAAATAAGAAGCAACCGGACAGCTGAGGCACTGAATCTCATAGCGAGACAGTTGTCTCAGACCAGGGCTGCAGTGGACCAAAATCGGGTAGCCTTAGATTATCTTTTAGCTGAAGAAGGGGGTGTCTGTGGGAAATGGAATACTTCTGAGTGTTGTTTAGAAATAGATGGTAATGGGGAAGCTATCATGAAAATAGCAGAGGAGATAAAACGAGTTGCGCATGTCCCAGTACAGAAATGGAATTCTATACTTACCGGCCATTGGTGGGATCACTTCTTTGGGGGAGCTGTTTGTACCGTGTATGATCCCGTGCTTTATTCGGTTAATACATTCAGTACTCCAAGCCATGCAAATCTCAGCCGTGCCTATAGATCCTGAAATGGCAACAAAAGGAACATCGTGTCATTTACACGTGCACATACCACCACCCCCCAAAAGTGGGGGGCTCCCCTAGGAAAACAAAGCGGGGGCAGCGCCCAAAACAGCCGCAGCCCCCGGCCCACAGGCCGGCAGCTGCCCCCCGGCACGGCAATGCTGCTGGCCAGCCTGAGCAGGGAGCTGTTCGTGCCGGCCAATATCGACACCCCCCTTCGCTCTCTCGCGGGAGAGCAAGTTCTTCAGCTTTCTGGGCAGAAGTCCCTGGAGGTAAAGGTTCAGCTCCCATTACCTGCTGGGCAGCCGTCCCCGCACGCCCGCCTTCACGTACCCCTTGCTTTACGCAAAGCTGCTTCCATCGGTGACCCGGGAGTCTTCGGCATCCTCCAGCGGCCGGTCCTTTCAATCCGCTCCTGCTGTTGCCAAGCATTCGTGGGCCACCGACTGCAGGACGGATCCACTGAGGAAAGAAGCCGCGCCGACAACGTTAGCAGTAGCAATATTTACGTCATTAAACGTTCTAAGGAGGCACCGAGGGAGGGATGTTGTCTGCACACAAACGGGGACCTGACCCCCGTCGGGGGGACGGACGCTGACACGCGGAGACCTGACTGCGAACCCCGCGGGTCACACAGCGTCTCTGCCCCCTGGCAGCTTCTCTTCACAAGCGAGAAGAGAAAACAGGGACAGGTATCTGAAAAAACAAGGCAGAGAACACAGCAGCTGGGGGGACAGAGGAAAAGAGGCCGGAAGAGCACCGAGGAACAGGGCAGAGGAAGAAACAAATCGGCGCGGCGGGGCGGAGACGGAGGAAAAAAGCCCAGCACGGTCAATGGGACAGAGAGGAACGCGGCCACGGGCAGGGAGCGGGACACGGGGACGCAGCGAGAAACCACGGGACGCAGGGAGGTACCAAAACGTCGGCAAAAAAGACTCTTGAACACTGTTCTGAAAGTGTTAAACGGCAGGCAATTTCAATACAGCGCACCGCACGCTCAAGGATCGCCCCTGTAATCGAGCGTGCATGTGACTCACGCTTCTTGGTATTTATTACGTCTACCTATTGGATATTCATTTGCTCCCAGCGCTTAGTTAATGCATTAAACGGAAGCTCTTTCCATAACCCCACCCTTCGCTGGCAGTCCATCCTTGGTGTGCCAGCGTGTCCACCAAGGGTCTCCAGTGGTCCCCGGTGCCCCCCCGCCCCGGTGTCGGCTTCTCGACCTCATTTCTTGAGCACGCCCACTGTCATTTTGTGCTGCTACTCAAGTAGCTCCTTCTCCATTCAGTGGAACGTTCCATTTTCCCAGCCTGCGAGCCAAGGACATCCCGCTTTGCGCCACCTCCAGTCCCTGTAGAGCCAGTTTTTCTCTGTTCGGTTTCTGTTACGTTAGGCCTGGTCTTGCTACCTTATGCCGAGGGCTTTCTAAAAGATTTTTGTCCCTCCTATCAACGGGAAGCAAGAGGGAGAGCAACAGGCAAAACCGATGGCAGAGCGAGAGAGACCGCGGGGAGCACAGGGGGCTGGAGGAAGAAAGAGAGGAATGAGGAGCCCGCCCGAGAGACGGAGGGCAGGCAAAAAACAACAAAAAAAGAGAAAAACGGGGCGGGGGGCAGCACGAAGGCTCAGAACAGGAACGAGGACGGGAACAGCGCCGTACAGAATGAAGAAAGCCAGCAACACTGAGCATGACAAAGGCACAGAGAGAGAAGACGAAGGGAGGGAGGAAGGAAAGAGAAAGACAGGAAGGTCGGGGGACAGAGCAGCACGTACAGACACAGAGAGGAAGAGAACAGCGCGGGGACACACACACGAGAGCGCAGCGGGGGGACGGACGCACCCGAGAGCGCAGCGGGGGGACGGACGCACCCGAGAGCGCAGTGGGGACAAGAGAACAGCGGGGACAAGAACGGGCCAGAGAAAGCGTGGGGAAAAAGGAGACGGAGGGGCAGGGAGGCACCAGGACACAGAAGCCGGGGACGAGGCCCGAGGGCCAGGGACTCACAGCGGCTCTCGCTTTCGGTGGCTGCCAGGAGGCTTCTAACAGCTCAGACGCTCCTGTCCCCTCCTCTCCTCCCTCGGGGCGCTCGGCCGTCCTCAGCCTAGGAGAACACGGTGGGGTGTCAGGGCTGCTACGAGACGAGGCTTCGGGGACACGGAGCCTCGCTGGCTCGCTCGCCACGCAGCCGTCCCGCTCCGGGATACGCGCACGGACCTGCCGCGCACGTTGACGGCCTGGCCCGCTGCACGCCACGCAGAGGGACCCTTCGCCACCCGGAGAGAGGGGCTCCCTCTCTTGCCCGACGCAGGAAGCAGACGTCGGGCCGACGGCCCCGCATTTCTTCCTCTTTACCTCTCCGGCTCCAGCCGCGGCAGCACCCGTCCCTTTTCCCGACGCGCTGCCAGATGAGCCTCGCCAGCCCGAGGCGGGCGCAGCCGACGGCATCCCCGGGGTGGCAGCAAACGGCCGCATCCTCAGCGTGGCCTCTGGGAGCGGGAAAGAAGAAGCAGCACAGTATCACAGTATCACAGTATGTTTGGGATTGGAAGGGACCTCAAAAGATCATCTAGTCCAATCCCCCTGCTGGAGCAGGAACACCTAGGTGAGGTCGCACAGGAACATGTCCAGGCGGGTTTTGAATGTCTCCAGAGAAGGAGACTCCACAACTTCCCTGGGCAGCCTGTTCCAGTGCTCTGTCACCCTCACTGTGAAGAAGTTTCTTCTCAAATTTAAGTGGAACCTCTTGTGTTCCAGCTTGATCCCATTACCCCTTGTCCTATCATTGTTTGCCACTGAGAAGAGTCTGGCTCCATCCTCATGGCACTCACCCTTTATATATTTATAAACATTAATAAGGTCCCCCCTTAGTCTCCTCTTCTCCAAACTAAAGAGACCCAGCTCCCTCAGCCTTTCTTCATAAGGGAGGTGCTCCACTCCCTTAATCATCTTCGTTGCCCTACGCTGGACCCAGCAGCCGTTAGCACCGTAGCTCACCCCTGCCTGAGCCTGCTCCTTCCGCACGGGCCACCGGAGAGGTGCCGAGGGCCGGCCTGCCGCCTTCACCGTGGGGCTCGGGAGCGGCCCGGGAACACGGGACGGGTTCGCAGGAGCTGCCGCAGCTGGGGGCGGCTGCACGGGGCGAGCGGGGCCGCGGGAGGAGGCTCAGGGGGAGCTCTGGCGAGCTGGGGACGCACCCGGCATCTGCCCCCGGCCGGCTGGCGCCTCCTGCTCCTCTGCGGCACGATGGGGACGGAGGACGGCGCCGCGTCTCCCACCCGGGCGCTGCTCCCCACCTGGAGCATCCCCGTTCCATTCCCCGCCTGGACTGGGGGGTCTGCTGAGCATCGGGCGTTCACAGCTCCGCCTCTGAAAAACAGAAATTCCAAATTAGAGTTCAGCGGCTGAAAAAAATAGAGCAGGAGAAAGCAGAGGAACTAGTCAGGAGAAGGGACAGGAGAGCAGCTGAGCTAACGCAGGATTCCAGGGAAATGGGCTGCCTCGAAACGCAAGGCAGCCTTGAGAAACCAGAGCGACTGGAGCAACGCCAGACGGCATTAAGACAAACTGACACCGTTTAGGACACGCTCAGTATAAAAGCAAACACTCCCACTGGTGCGGGAAAGCATCTCGCGCCTACCCCGCAGCAGCGCCACAGAAGACAGCCCTGTGAGGCCACGGGACGGGCTCGTACTGAAACGGAGCAATAAGCGAGACAGCAGAGTCAATGACACTGCTGAGCAGGCAATGTTTCTTTCATCAGCACTGGGGAGCTCCAGGGGTCGTCCTCTGTAAGTGCTCCCACGACTGGATGCTCTTGCATTGCTTATAGTCACACAACTGCTACATATTCATTACAATTTTGGGGAATTTTAAACATACAATATATCTAGCCTAAGAAATTACTGATTATGTTAGTTATAAATGTTTCATTTCCCACTGACAATACATCTATTAGTTAAATAGAAACTAAGCACTCTGCTTCTAAACAACGTGTTACTTAACCTTCCGTCTCCCTCCTCTCATGCAGAAGGATCTAAAAGGTGAAAAATATCCCCTCAGCGTGCAGGGGGTCAGAAAGCATTTCCCTCACATCAGCTGGTTAATGAGGGTATGAGTTCTATAACTTCATGGCAGCATACATTAACTTGGCAGCTTCTCTTGAATTCCCCCCTTTGCAATATACTTGCAAATTCTTTGACAGTATAAATCTACAAAATATTATCATCTCGTGCTGTGGTACAGCACAATTATTTGTTACCCACTAGCAGCGCCAAACAGAACACTGTAGCATAATGTAAGTCAAAATGACTAGCATCAACATCAGACTCATAAGATCAACGCTGATGGAGCTGTGAAGCCGCAGCTCCTGCCGGTTCTGACGGTTCTTTCTTATCTGGCACCTCTGACTGCTTGTGTTTCTTATCTGGCTCCTCTGGCTGCTGCGGGGCAAGCAGCGTCTCTGCCCCCTGGCCGTGCGCTGCAGTACCCGAGTTTCGCCACAGGGCGGCAGCACTGAGGCGCGCCGCGGCAGCCCCGGGCGAGCGGTCGCGCCACGTGTCGCGGGAATCCCGAAAAAAAAAAAAAAACCAAAAAACAAACGCAACAAAACAAAAAAGCACACGGAGAGCCGCGGCACGGAAGCCGCGCCTACAGGACACGGAACCCGCCGCGCCTCGCCCCGAGCTCCCGCCGAAGCGGCGCCCCACCACCGAGCCTGCAACCGCGCCTCAGCTCCGCTTTTAAACGTGCCCCCACTAACGGGGGCTGCGCCGCTCCCGGAGGGACTGCCGGACCGGGCACGGGCGCTGCGCCGGAGGGAGACGCGGCTCCAGCCCGCAAGCCTTCAGCGCACCTGCCCTCGGGCTCGCACGCCGCCCACCAGCTTCGCCAGCTCGGCGGGGGGAAACGGAAACGAACGCCTCCGCGCCGCGCCGGTCCATTCCCCTCCCCCCGTTCCAACGGCACGGTCCCCGTGGCCGCGGCCGCGCTCACCTGCCGCCTCTTCCGGCGCTCCGTTCCCCTCGCGCTCTCCCGCCGGGCACCGACCCCGGTTCCCGTTCACTTCCGGTTACCCCCCCCCCTCCACCGATCGCCGCCATAAGAGCTCGCAGTAGGGGCATGCGCTGTAGGGAGACCGCAACGCCCGCCTCTTCGGCATCCTGACTGGCTGCCGGCGACACGCCAGTCACCATTCTCTGCGCCTATCAGCGCTCGCTCTTTGGGGCATGCGCAGTACGGAGCCCTAAACGCCCGCCCCTCCAGCAACCTGATAGGCGGACAGAGTGGCAACTGACGTGCCTAGGCAGCCAACCAGCGCTCCGTCCCTCCAGCCCTCCCGCGCCAGCTGATTGGCCCGCTCTGAAGCCTCTCAATCCTCACCCGCACGGCCTCTCCTTGGGGAAAAAACATGCCCGAACACTAGGGAGCCGTGGGGAAACCAGTGAGAGACAAGACGGACAGCAGCAACGGCAAGTGCAATCTGGCTTCAATTCTGATCGTGCACTTCAAAGCCTCTCTCAGTCCTACCAATGACTGCTCCTTTTCTGGAAGGACAAACTTTCTTACCTGAACATCCTAAATTGAAGACTCCACAGACAGAACGGGGATTGAGCCACGGGACAACGTGCCATTGATTTACACTAATGGGGAAAAAAAACCCTAGAAGTCAACCCCAAATTTAAAATTGCACGTGTCTTTTCCAAGCAGAATGAGCCTGTGATTCCACAAAAAGGGACGGCAAAGAGCAGGTCACCTTATCAGAGAAAGACAGTGACAGGGAGCCAGACAAGGTGACACAGAGAGAGGGAGAGCGAGGCAAACGGGACGGAGAGGCCAAAATGAGGGCTCCACAGCCTCCCCCCCCTTGCCCCGACCCCCGTTTCCCCGTTAACCCCTGCTACCCGCGCCGAGACACCACGGACGCGTTCATTCGTGCCTGCCTGCAGTTTATTTCATAACGGTTGTGCAAATGGAGCTACCAATGACTCCACATTAGTTTTCTGCCTTTACCATTTCAAAGGAATTCCAAACAATGTGGTTTTTAAACTAGGATGCAGATTGGGAATAACTGCTGCCTAGTTCACCAAGAAGTAATAGCTGAAATTAAATTCAGTTATTGCTCACGCCTAAATAATTTCATTTATTTACACTTTAACATTTTTATCATTACATTACTACCAGCCGGATTAACTAGCACACATTATTTTTTATTATAAACTAGAGAGTTTTTCTCCACAGGTATTACTTCCAATTAGTGCTCCAGTATTTATATTCCACTCTTTTAAATTTTACTACATCAATTGGAGATAATTACTGTCTGCAGAGTTTTGAGTAACAGCTAGAGTAGATGACAGGCATTATTTACTCCCAAAGACTCTTCTGGTTACTCTTATTTACGTTTTCATTCTAAATGTCTTACAGTAAGTAAGTAGTTACAATCATAAAACACCAGGGCCTTGGCATTTCCAGGAAAACCCACCGCAGCGCCTCGACGCGTCCAGAGATCGTCGGTGCCGGCTCCGCCAACGACGCGCCCAACCAGCCCCACGGCTGGGTGCCGGCTCACCACGCTTCGGGTGCCGGCTCTGCAGGTGCTGAGACATTCAAGATTGGTTTTGTATATTTTGTATTATTTTCTCTATTCTTATCAGTAGCATTAGTAAAACATTGTTAATATTTCCAGCTCTCTTCTCTCTGTCCTTCTCCCCCTCCCGATCGCCTGTCAGAAAAGGAAAACAGCCCCAGCGGGCAGCTCATTACTTTAAAATGCCATTCACATACGTACATACCAGAGCCCCCAAACCCGGGGGGGCAGCGCCCCGAACAGCCACAGCCTCGTCCCACAGGCCGGCAGCCGCCCCCCGGCACGCTGGGGACGGACGACGGTGCCGCGTCTCCCGCTCCGGCGCTGCTCCCCCCACCGGGGCTGGGGGTCTGCTGAGCATGGGGCGGTCACAGCTCCCCCTGAAACACAGCAATTCCACAGGAGAGTTCTTGAAACATAGCCCCTCGTTTTGCACGTTTCCAGAAAGCATTTCTTATGTCAACTGCCTGATGACAGGCTTGTCTTTTGTAACTTAATCACGCTCTACATTAATTTAACAGCTTCTCTTGAATTCCCCCCTTTGCAATATACTTGCAAATTCTTTGACAGTATAAATCTACAAAATATTATCATCTCGTGCTGTGGTACAGCACAAATATTTGTTACCCACTAGCAGTGCCAAACAGAACACTGTAGCATAATGTAAGTCAAAATGGCTCGCATCAAAATCAGACTCATAAGATCAACGCTGATGGAGCTGTGAAGCCGCAGCTCCTGCCGGTTCTGACGGTTCTTTCTTATCTGGCACTTCTGACTGCTTGTGTTTCTTGTCTGGCACCTCGGGCTGCTTCGGGGCAAACAGCGTCTCTGCCCCCTGGCCGTGCGCTGCAGTACCCGAGTTTCGCCACAGGGCGGCAGCACTGAGGCGCGCCGCGGCACCCCATTGGGGCGGCCGGGTGCAGCACCGCGCTTTGTCCACAGGACGGCGACACTGAGACCCGCCGCGGCACAAATGGCATTTCTGTCCCCCCAGAAATCCTGGGTCCCTCCGGAACTCCTGGGTCCCCTCCGGAACTCCTGGGTCCCCTCCGGAACTCCTGGGGGAAAAAAGCATGCCGCTCGCGGTGGGGGGCTGTGCTGGTTTTGTTACAAAACAAGCTTCCCTTTTAGTGAATTTGCCTGTCAGCTAAAGCTTCATATTAGCTGCATTTTCCTGGAGAACCAGATACGTGTTGTGGTAAACAGAGCAATGGAATGCTAACTTGTTGCTAAGGTCAGATTCACATCTTGCAAGAGGGGCAACAAGAAACAGGTGACCGAGAAACTGACCGACTGTGTATAACATCCCATTCACGTGAATACTTCATATAAAAGTGGGACATCGTGAGGATCTTGTCCTCTTTGCCCTTTTTCGTCCCTTCTGCTTATGGCGACATTAGGCGAGTAAGCTTGTGAGGGGGCCAGAGGCAAAGGGACGTGCCCTGAGGAGAACAAATTGAAAGGTTCTTACCTCTGAGAACCCCGCGGGTCACACGGCGTCTCTGCACCGGCACCTGCCCCCGGCCGGCTGGCGCCTCCTGCTCCTCTGCACTCCTCCAGATGCCCTCCTCAGCTTTAATGGGTTTTCCTTTCCCCAAAATATTACTAGACATTTTTGATGGTGACAGCCATGACTCAGATACCTCAGTAGAGAAAAGGAAGTTCCATTTATTTGATGTGTGCTTGCATTTTTCAGCTCAGAATTTAAAAATACTAATAGAGAGCTTGGCCCTCAATATACTTTTTAACGGAAATTATGTGAATATACTACATATTAGAGCAGCCTCTTGACATCAGGAAGGAGACCTGTCTTAACAGTTATGCTGCTGAAGAACATTAAATGAACAATATACATCTTGTCCTGTTAAAGGGCTTTACAGAAGACCATAATAAAGTTTTCTGTGAGATGTGGCTCTGGGCTGGTTCAGACCATCTCTTCCCCAGTCCATCTCTCCTTTAAGTACCAGAAATAAGCTTCCACACGGACAAGGGGTGGTTTAGGAAAAGTCAACAGACTAGGAGGCATTTATATGAAAAGCACTTAAATTATCTAATCTCTGTAGCTCATTTAAGGACTGCTAGGGAAAGAGAAGGTAGAGATAAAGAAACTTAATGAGGTCAGGCCAAAAAATCAACACATGATCAGCAATCAAATGCTTGCTAACTGCTGCCTGGTCACTGTAAGTGATGAGTTTGACAGTTTCTCAAGAAGGGAGACCATTACAAAAATAGTAAGAACGTTCCACTAAAAAAAAACCCACTGAGCCAGTATTAAAGCCATAGTAAACAGTGAAAGCCTAGTAAAGCACTGTTAGTCATTGCTAAAGTATCGCTAAGCAACCCTTTAGCCTCCTCAGGACTGGATCAGCTTAATCACAGCAATAACTCACAGCCCCTCAGCCCTGCTTGCAAGGTTTAGTTTGAAGGGCTGTGTAATTTCCTCTGACACTCGAGTGAGAGTTGCCACTCCAACTCCCAGCCCCTACAGGACTGCAGATCCCAGGGGTTCCAGAAGCCAGGCTGCAGGACACAGCAGCCAACTCATCCTAAAAGACACACAATGTTAATTCATCCTCACACTTCAGTTCTTTGCTGGTTGATAATCAGCAGCTGATACCCATTTCAGTACTGATTTAAAGGAGCTCAGCCTTGTTCTTGCCCAAAGCTAGACTAGCTGCAGTCAAGATTTCTGCTAAAACTGGATTTAACTCCAGTAAAAGACTGAAACCAGGGAACTCCTGGGCACAGACCTCATTGGACTATTGCTCTGAGGTGACAGCTTACTGCTAGGCATTGCTACCATTTCCCATCTTTATTTTGTATGCCATTTACATCTGTACCATCTCAGCAGGACCTCCAAAGTGGTCCTTCCCTGTATATTAGTAATAAATCACCCACCACAGTGAATTCAACCAGGGTGCCAGCCCACTTGGTCTAGTCTCTAAAGCAAGCTCCAAAGAAAGACAAAAGGAATAAGTGACTTGACCATCACCAACCTGATGTGAAACTCAATGTGATGAGAGGTCAATTAGAGAAGAGCACTAATAAACTGATACTTCAAAAAAAGCCAAGGAGCCTGAGAAAAACAAGTTAAGCAAGTCTTGCAGGTATCCCTAGTGCTGCCCACCCTGTGGTCCCAGGCGCTGGGGAAGCAGCATCCGGCAACACATCCACTTTCCCAGACTGCAGCCAACAACACGGGGAGTTCCCAGACACCTTCCCAGCCTTTCTTTGCCTCCATCTGAACGTCATTCTCAGATTAGCATAGCTATACTAACAACCAAGCTCCTCAGCCTACACAGTGCTTTGACAAAGGTACAGCCACTTTCATCTCCAGTCTGACAGATGTGGTTTGTCACCAGCTAGACCCACAGCGTGGTTTTAACGAGCCGTGAGGATTTACTCCTGTAGTTATCTGCTTCCCTTGGCAAGGTGATCGTTTCCCGTGAACCAGAATTACTTGTTCACTCCAAAAGTTTAAGTCCATGCCTACAAGAGACATATTTGCTCACAGTAATTTTTATAACAGGAAAATAAAGAGATGGGGGGCAGTATTGCTTTTTAGTGAAATCAGGGTGACAGCTACAGAAATACATACTCAGATATTGCGCCTTTGTCAGAATTACCATTTCAGAGCAGGAAAGAGGCGCCATAGAAGTCAGAAACCATTATATATTATCTTTGCTTGAGGAAGATCCCAAAAAACTCATGCCCTTTCATAGAGCTTGATGTCTGAGGCAGATGGGGCCAGCTCATGTACTCTTACTCACATGGACGAAGAAATGCTCTCCCACCAACACGACGGTCTGGGGGAACTCCTCCCTAATTTAAACAATGCAACTCCCAGCTCACGAAGAAAGAGTTCCTTTCTTTACTTCCTGAAAAGACAATGCACATAAGCAACATACAAGGTGGTTTAGCTTCATTACAGCGACTGCTCCAGATGCTCCCTGAGGGAAAGGAACCAAGAGCAACCCCAGTGAGGGCTCTGCCCAGCTCCCACAGAGCCCAGACACAGCAAACAGAACCACCAAGGGATGAACAGGCCCAGGGCCACCCAAGGAACCCAGTCAGGAGCAAATGCAGACAGGACCAGACAAGCCACAACACATACGCAAGGGGCCACCCAGGAGACACCTACCGACAGCATCAGTCCAAGGAGCACAGGCAACAACAAGGCTGCAGACCAGCACTCCTGCAGCAGAGCTCAAAGAGCAGGTGAGAGCCCTGGGCTGAGCTTAAATAGGATCCAGGGCCTGTGGTCAGGCTGTGGGTGAGGTCCCAGGTGAAGCTGTTCAGACCCATTAAGTCCACCTGACACATAGACCTGCTGGTATACGGTGCATTAAGCCATACTGATTTATTCCTGTGTAAGACCAAAAGCAGACACCCGTCACATATCAGAACATCTCCCAAAACAACCCCGTGATAAAATCCTTTGGCTTCCGTGAACCGTGGGTCTCTGGTTGTGAGCAGCCCATTCTCAGGTTAGACCTCGCCTTGCCTGATGAAAATGCTGGGCTGACAACAGGCAGTGGCAGTGCAGATAGATTTTATGTTTTTTTCTGAGTTCCCAAATTTCTCAGGTTAATGCCACCCCAGAAAAAGCACATCACGCAGTTTAAAAACTAAGCCGCCTCCAGTTGAATTTACTTTCCCGCACACCAGCTCCCCTGGGGCAGAGCTCTGAGGAACAGAAATGCCTGGCTTTAGACAGTCAGATTTGAATAAGGCCGTGATAAATTTATTTTTCCTAAAATCCAGCATGTATAGACAGTGTAGCCCACCCTTCCTTTCACGTCTGCCCTATCTGAGGCTGAGCCATCTTCCTTATATTATCATCTCGTGCTATGGTACGGCACAATTATTTGTTACCCAGTAGCAGTACCAAACAGAACACTGTAGCATAATGTAAGTCAAAATGACTAGCATCAAAATCAGACTCATAAGATCAACGCTGATGGAGCTATGAAGCCGCAGCTCCTGCCGGTTCTGCCGGTTCTTTCTTATCTGGCACTTCTGACTGCTTGTGTTTCTTATCTGGCACCTCCGGCTGCTTCGGGGCAAACAGCGTCTCTGCCCCCTGGCCGTGCGCTGCAGTACCCGAGTTTCGCCGCGGCACCGCATTGGGGAGGCCGGGTGCAGCACCGCGCTTTGTCCACAGGACGGCGACACTGAGACCCGCCGCGGCACAAATGGCATTTCTGTCCCCCCAGAAATCCCGGGTCCCTCCTGAACTCCTGGGTCCCCCTCCGGAACTCCTGGGGGAAAAAAACATGCCCCTCGCGGTGGGGGGCTGTGCTGGTTTTGTTACAAAACAAGCTTCTCTTTTAGTGAATTTGCCTGTCAGCTAAAGCTTCATATTAGCTGCATTTTCCTGGAGAACCAGATACGTGTTGTGGTAAACAGAGCACTGGAATGCTAACTTGTTGCTAAGGTCAGATTCACATCTTGCAAGAGGGGCAACAAGAAACAGGTGACCGAGAAACTGACCGACTGTGTATAACATCCCATTCACGTGAATACTTCATATAAAAGTGGGACATCGTGAGGATCTTGTCCTCCTAATGGATATTGGTCTCGAAATTGTAGCCTGGGAAATGAAACGATATGCTGGAAGAATCGAAGCAAAGCAAACCCCTTGGAGGAAATGGGGGATTTAAGGAGATCTTGGCAGAATCCTGCCTCTACCGATGTCAACGAACCATGGAAAGCCCCCGATGGATTATTTTGGATATGTGGGAACAGAGCTTAGAATGAGTTAATGCCTAAATGGAGAGGGTCTTGTACAATAGGGATAATTCAACCAGCATTTTTCCTTTTCCCAAAGGAAAAAGGGAGTCATCTGGGGAAACCTCTGTACGAAACTTTAAAGAGAGAGAAGAGGGGTTTAACAAATGTCCCCATAGGAGGAACGCAAACTTGGAAAGATGATGAATGGCCTGCGAAAAGGATAATTGAATACTATGATCCAGCCACCTGGGCCCAAGATGGAAGCTGGGGATACCGTACCCCAATATACATGCTAAACCGAATTATCCGGTTGCAAGCAGTGGTTGAAATAAGAAGCAACCGGACAGCTGAGGCACTGAATCTCATAGCGAGACAGTTGTCTCAGACCAGGGCTGCAGTGGACCAAAATCGGGTAGCCTTAGATTATCTTTTAGCTGAAGAAGGGGGTGTCTGTGGGAAATGGAATACTTCTGAGTGTTGTTTAGAAATAGATGGTAATGGGGAAGCTATCATGAAAATAGCAGAGGAGATAAAACGAGTTGCGCATGTCCCAGTACAGAAATGGAATTCTATACTTACCGGCCATTGGTGGGATCACTTCTTTGGGGGAGCTGTTTGTACCGTGTATGATCCCGTGCTTTATTCGGTTAATACATTCAGTACTCCAAGCCATGCAAATCTCAGCCGTGCCTATAGATCCTGAAATGGCAACAAAAGGAACATCGTGTCATTTACACGTGCACATACCACCACCCCCCAAAAGTGGGGGGCTCCCCTAGGAAAACAAAGCGGGGGCAGCGCCCAAAACAGCCGCAGCCCCCGGCCCACAGGCCGGCAGCTGCCCCCCGGCACGGCAATGCTGCTGGCCAACCTGAGCAGGGAGCTGTTCGTGCCGGCCAATATCGACACCCCCCTTCGCTCTCTCGCGGGAGAGCAAGTTCTTCAGCTTTCTGGGCAGAAGTCCCTGGAGGTAAAGGTTCAGCTCCCATTACCTGCTGGGCAGCCGTCCCCGCACGCCCGCCTTCACGTACCCCTTGCTTTACGCAAAGCTGCTTCCATCGGTGACCCGGGAGTCTTCGGCATCCTCCGGCGGCCGGTCCTTTCAATCCGCTCCTGCTGTTGCCAAGCATTCGTGGGCCACCGACTGCAGGACGGATCCACTGAGGAAAGAAGCCGCGCCGACAACGTTAGCAGTAGCAATATTTACGTCATTAAACGTTCTAAGGAGGCACCGAGGGAGGGATGTTGTCTGCACACAAACAGGGACCTGACCCCCGTCGGGGGGACGGACGCTGACACGCGGAGACCTGACTGCGAACCCCGCGGGTCACACAGCGTCTCTGCCCCCTGGCAGCTTCTCTTCACAAGCGAGAAGAGAAAACAGGGACAGGTATCTGAAAAAACAAGGCAGAGAACACAGCAGCTGGGGGGACAGAGGAAAAGAGGCCGGAAGAGCACCGAGGAACAGGGCAGAGGAAGAAACAAATCGGCGCGGCGGGGCGGAGACGGAGGAAAAAAGCCCAGCACGGTCAATGGGACAGAGAGGAACGCGGCCACGGGCAGGGAGCGGGACACGGGGACGCAGCGAGAAACCACGGGACGCAGGGAGGTACCAAAACGTCGGCAAAAAAGACTCTTGAACACTGTTCTGAAAGTGTTAAACGGCAGGCAATTTCAATACAGCGCACCGCACGCTCAAGGATCGCCCCTGTAATCGAGCGTGCATGTGACTCACGCTTCTTGGTATTTATTACGTCTACCTATTGGATATTCATTTGCTCCCAGCGCTTAGTTAATGCATTAAACGGAAGCTCTTTCCATAACCCCACCCTTCGCTGGCAGTCCATCCTTGGTGTGCCAGCGTGTCCACCAAGGGTCTCCAGCGGTCCCCGGTGCCCCCCCGCCCCGGTGTCGGCTTCTCGACCTCATTTCTTGAGCACGCCCACTGTCATTTTGTGCTGCTACTCAAGTAGCTCCTTCTCCATTCAGTGGAACGTTCCATTTTCCCAGCCTGCGAGCCAAGGACATCCCGCTTTGCGCCACCTCCAGTCCCTGTAGAGCCAGTTTTTCTCTGTTCGGTTTCTGTTACGTTAGGCCTGGTCTTGCTACCTTATGCCGAGGGCTTTCTAAAAGATTTTTGTCCCTCCTATCAACGGGAAGCAAGAGGGAGAGCAACAGGCAAAACCGATGGCAGAGCGAGAGAGACCGCGGGGAGCACAGGGGGCTGGAGGAAGAAAGAGAGGAATGAGGAGCCCGCCCGAGAGACGGAGGGCAGGCAAAAAACAACAAAAAAAGAGAAAAACGGGGCGGGGGGCAGCACGAAGGCTCAGAACAGGAACGCGGACGGGAACAGCGCCGTACAGAATGAAGAAAGCCAGCAACACTGAGCATGACAAAGGCACAGAGAGAGAAGACGAAGGGAGGGAGGAAGGAAAGAGAAAGACAGGAAGGTCGGGGGACAGAGCAGCACGTACAGACACAGAGAGGAAGAGAACAGCGCGGGGACACACACACGAGAGCGCAGCGGGGGGACGGACGCACCCGAGAGCGCAGCGGGGGGACGGACACACACGAGAGCGCAGTGGGGACAAGAGAACAGCGGGGACAAGAACGGGCCAGAGAAAGCGTGGGGAAAAAGGAGACGGAGGGGCAGGGAGGCACCAGGACACAGAAGCCGGGGACGAGGCCCGAGGGCCAGGGACTCACAGCGGCTCTCGCTTTCGGTGGCTGCCAGGAGGCTTCTAACAGCTCAGACGCTCCTGTCCCCTCCTCTCCTCCCTCGGGGCGCTCGGCCGTCCTCAGCCTAGGAGAACACGGTGGGGTGTCAGGGCTGCTACGAGACGAGGCTTCGGGGACACGGAGCCTCGCTGGCTCGCTCGCCACGCAGCCGTCCCGCTCCGGGATACGCGCACGGACCTGCCGCGCACGTTGACGGCCTGGCCCGCTGCACGCCACGCAGAGGGACCCTTCGCCACCCGGAGAGAGGGGCTCCCTCTCTTGCCCGACGCAGGAAGCAGACGTCGGGCCGACGGCCCCGCATTTCTTCCTCTTTACCTCTCCGGCTCCAGCCGCGGCAGCACCCGTCCCTTTTCCCGACGCGCTGCCAGATGAGCCTCGCCAGCCCGAGGCGGGCGCAGCCGACGGCATCCCCGGGGTGGCAGCAAACGGCCGCATCCTCAGCGTGGCCTCTGGGAGCGGGAAAGAAGAAGCAGCACAGTATCACAGTATCACAGTATGTTTGGGATTGGAAGGGACCTCAAAAGATCATCTAGTCCAATCCCCCTGCTGGAGCAGGAACACCTAGGTGAGGTCGCACAGGAACATGTCCAGGCGGGTTTTGAATGTCTCCAGAGAAGGAGACTCCACAACTTCCCTGGGCAGCCTGTTCCAGTGCTCTGTCACCCTCACTGTGAAGAAGTTTCTTCTCAAATTTAAGTGGAACCTCTTGTGTTCCAGCTTGATCCCATTACCCCTTGTCCTATCATTGTTTGCCACTGAGAAGAGTCTGGCTCCATCCTCATGGCACTCACCCTTTATATATTTATAAACATTAATAAGGTCCCCCCTTAGTCTCCTCTTCTCCAAACTAAAGAGACCCAGCTCCCTCAGCCTTTCTTCATAAGGGAGGTGCTCCACTCCCTTAATCATCTTCGTTGCCCTACGCTGGACCCAGCAGCCGTTAGCACCGTAGCTCACCCCTGCCTGAGCCTGCTCCTTCCGCACGGGCCACCGGAGAGGTGCCGAGGGCCGGCCTGCCGCCTTCACCGTGGGGCTCGGGAGCGGCCCGGGAACACGGGACGGGTTCGCAGGAGCTGCCGCGGCTGGGGGCGGCTGCACGGGGCGAGCGGGGCCGCGGGAGGAGGCTCAGGGGGAGCTCTGGCGAGCTGGGGACGCACCCGGCATCTGCCCCCGGCCGGCTGGCGCCTCCTGCTCCTCTGCGGCACGATGGGGACGGAGGACGGCGCCGCGTCTCCCACCCGGGCGCTGCTCCCCACCTGGAGCATCCCCGTTCCATTCCCCGCCTGGACTGGGGGGTCTGCTGAGCATCGGGCGTTCACAGCTCCGCCTCTGAAAAACAGAAATTCCAAATTAGAGTTCAGCGGCTGAAAAAAATAGAGCAGGAGAAAGCAGAGGAACTAGTCAGGAGAAGGGACAGGAGAGCAGCTGAGCTAACGCAGGATTCCAGGGAAATGGGCTGCCTCGAAACGCAAGGCAGCCTTGAGAAACCAGAGCGACTGGAGCAACGCCAGACGGCATTAAGACAAACTGACACCGTTTAGGACACGCTCAGTATAAAAGCAAACACTCCCACTGGTGCGGGAAAGCATCTCGCGCCTACCCCGCAGCAGCGCCACAGAAGACAGCCCTGTGAGGCCACGGGACGGGCTCGTACTGAAACGGAGCAATAAGCGAGACAGCAGAGTCAATGACACTGCTGAGCAGGCAATGTTTCTTTCATCAGCACTGGGGAGCTCCAGGGGTCGTCCTCTGTAAGTGCTCCCACGACTGGATGCTCTTGCATTGCTTATAGTCACACAACTGCTACATATTCATTACAATTTTGGGGAATTTTAAACATACAATATATCTAGCCTAAGAAATTACTGATTATGTTAGTTATAAATGTTTCATTTCCCACTGACAATACATCTATTAGTTAAATAGAAACTAAGCACTCTGCTTCTAAACAACGTGTTACTTAACCTTCCGTCTCCCTCCTCTCATGCAGAAGGATCTAAAAGGTGAAAAATATCCCCTCAGCGTGCAGGGGGTCAGAAAGCATTTCCCTCACATCAGCTGGTTAATGAGGGTATGAGTTCTATAACTTCATGGCAGCATACATTAACTTGGCAGCTTCTCTTGAATTCCCCCCTTTGCAATATACTTGCAAATTCTTTGACAGTATAAATCTACAAAATATTATCATCTCGTGCTGTGGTACAGCACAATTATTTGTTACCCACTAGCAGCGCCAAACAGAACACTGTAGCATAATGTAAGTCAAAATGACTAGCATCAACATCAGACTCATAAGATCAACGCTGATGGAGCTGTGAAGCCGCAGCTCCTGCCGGTTCTGACGGTTCTTTCTTATCTGGCACTTCTGAGTGCTTGTGTTTCTTATCTGGCACCTCTGACTGCTTGTGTTTCTTATCTGGCTCCTCTGGCTGCTGCGGGGCAAGCAGCGTCTCTGCCCCCTGGCCGTGCGCTGCAGTACCCGAGTTTCGCCACAGGGCGGCAGCACTGAGGCGCGCCGCGGCAGCCCCGGGCGAGCGGTCGCGCCACGTGTCGCGGGAATCCCGAAAAAAAAAAAAAAACCAAAAAACAAACGCAACAAAACAAAAAAGCACACGGAGAGCCGCGGCACGGAAGCCGCGCCTACAGGACACGGAACCCGCCGCGCCTCGCCCCGAGCTCCCGCCGAAGCGGCGCCCCACCACCGAGCCTGCAACCGCGCCTCAGCTCCGCTTTTAAACGTGCCCCCACTAACGGGGGCTGCGCCGCTCCCGGAGGGACTGCCGGACCGGGCACGGGCGCTGCGCCGGAGGGAGACGCGGCTCCAGACCGCAAGCCTTCAGCGCACCTGCCCTCGGGCTCGCACGCCGCCCACCAGCTTCGCCAGCTCGGCGGGGGGAAACGGAAACGAACGCCTCCGCGCCGCGCCGGTCCATTCCCCTCCCCCCGTTCCAACGGCACGGTCCCCGTGGCCGCGGCCGCGCTCACCTGCCGCCTCTTCCGGCGCTCCGTTCCCCTCGCGCTCTCCCGCCGGGCACCGACCCCGGTTCCCGTTCACTTCCGGTTACCCCCCCCCCTCCACCGATCGCCGCCATAAGAGCTCGCAGTAGGGGCATGCGCTGTAGGGAGACCGCAACGCCCGCCTCTTCGGCATCCTGACTGGCTGCCGGCGACACGCCAGTCACCATTCTCTGCGCCTATCAGCGCTCGCTCTTTGGGGCATGCGCAGTACGGAGCCCTAAACGCCCGCCCCTCCAGCAACCTGATAGGCGGACAGAGTGGCAACTGACGTGCCTAGGCAGCCAACCAGCGCTCCGTCCCTCCAGCCCTCCCGCGCCAGCTGATTGGCCCGCTCTGAAGCCTCTCAATCCTCACCCGCACGGCCTCTCCTTGGGGAAAAAACATGCCCGAACACTAGGGAGCCGTGGGGAAACCAGTGAGAGACAAGACGGACAGCAGCAACGGCAAGTGCAATCTGGCTTCAATTCTGATCGTGCACTTCAAAGCCTCTCTCAGTCCTACCAATGACTGCTCCTTTTCTGGAAGGACAAACTTTCTTACCTGAACATCCTAAATTGAAGACTCCACAGACAGAACGGGGATTGAGCCACGGGACAACGTGCCATTGATTTACACTAATGGGGAAAAAAAACCCTAGAAGTCAACCCCAAATTTAAAATTGCACGTGTCTTTTCCAAGCAGAATGAGCCTGTGATTCCACAAAAAGGGACGGCAAAGAGCAGGTCAGCTTATCAGAGAAAGACAGTGACAGGGAGCCAGACAAGGTGACACAGAGAGAGGGAGAGCGAGGCAAACGGGACGGAGAGGCCAAAATGAGGGCTCCACAGCCTCCCCCCCCTTGCCCCGACCCCCGTTTCCCCGTTAACCCCTGCTACCCGCGCCGAGACACCACGGACGCGTTCATTCGTGCCTGCCTGCAGTTTATTTCATAACGGTTGTGCAAATGGAGCTACCAATGACTCCACATTAGTTTTCTGCCTTTACCATTTCAAAGGAATTCCAAACAATGTGGTTTTTAAACTAGGATGCAGATTGGGAATAACTGCTGCCTAGTTCACCAAGAAGTAATAGCTGAAATTAAATTCAGTTATTGCTCACGCCTAAATAATTTCATTTATTTACACTTTAACATTTTTATCATTACATTACTACCAGCCGGATTAACTAGCACACATTATTTTTTATTATAAACTAGAGAGTTTTTCTCCACAGGTATTACTTCCAATTAGTGCTCCAGTATTTATATTCCACTCTTTTAAATTTTACTACATCAATTGGAGATAATTACTGTCTGCAGAGTTTTGAGTAACAGCTAGAGTAGATGACAGGCATTATTTACTCCCAAAGACTCTTCTGGTTACTCTTATTTACGTTTTCATTCTAAATGTCTTACAGTAAGTAAGTAGTTACAATCATAAAACACCAGGGCCTTGGCATTTCCAGGAAAACCCACCGCAGCGCCTCGACGCGTCCAGAGATCGTCGGTGCCGGCTCCGCCAACGACGCGCCCAACCAGCCCCACGGCTGGGTGCCGGCTCACCACGCTTCGGGTGCCGGCTCTGCAGGTGCTGAGACATTCAAGATTGGTTTTGTATATTTTGTATTATTTTCTCTATTCTTATCAGTAGCATTAGTAAAACATTGTTAATATTTCCAGCTCTCTTCTCTCTGTCCTTCTCCCCCTCCCGATCGCCTGTCAGAAAAGGAAAACAGCCCCAGCGGGCAGCTCATTACTTTAAAATGCCATTCACATACGTACATACCAGAGCCCCCAAACCCGGGGGTCAGCGCCCCGAACAGCCACAGCCACGTCCCACAGGCCGGCAGCCGCCCCCCGGCACGCTGGGGACGGACGACGGTGCCGCGTCTCCCGCTCCGGCGCTGCTCCCCCCACCGGGGCTGGGGGTCTGCTGAGCATGGGGCGGTCACAGCTCCCCCTGAAACACAGCAATTCCACATGAGAGTTCTTGAAACATAGCCCCTCGTTTTGCACGTTTCCAGAAAGCATTTCTTATGTCAACTGCCTGATGACAGGCTTGTCTTTTGTAACTTAATCACGCTCTACATTAATTTAACAGCTTCTCTTGAATTCCCCCCTTTGCAATATACTTGCAAATTCTTTGACAGTATAAATCTACAAAATATTATCATCTCGTGCTGTGGTACAGCACAAATATTTGTTACCCACTAGCAGTGCCAAACAGAACACTGTAGCATAATGTAAGTCAAAATGGCTCGCATCAAAATCAGACTCATAAGATCAACGCTGATGGAGCTGTGAAGCCGCAGCTCCTGCCGGTTCTGACGGTTCTTTCTTATCTGGCACTTCTGACTGCTTGTGTTTCTTGTCTGGCACCTCGGGCTGCTTCGGGGCAAACAGCGTCTCTGCCCCCTGGCCGTGCGCTGCAGTACCCGAGTTTCGCCACAGGGCGGCAGCACTGAGGCGCGCCGCGGCACCGCATTGGGGCGGCCGGGTGCAGCACCGCGCTTTGTCCACAGGACGGCGACACTGAGACCCGCCGCGGCACAAATGGCATTTCTGTCCCCCCAGAAATCCTGGGTCCCTCCGGAACTCCTGGGTCCCCTCCGGAACTCCTGGGTCCCCTCCGGAACTCCTGGGGGAAAAAAGCATGCCGCTCGCGGTGGGGGGCTGTGCTGGTTTTGTTACAAAACAAGCTTCCCTTTTAGTGAATTTGCCTGTCAGCTAAAGCTTCATATTAGCTGCATTTTCCTGGAGAACCAGATACGTGTTGTGGTAAACAGAGCAATGGAATGCTAACTTGTTGCTAAGGTCAGATTCACATCTTGCAAGAGGGGCAACAAGAAACAGGTGACCGAGAAACTGACCGACTGTGTATAACATCCCATTCACGTGAATACTTCATATAAAAGTGGGACATCGTGAGGATCTTGTCCTCTTTGCCCTTTTTCGTCCCTTCTGCTTATGGCGACATTAGGCGAGTAAGCTTGTGAGGGGGCCAGAGGCAAAGGGACGTGCCCTGAGGAGAACAAATTGAAAGGTTCTTACCTCTGAGAACCCCGCGGGTCACACGGCGTCTCTGCACCGGCACCTGCCCCCGGCCGGCTGGCGCCTCCTGCTCCTCTGCACTCCTCCAGATGCCCTCCTCAGCTTTAATGGGTTTTCCTTTCCCCAAAATATTACTAGACATTTTTGATGGTGACAGCCATGACTCAGATACCTCAGTAGAGAAAAGGAAGTTCCATTTATTTGATGTGTGCTTGCATTTTTCAGCTCAGAATTTAAAAATACTAATAGAGAGCTTGGCCCTCAATATACTTTTTAACGGAAATTATGTGAATATACTACATATTAGAGCAGCCTCTTGACATCAGGAAGGAGACCTGTCTTAACAGTTATGCTGCTGAAGAACATTAAATGAACAATATACATCTTGTCCTGTTAAAGGGCTTTACAGAAGACCATAATAAAGTTTTCTGTGAGATGTGGCTCTGGGCTGGTTCAGACCATCTCTTCCCCAGTCCATCTCTCCTTTAAGTACCAGAAATAAGCTTCCACACGGACAAGGGGTGGTTTAGGAAAAGTCAACAGACTAGGAGGCATTTATATGAAAAGCACTTAAATTATCTAATCTCTGTAGCTCATTTAAGGACTGCTAGGGAAAGAGAAGGTAGAGATAAAGAAACTTAATGAGGTCAGGCCAAAAAATCAACACATGATCAGCAATCAAATGCTTGCTAACTGCTGCCTGGTCACTGTAAGTGATGAGTTTGACAGTTTCTCAAGAAGGGAGACCATTACAAAAATAGTAAGAACGTTCCACTAAAAAAAAACCCACTGAGCCAGTATTAAAGCCATAGTAAACAGTGAAAGCCTAGTAAAGCACTGTTAGTCATTGCTAAAGTATCGCTAAGCAACCCTTTAGCCTCCTCAGGACTGGATCAGCTTAATCACAGCAATAACTCACAGCCCCTCAGCCCTGCTTGCAAGGTTTAGTTTGAAGGGCTGTGTAATTTCCTCTGACACTCGAGTGAGAGTTGCCACTCCAACTCCCAGCCCCTACAGGACTGCAGATCCCAGGGGTTCCAGAAGCCAGGCTGCAGGACACAGCAGCCAACTCATCCTAAAAGACACACAATGTTAATTCATCCTCACACTTCAGTTCTTTGCTGGTTGATAATCAGCAGCTGATACCCATTTCAGTACTGATTTAAAGGAGCTCAGCCTTGTTCTTGCCCAAAGCTAGACTAGCTGCAGTCAAGATTTCTGCTAAAACTGGATTTAACTCCAGTAAAAGACTGAAACCAGGGAACTCCTGGGCACAGACCTCATTGGACTATTGCTCTGAGGTGACAGCTTACTGCTAGGCATTGCTACCATTTCCCATCTTTATTTTGTATGCCATTTACATCTGTACCATCTCAGCAGGACCTCCAAAGTGGTCCTTCCCTGTATATTAGTAATAAATCACCCACCACAGTGAATTCAACCAGGGTGCCAGCCCACTTGGTCTAGTCTCTAAAGCAAGCTCCAAAGAAAGACAAAAGGAATAAGTGACTTGACCATCACCAACCTGATGTGAAACTCAATGTGATGAGAGGTCAATTAGAGAAGAGCACTAATAAACTGATACTTCAAAAAAAGCCAAGGAGCCTGAGAAAAACAAGTTAAGCAAGTCTTGCAGGTATCCCTAGTGCTGCCCACCCTGTGGTCCCAGGCGCTGGGGAAGCAGCATCCGGCAACACATCCACTTTCCCAGACTGCAGCCAACAACACGGGGAGTTCCCAGACACCTTCCCAGCCTTTCTTTGCCTCCATCTGAACGTCATTCTCAGATTAGCATAGCTATACTAACAACCAAGCTCCTCAGCCTACACAGTGCTTTGACAAAGGTACAGCCACTTTCATCTCCAGTCTGACAGATGTGGTTTGTCACCAGCTAGACCCACAGCGTGGTTTTAACGAGCCGTGAGGATTTACTCCTGTAGTTATCTGCTTCCCTTGGCAAGGTGATAATTTCCCGTGAACCAGAATTACTTGTTCACTCCAAAAGTTTAAGTCCATGCCTACAAGAGACATATTTGCTCACAGTAATTTTTATAACAGGAAAATAAAGAGATGGGGGGCAGTATTGCTTTTTAGTGAAATCAGGGTGACAGCTACAGAAATACATACTCAGATATTGCGCCTTTGTCAGAATTACCATTTCAGAGCAGGAAAGAGGCGCCATAGAAGTCAGAAACCATTATATATTATCTTTGCTTGAGGAAGATCCCAAAAAACTCATGCCCTTTCATAGAGCTTGATGTCTGAGGCAGATGGGGCCAGCTCATGTACTCTTACTCACATGGACGAAGAAATGCTCTCCCACCAACACGACGGTCTGGGGGAACTCCTCCCTAATTTAAACAATGCAACTCCCAGCTCACGAAGAAAGAGTTCCTTTCTTTACTTCCTGAAAAGACAATGCACATAAGCAACATACAAGGTGGTTTAGCTTCATTACAGCGACTGCTCCAGATGCTCCCTGAGGGAAAGGAACCAAGAGCAACCCCAGTGAGGGCTCTGCCCAGCTCCCACAGAGCCCAGACACAGCAAACAGAACCACCAAGGGATGAACAGGCCCAGGGCCACCCAAGGAACCCAGTCAGGAGCAAATGCAGACAGGACCAGACAAGCCACAACACATACGCAAGGGGCCACCCAGGAGACACCTACCGACAGCATCAGTCCAAGGAGCACAGGCAACAACAAGGCTGCAGACCAGCACTCCTGCAGCAGAGCTCAAAGAGCAGGTGAGAGCCCTGGGCTGAGCTTAAATAGGATCCAGGGCCTGTGGTCAGGCTGTGGGTGAGGTCCCAGGTGAAGCTGTTCAGACCCATTAAGTCCACCTGACACATAGACCTGCTGGTATACGGTGCATTAAGCCATACTGATTTATTCCTGTGTAAGACCAAAAGCAGACACCCGTCACATATCAGAACATCTCCCAAAACAACCCCGTGATAAAATCCTTTGGCTTCCGTGAACCGTGGGTCTCTGGTTGTGAGCAGCCCATTCTCAGGTTAGACCTCGCCTTGCCTGATGAAAATGCTGGGCTGACAACAGGCAGTGGCAGTGCAGATAGATTTTATGTTTTTTTCTGAGTTCCCAAATTTCTCAGGTTAATGCCACCCCAGAAAAAGCACATCACGCAGTTTAAAAACTAAGCCGCCTCCAGTTGAATTTACTTTCCCGCACACCAGCTCCCCTGGGGCAGAGCTCTGAGGAACAGAAATGCCTGGCTTTAGACAGTCAGATTTGAATAAGGCCGTGATAAATTTATTTTTCCTAAAATCCAGCATGTATAGACAGTGTAGCCCACCCTTCCTTTCACGTCTGCCCTATCTGAGGCTGAGCCATCTTCCTTATATTATCATCTCGTGCTATGGTACGGCACAATTATTTGTTACCCAGTAGCAGTACCAAACAGAACACTGTAGCATAATGTAAGTCAAAATGACTAGCATCAAAATCAGACTCATAAGATCAACGCTGATGGAGCTATGAAGCCGCAGCTCCTGCCGGTTCTGCCGGTTCTTTCTTATCTGGCACTTCTGACTGCTTGTGTTTCTTATCTGGCACCTCCGGCTGCTTCGGGGCAAACAGCGTCTCTGCCCCCTGGCCGTGCGCTGCAGTACCCGAGTTTCGCCGCGGCACCGCATTGGGGAGGCCGGGTGCAGCACCGCGCTTTGTCCACAGGACGGCGACACTGAGACCCGCCGCGGCACAAATGGCATTTCTGTCCCCCCAGAAATCCCGGGTCCCTCCTGAACTCCTGGGTCCCCCTCCGGAACTCCTGGGGGAAAAAAACATGCCCCTCGCGGTGGGGGGCTGTGCTGGTTTTGTTACAAAACAAGCTTCTCTTTTAGTGAATTTGCCTGTCAGCTAAAGCTTCATATTAGCTGCATTTTCCTGGAGAACCAGATACGTGTTGTGGTAAACAGAGCACTGGAATGCTAACTTGTTGCTAAGGTCAGATTCACATCTTGCAAGAGGGGCAACAAGAAACAGGTGACCGAGAAACTGACCGACTGTGTATAACATCCCATTCACGTGAATACTTCATATAAAAGTGGGACATCGTGAGGATCTTGTCCTCCTAATGGATATTGGTCTCGAAATTGTAGCCTGGGAAATGAAACGATATGCTGGAAGAATCGAAGCAAAGCAAACCCCTTGGAGGAAATGGGGGATTTAAGGAGATCTTGGCAGAATCCTGCCTCTACCGATGTCAACGAACCATGGAAAGCCCCCGATGGATTATTTTGGATATGTGGGAACAGAGCTTAGAATGAGTTAATGCCTAAATGGAGAGGGTCTTGTACAATAGGGATAATTCAACCAGCATTTTTCCTTTTCCCAAAGGAAAAAGGGAGTCATCTGGGGAAACCTCTGTACGAAACTTTAAAGAGAGAGAAGAGGGGTTTAACAAATGTCCCCATAGGAGGAACGCAAACTTGGAAAGATGATGAATGGCCTGCGAAAAGGATAATTGAATACTATGATCCAGCCACCTGGGCCCAAGATGGAAGCTGGGGATACCGTACCCCAATATACATGCTAAACCGAATTATCCGGTTGCAAGCAGTGGTTGAAATAAGAAGCAACCGGACAGCTGAGGCACTGAATCTCATAGCGAGACAGTTGTCTCAGACCAGGGCTGCAGTGGACCAAAATCGGGTAGCCTTAGATTATCTTTTAGCTGAAGAAGGGGGTGTCTGTGGGAAATGGAATACTTCTGAGTGTTGTTTAGAAATAGATGGTAATGGGGAAGCTATCATGAAAATAGCAGAGGAGATAAAACGAGTTGCGCATGTCCCAGTACAGAAATGGAATTCTATACTTACCGGCCATTGGTGGGATCACTTCTTTGGGGGAGCTGTTTGTACCGTGTATGATCCCGTGCTTTATTCGGTTAATACATTCAGTACTCCAAGCCATGCAAATCTCAGCCGTGCCTATAGATCCTGAAATGGCAACAAAAGGAACATCGTGTCATTTACACGTGCACATACCACCACCCCCCAAAAGTGGGGGGCTCCCCTAGGAAAACAAAGCGGGGGCAGCGCCCAAAACAGCCGCAGCCCCCGGCCCACAGGCCGGCAGCTGCCCCCCGGCACGGCAATGCTGCTGGCCAACCTGAGCAGGGAGCTGTTCGTGCCGGCCAATATCGACACCCCCCTTCGCTCTCTCGCGGGAGAGCAAGTTCTTCAGCTTTCTGGGCAGAAGTCCCTGGAGGTAAAGGTTCAGCTCCCATTACGTGCTGGGCAGTCGTCCCCGCACGCCCGCCTTCACGTACCCCTTGCTTTACGCAAAGCTGCTTCCATCGGTGACCCGGGAGTCTTCGGCATCCTCCAGCGGCCGGTCCTTTCAATCCGCTCCTGCTGTTGCCAAGCATTCGTGGGCCACCGACTGCAGGACGGATCCACTGAGGAAAGAAGCCGCGCCGACAACGTTAGCAGTAGCAATATTTACGTCATTAAACGTTCTAAGGAGGCACCGAGGGAGGGATGTTGTCTGCACACAAACGGGGACCTGACCCCCGTCGGGGGGACGGACGCTGACACGCGGAGACCTGACTGCGAACCCCGCGGGTCACACAGCGTCTCTGCCCCCTGGCAGCTTCTCTTCACAAGCGAGAAGAGAAAACAGGGACAGGTATCTGAAAAAACAAGGCAGAGAACACAGCAGCTGGGGGGACAGAGGAAAAGAGGCCGGAAGAGCACCGAGGAACAGGGCAGAGGAAGAAACAAATCGGCGCGGCGGGGCGGAGACGGAGGAAAAAAGCCCAGCACGGTCAATGGGACAGAGAGGAACGCGGCCACGGGCAGGGAGCGGGACACGGGGACGCAGCGAGAAACCACGGGACGCAGGGAGGTACCAAAACGTCGGCAAAAAAGACTCTTGAACACTGTTCTGAAAGTGTTAAACGGCAGGCAATTTCAATACAGCGCACCGCACGCTCAAGGATCGCCCCTGTAATCGAGCGTGCATGTGACTCACGCTTCTTGGTATTTATTACGTCTACCTATTGGATATTCATTTGCTCCCAGCGCTTAGTTAATGCATTAAACGGAAGCTCTTTCCATAACCCCACCCTTCGCTGGCAGTCCATCCTTGGTGTGCCAGCGTGTCCACCAAGGGTCTCCAGCGGTCCCCGGTGCCCCCCCGCCCCGGTGTCGGCTTCTCGACCTCATTTCTTGAGCACGCCCACTGTCATTTTGTGCTGCTACTCAAGTAGCTCCTTCTCCATTCAGTGGAACGTTCCATTTTCCCAGCCTGCGAGCCAAGGACATCCCGCTTTGCGCCACCTCCAGTCCCTGTAGAGCCAGTTTTTCTCTGTTAGGTTTCTGTTACGTTAGGCCTGGTCTTGCTACCTTATGCCGAGGCCTTTCTAAAAGATTTTTGTCCCTCCTATCAACGGGAAGCAAGAGGGAGAGCAACAGGCAAAACCGATGGCAGAGCGAGAGAGACCGCGGGGAGCACAGGGGGCTGGAGGAAGAAAGAGAGGAATGAGGAGCCCGCCCGAGAGACGGAGGGCAGGGAAAAAACAACAAAAAAAGAGAAAAACGGGGCGGGGGGCAGCACGAAGGCTCAGAACAGGAACGCGGACGGGAACAGCGCCGTACAGAATGAAGAAAGCCAGCAACACTGAGCATGACAAAGGCACAGAGAGAGAAGACGAAGGGAGGGAGGAAGGAAAGAGAAAGACAGGAAGGTCGGGGGACAGAGCAGCACGTACAGACACAGAGAGGAAGAGAACAGCGCGGGGACACACACACGAGAGCGCAGCGGGGGGACGGACGCACCCGAGAGCGCAGCGGGGGGACGGACACACACGAGAGCGCAGTGGGGACAAGAGAACAGCGGGGACAAGAACGGGCCAGAGAAAGCGTGGGGAAAAAGGAGACGGAGGGGCAGGGAGGCACCAGGACACAGAAGCCGGGGACGAGGCCCGAGGGCCAGGGACTCACAGCGGCTCTCGCTTTCGGTGGCTGCCAGGAGGCTTCTAACAGCTCAGACGCTCCTGTCCCCTCCTCTCCTCCCTCGGGGCGCTCGGCCGTCCTCAGCCTAGGAGAACACGGTGGGGTGTCAGGGCTGCTACGAGACGAGGCTTCGGGGACACGGAGCCTCGCTGGCTCGCTCGCCACGCAGCCGTCCCGCTCCGGGATACGCGCACGGACCTGCCGCGCACGTTGACGGCCTGGCCCGCTGCACGCCACGCAGAGGGACCCTTCGCCACCCGGAGAGAGGGGCTCCCTCTCTTGCCCGCCGCAGGAAGCAGACGTCGGGCCGACGGCCCCGCATTTCTTCCTCTTTACCTCTCCGGCTCCAGCCGCGGCAGCACCCGTCCCTTTTCCCGACGCGCTGCCAGATGAGCCTCGCCAGCCCGAGGCGGGCGCAGCCGACGGCATCCCCGGGGTGGCAGCGAACGGCCGCATCCTCAGCGTGGCCTCTGGGAGCGGGAAAGAAGAAGCAGCAGCCGTTAGCACCGTAGCTCACCCCTGCCTGAGCCTGCTCCTTCCGCACGGGCCACCGGAGAGGTGCCGAGGGCCGGCCTGCCGCCTTCACCGTGGGGCTCGGGAGCGGCCCGGGAACACGGGACGGGTTCGCAGGAGCTGCCGCAGCTGGGGGCGGCTGCACGGGGCGAGCGGGGCCGCGGGAGGAGGCTCAGGGGGAGCTCTGGCGAGCTGGGGACGCACCCGGCATCTGCCCCCGGCCGGCTGGCGCCTCCTGCTCCTCTGCGGCACGATGGGGACGGAGGACGGCGCCGCGTCTCCCACCCGGGCGCTGCTCCCCACCTGGAGCATCCCCGTTCCATTCCCCGCCTGGACTGGGGGGTCTGCTGAGCATCGGGCGTTCACAGCTCCGCCTCTGAAAAACAGAAATTCCAAATTAGAGTTCAGCGGCTGAAAAAAATAGAGCAGGAGAAAGCAGAGGAACTAGTCAGGAGAAGGGACAGGAGAGCAGCTGAGCTAACGCAGGATTCCAGGGAAATGGGCTGCCTCGAAACGCAAGGCAGCCTTGAGAAACCAGAGCGACTGGAGCAACGCCAGACGGCATTAAGACAAACTGACACCGTTTAGGACACGCTCAGTATAAAAGCAAACACTCCCACTGGTGCGGGAAAGCATCTCGCGCCTACCCCGCAGCAGCGCCACAGAAGACAGCCCTGTGAGGCCACGGGACGGGCTCGTACTGAAACGGAGCAATAAGCGAGACAGCAGAGTCAATGACACTGCTGAGCAGGCAATGTTTCTTTCATCAGCACTGGGGAGCTCCAGGGGTCGTCCTCTGTAAGTGCTCCCACGACTGGATGCTCTTGCATTGCTTATAGTCACACAACTGCTACATATTCATTACAATTTTGGGGAATTTTAAACATACAATATATCTAGCCTAAGAAATTACTGATTATGTTAGTTATAAATGTTTCATTTCCCACTGACAATACATCTATTAGTTAAATAGAAACTAAGCACTCTGCTTCTAAACAACGTGTTACTTAACCTTCCGTCTCCCTCCTCTCATGCAGAAGGATCTAAAAGGTGAAAAATATCCCCTCAGCGTGCAGGGGGTCAGAAAGCATTTCCCTCACATCAGCTGGTTAATGAGGGTATGAGTTCTATAACTTCATGGCAGCATACATTAACTTGGCAGCTTCTCTTGAATTCCCCCCTTTGCAATATACTTGCAAATTCTTTGACAGTATAAATCTACAAAATATTATCATCTCGTGCTGTGGTACAGCACAATTATTTGTTACCCACTAGCAGCGCCAAACAGAACACTGTAGCATAATGTAAGTCAAAATGACTAGCATCAACATCAGACTCATAAGATCAACGCTGATGGAGCTGTGAAGCCGCAGCTCCTGCCGGTTCTGACGGTTCTTTCTTATCTGGCACCTCTGACTGCTTGTGTTTCTTATCTGGCTCCTCTGGCTGCTGCGGGGCAAGCAGCGTCTCTGCCCCCTGGCCGTGCGCTGCAGTACCCGAGTTTCGCCACAGGGCGGCAGCACTGAGGCGCGCCGCGGCAGCCCCGGGCGAGCGGTCGCGCCACGTGTCGCGGGAATCCCGAAAAAAAAAAAAAAACCAAAAAACAAACGCAACAAAACAAAAAAGCACACGGAGAGCCGCGGCACGGAAGCCGCGCCTACAGGACACGGAACCCGCCGCGCCTCGCCCCGAGCTCCCGCCGAAGCGGCGCCCCACCACCGAGCCTGCAACCGCGCCTCAGCTCCGCTTTTAAACGTGCCCCCACTAACGGGGGCTGCGCCGCTCCCGGAGGGACTGCCGGACCGGGCACGGGCGCTGCGCCGGAGGGAGACGCGGCTCCAGCCCGCAAGCCTTCAGCGCACCTGCCCTCGGGCTCGCACGCCGCCCACCAGCTTCGCCAGCTCGGCGGGGGGAAACGGAAACGAACGCCTCCGCGCCGCGCCGGTCCATTCCCCTCCCCCCGTTCCAACGGCACGGTCCCCGTGGCCGCGGCCGCGCTCACCTGCCGCCTCTTCCGGCGCTCCGTTCCCCTCGCGCTCTCCCGCCGGGCACCGACCCCGGTTCCCGTTCACTTCCGGTTACCCCCCCCCCTCCACCGATCGCCGCCATAAGAGCTCGCAGTAGGGGCATGCGCTGTAGGGAGACCGCAACGCCCGCCTCTTCGGCATCCTGACTGGCTGCCGGCGACACGCCAGTCACCATTCTCTGCGCCTATCAGCGCTCGCTCTTTGGGGCATGCGCAGTACGGAGCCCTAAACGCCCGCCCCTCCAGCAACCTGATAGGCGGACAGAGTGGCAACTGACGTGCCTAGGCAGCCAACCAGCGCTCCGTCCCTCCAGCCCTCCCGCGCCAGCTGATTGGCCCGCTCTGAAGCCTCTCAATCCTCACCCGCACGGCCTCTCCTTGGGGAAAAAACATGCCCGAACACTAGGGAGCCGTGGGGAAACCAGTGAGAGACAAGACGGACAGCAGCAACGGCAAGTGCAATCTGGCTTCAATTCTGATCGTGCACTTCAAAGCCTCTCTCAGTCCTACCAATGACTGCTCCTTTTCTGGAAGGACAAACTTTCTTACCTGAACATCCTAAATTGAAGACTCCACAGACAGAACGGGGATTGAGCCACGGGACAACGTGCCATTGATTTACACTAATGGGGAAAAAAAACCCTAGAAGTCAACCCCAAATTTAAAATTGCACGTGTCTTTTCCAAGCAGAATGAGCCTGTGATTCCACAAAAAGGGACGGCACAGAGCAGGTCAGCTTATCAGAGAAAGACAGTGACAGGGAGCCAGACGAGGTGACACAGAGAGAGGGAGAGCGAGGCAAACGGGACGGAGAGGCCAAAATGAGCGCTCCACAGCCTCCCCCCCCTTGCCCCGACCCCCGTTTCCCCGTTAACCCCTGCTACCCGCGCCGAGACACCACGGACGCGTTCATTCGTGCCTGCCTGCAGTTTATTTCATAACGGTTGTGCAAATGGAGCTACCAATGACTCCACATTAGTTTTCTGCCTTTACCATTTCAAAGGAATTCCAAACAATGTGGTTTTTAAACTAGGATGCAGATTGGGAATAACTGCTGCCTAGTTCACCAAGAAGTAATAGCTGAAATTAAATTCAGTTATTGCTCACACCTAAATAATTTCATTTATTTACACTTTAACATTTTTATCATTACATTACTACCAGCCGGATTAACTAGCACACATTATTTTTTATTATAAACTAGAGAGTTTTTCTCCACAGGTATTACTTCCAATTAGTGCTCCAGTATTTATATTCCACTCTTTTAAATTTTACTACATCAATTGGAGATAATTACTGTCTGCAGAGTTTTGAGTAACAGCTAGAGTAGATGACAGGCATTATTTACTCCCAAAGACTCTTCTGGTTACTCTTATTTACGTTTTCATTCTAAATGTCTTACAGTAAGTAAGTAGTTACAATCATAAAACACCAGGGCCTTGGCATTTCCAGGAAAACCCACCGCAGCGCCTCGACGCGTCCAGAGATCGTCGGTGCCGGCTCCGCCAACGACGCGCCCAACCAGCCCCACGGCTGGGTGCCGGCTCACCACACTGCGGGTGCCGGCTCTGCAGGTGCTGAGACATTCAAGATTGGTTTTGTATATTTTGTATTATTTTCTCTATTCTTATCAGTAGCATTAGTAAAACATTGTTAATATTTCCAGCTCTCTTCTCTCTGTCCTTCTCCCCCTCCCGATCGCCTGTCAGAAAAGGAAAACAGCCCCAGCGGGCAGCTCATTACTTTAAAATGCCATTCACATACGTACATACCAGAGCCCCCAAACCCGGGGGGGCAGCGCCCCGAACAGCCGCAGCCACGTCCCACAGGCCGGCAGCCGCCCCCCGGCACGCTGGGGACGGACGACGGTGCCGCGTCTCCCGCTCCGGCGCTGCTCCCCCCACCGGGGCTGGGGGTCTGCTGAGCATGGGGCGGTCACAGCTCCCCCTGAAACACAGCAATTCCACAGGAGAGTTCTTGAAACATAGCCCCTCGTTTTGCACGTTTCCAGAAAGCATTTCTTACGTCAACTGCCTGATGACAGGCTTGTCTTTTGTAACTTAATCACACTATACATTAATTTAGCAGCTTCTCTTGAATTCCCCCCTTTGCAATATACTTGCAAATTCTTTGGCAGTACAAATCTACGAAATATTATCACCTCGTGCTGTGGTACAGCACAATTATTTGTTACCCACTAGCAGTGCCAAACAGAACACTGTAGCATAATGTAAGTCAAAATGGCTCGCATCAAAATCAGAGTCATAAGATCAACGCTGATGGAGCTCTGAAGCCGCAGCTCCTGCCGGTTCTGACGGTTCTTTCTTATCTGGCACCTCTGACTGCTTGTGTTTCTTATCTGGCACCTCTGGCTGCTTCGGGGCAAACAGCGTCCCTGCCCCCTGGCCGTGCGCTGCAGTACCCGAGTTTCGCCACAGGGCGGCAGCACTGAGGCGCGCCGCGGCACCCCATTGGGGCGGCCGGGTGCAGCACCGCGCTTTGTCCACAGGACGGCGACACTGAGACCCGCCGCGGCACAAATGGCATTTCTGTCCCCCCAGAAATCCCGGGTCCCTGCTGAACTCCTGGGTCCCCTCCTGAACTCCTCGGGGAAAAAAACATGCCCCTCGCGGTGGGGGGCTGTGCCGGTTTTGTTACAAAACAAGTTTCTCTTTTAGTGAATTTGCCTGTCAGCTAAAGCTTCATATTAGCTGCATTTTCCTGGACAACCAGATACGTGTTGTGGTAAACAGAGCAATGGAATGCTAACTTGTTGCTAAGGACACATTCACATCTTGCAAGAGGGGCAACAAGAAACAGGTGACCGAGAAACTGACCAGCTGTGTATAACATCCCATTCACGTGAATACTTCATATAAAAGTGGGAGATCATGAGGATCTTGTCCTCCTAATGGATATTGGTCTCGAAATTGTAGCCTGGGAAATGAAACGATATGCTGGAAGAATTGAAGCAAAGCAAACCCCTTGGAGGAAATGGGGGATTTAAGGAGATCTTGGCAGAATCCTGCCTCTACCGATGTCAACGAACCACAGAAAGCCCCCGATGGATTATTTTGGATATGTGGGAATAGAGCTTAGAACGAGTTAATGCCTAAATGGAGAGGGTCTTGTACAATAGGGATAATTCAACCAGCATTTTTCCTTTTCCCAAAGGAAAAAGGGAGTCATCTGGGGAAACCTCTGTACAAAACTTTAAAGAGAGAGAAGAGGGGTTTAACAAACGTCCCCAGAGGAGGAACGCAAACTTGGAAAGATGATGAATGGCCTGCGAAAAGGATAATTGAATACTATGATCCAGCCACCTGGGCCCAAGATGGAAGCTGGGGATACCGTACCCCAATATACATGCTAAACCGAATTATCCGGTTGCAAGCAGTGGCTGAAGTAATAAGCAACCAGACAGCTGAGGCACTGAATCTCATAGCAAGACAATTGTCTCAGACCAGGGCTGCAGCGGACCAAAATCGGGTAGCCTTAGATTATCTTTTAGCTGAAGAAGGGGGTGTCTGTGGGAAACGGAATACTTCTGAGTGTTGTTTAGAAATAGATGGTAATGGGGAAGCTATAATGAAAATAGCAGAGGAGATAACACAAGTTGCGCGTGTCCCAGTACAGAAATGGAATTCTATACTTACCAGCCATTGGTGGGATCACTTCTTTGGGGGAGCTGTTTGTACCATGTATGAACCCGTGCGTTATTCGGTTAATACATTCAGTATTCCAAGCCATGCAAATCTCAGCCGTGCCTATAGATCCTGAAATGGCAACAAAAGGAACATCGTGTCATTTACACGTGCACGTACCACCACCCCCCAAAAGTGGGGGGGCTCCCCTAGGAAAACAAAGCAAGGGCAGCGCCCCAAACAGCCGCAGCCCCCGGCCCACAGGCCGGCAGCTGCCCCCCGGCACGGCAATGCTGCTGGCCAGCCTGAGCAGGGAGCTGTTCGTGCCGGCCAATATCGATACCCCCCTTCTCCAGGCAGTTTGGAGAACTCTATTTGCCAGTGTTGCCCCGGTACATTTCCCTCGTCCAGTTGCTCTTCTCTGTACCCTTTATACAGTATTAAGATGGTTTTCTAGACACATTTCACATTGCCGGGTCACTCGCTCGCAAAGAGTTTCTAAATTCGCTCTTACCTTTTCGTCTCATCTCGACAGAGCGCATCAGCTCCTCACGCCGCGAGGCACCGCTGCTCTCCCGTCGCCGGTGACGACTTCTTTGGACCCTAATTCTAATTCGGCTATAAATCTCCTATTAATTTCTTATCCTCTTTGTTACAGTTTCCTGATGTTGCTTGGAGGAGACAGCCACCTGGGATCAGAGACGTGGCTTTTGTGTCGGTCTCTGTCCTTTCGCTGGCTGGTTTTACAGCGGCGTCTGCCAATTTATTTCCAGTTTCCTGATCGGCGTTTCCCTTCTGAGGCCCTTTGCAACGCATGACGGCAACTTCTCTAGCAACAGCACAGCTTCCAGCAACTGGAGCATCCCGTTCAATCTGCCTTCCTTGTGCTGTTAATAAACTTTATTCTTTTCAAATGGCTTCAAGGGCATGCACCACTCGAAAAACCTGCTTAGAATCAGTGCAAATATTAATCTTCTTCTCTTTGCATAACTCTAAAGCTCGCGTGAGAGCAAGTTCTTCAGCTTTCTGGGCAGAAGTCCCTGGAGGTAAAGGTTCAGCTCCCATTACCTGCTGGGCAGCCGTCCCCGCACGCCCAGCTTCACGTACCCCTTGCTTTACGCAAAGCTGCTTCCATCAGTGACCCGGGAGTCTTCGGCATCCTCCGGCGGCCGGTCCTTTCAATCCGCTCCTGCTGTTGCCAAGCATTCGTGGGCCACTGACTGCAAGACGGATCCACTGAGGAAAGAAGCCGCACCGACAACGTTAGCAGTAGCAATATTTACGTCATTAAACGTTCTAAGGAGGCACCGAGGGAGGGATGTTGTTTGCACACAAACGGGGACCTGACCCCCGTCGCGGGGACGGACACTGACACGCGGAGACCTGACTGCGAACCCCGCGGGTCACACAGCGTCTCTGCCCCCTGGCAGCTTCTCTTCACAAGCGAGAAGAGAAAACAGGGACAGGTATCTGAAAAAACAAGGCAGAGAACACAGCAGCTGGGGGGACAGAGGAAAAGAGGCCGGAAGAGCACCGAGGAACAGGGCAGAGGAAGAAACAAATCGGCGCGGCGGGGCGGAGACGGAGGAAAAAAGCCCAGCACGGTCAATGGGACAGAGAGGAACGCGGCCACGGGCAGGGAGCGGGACACGGGGACGCAGCGAGAAACCACGGGACGCGGGGAGGTACCAAAACGTCGGCAAAAAAGACTCTTGAACACTGTTCTGAAAGCAATAAACGGCAGGCAATTTCAATACAGCGCACCGCACGCTCAAGGATCGCCCCTGTAATCGAGCGTGCATGTGACTCACGCTTCTTGGTATTTATTACATCTACCTATTGGATATTCATTTGCTCCCAGCGCTTAGTTAATGCATTAGACGGAAGCTCTTTCCATAACCCCACCCTTCGCTGGCAGTCCATCGTTGGTGTGCCAGCGTGTCCACCAAGGGTCTCCAGGGGTCCCCGGTGCCCCCCCGCCCCGGTGTCGGCTTCTCGACCTCATTTCTTGAGCACGCCCACTGTCATTTTGTGCTGCTACTCAAGTAGCTCCTTCTCCATTCAGTGGAACGTTCCATTTTCCCAGCCTGCGAGCCAAGGACATCCCGCTTTGCCCCACCTCCAGTCCCTGTAGAGCCAGTTTTTCTCTGTTCGGTTTCTGTTACGTTAGGCCTGGTCTTGCTACCTTATGCCGAGGGCTTTCTAAAAGATTTTTGTTCCTCCTATCAACGGGAAGCAAGAAGGAGAGCAACAGGCAAAACCGATGGCAGAGCGAGAGAGACCGCGGGGAGCACAGGGGGCTGGAGGAAGAAAGAGAGGAATGAGGAGCCCCCCCGAGAGACGGAGGGCAGGGAAAAAACAACAAAAAAAGAGAAAAACGGGGCGGGGGGCAGCACGAAGGCTCAACACAGGAACGAGGACGGGAACAGCGCCGTACAGAATGAAGAAAGCCAGCAACACTGAGCACAACAAAGGCACAGAGAGAGAAGACGAAGGGAAGGAGGAAGGAAAGAGAAAGACAGGAAGGTCGGGGGACAGAGCAGCACGTACAGACACAGAGAGGAAGAGAAGAGCGCGGGGACACACAGACGAGAGCGCAGCGGGGGGACACGCACACGGACGAGAGCGCAGCGGGGACAAGAGAACAGCGGGGACAAGAAGAGGCCAGAGAAAGTGTGGGGAAAAAGGAGACGGAGGGGCAGGGAGGCACCAGGACACAGAAGCCGGGGACGAGGCCCGAGGGCCAGGGACTCACAGCGGCTCTCGCTTTCGGTGGCTGCCAGGAGGCTTCTAACAGCTCAGACGCTCCTGTCCCCTCCTCTCCTCCCTCGGGGCGCTCGGCCGTCCTCAGCCTAGGAGAACACGGTGGGGTGTCAGGGCTGCTACCAGACGAGGCTTCGGGGACACGGAGCCTCGCTGGCTCGCTCGCCACGCAGCCGTCCCACTCCGGGATACGCGCACGGACCTGCCGCGCACGTTGACAGCCTGGCCCGCTGCACGCCACGCAGAGGGACCCTTCGCCACCCGGAGAGAGGGGCTCCCTCTCTTGCCCGCCGCAGGAAGCAGACGTCGGGCCGACGGCCCCGCATTTCTTCCTCTTTACCTCTCCGGCTCCAGCCGCGGCAGCACCCGTCCACGGACGGGACGCGCTCCCCCGTCCCTTTTCCCGCCGCGCTGCCAGACGAGCCTCGCCAGCCCGAGGCGGGCGCAGCCGACGGCATCCCCGGGGTGGCAGCGAACGGCCGCATCCTCAGCGTGGCCTCTGGGAGCGGGAAAGAAGAAGCAGCAGCCGTTAGCACCGTAGCTCACCCCTGCCTGAGCCTGCTCCTTCCGCACGGGCCACCGGAGAGGTGCCGAGGGCCGGCCTGCCACCTTCACCGTGGGGCTCGGGAGCGGCCCGGGAACACGGGACGGGTTCGCAGGAGCTGCCGCGGCTGGGGGCGGCTGCACGGGGCGAGCGGGGCCGCGGGAGGAGGCTCAGGGGGAGCTCTGGCGAGCTGGGGACGCACCCGGCATCTGCCCCCGGCCGGCTGGCGCCTCCTGCTCCTCTGCGGCACGCTGGCCAATACACTGACAATACACCTATTAGTTAAATAGAAACTAAGCACTCTGCTTCTAAACAACGTGTTATTTAATCTTCTTTCTCCCTCTTGTCATGCAGAAGGATCTAAGAGGTGAAAAATATCCCCTCAGCATGCAGGGGGTCAGAAAGCATTTACCTCACATCAACTGGTTAATGAGGGTATGAGTTCTATAACTTCATCACAGCATACACTAACTTGGCAGCTTCTCTTGAATTCCCCCCTTTGCAATATACTTGCAAATTCTTTGGCAGTATAAATCTACAAAATATTATCACCTCGTGGTGTGGTACAGCACAATTATTGGTTACCCACTAGCAGTGCCAAACAGAACACTGTAGCATAATGTAAGTCAAAATGACTAGCATCAACATCAGACTCATAAGATCAACGCTGATGGAGCTGTGAAGCCGCAGCTCCTGCCGGTTCTGACGGTTCTTTCTTATCTGGCACCTCTGACTGCTTGTGTTTCTTATCTGGCACCTCTGGCTGCTTCGGGTCAAGCAGCGTCTCTGTCCCCTGGCCGTGCGCTGCAGTACCCGAGTTTCGCCACAGGGCGGCGACACTGAGACCCGCCGCGGCAGCCCCGGGCGAGCGGTCGCGCCGCGTGTCGCGGGAATCCCGAAAAAAAAACCCCAAAAAACAAAGGCAACAAAACAAAAAAGCACACGGAGAGCCGCGGCACGAAAGCCGCGCCTACAGGACACGGAACCCGCCGCGCCTCGCCCCGAGCTCCCGCCGAAGCGGCGCCCCACCACCGAGCCTGCAACCGCGCCTCAGCTCCGCTTTTAAACGTGCCCCCACTAACGGGGGCTGCGCCGCTCCCGGAGGGACTGCCGGACCGGGCACGGGCGCTGCGCCGGAGGGAGACGCGGCTCCAGACCGCAAGCCTTCAGCGCACCTGCCCTCGGGGTCGCACGCCGCCCACCAGCTTCGCCAGCTCGGCCGTAAGGGCGGGGGGGAAACGGAGCCCCATCCCGCTCCCCCCGTTCCAACGGCACGGTCCCCGTGGCCGCACTCACCTGCCGCGTCTCTCGCCGCTCCGTTCCCCTCGCGCTCTCCCGCCGGGCTCCGCGGGCACCGACCCCGCCGGCCGCAGCGAGCGCTCCGCAGCAGCCCCGACCCCCGTTCCCGTTCGCTCCCGGTTACCCCCCCCAAACCGAGGCGCTCGCGGTTTGGACATGCGCAGTAGGGATACCGCAGCACCCGCCCCTTGCCGCATCCCGGTTGGCTGCCTAGGACACGTCAATCACCTCTCTCGCCGCCTATCAGCGCTCGCTATTGGGGCATGCGCAGTAGGGAGACCGCAACGCCCGCCTCTTCGGCAACATCATTGGCTGCCGGCCGCACGCCAATCACCATTCTCTCCGCCTATCAGCGCTCGCCCTTTGGGGCATGCGCAGTAGGGAGCCCTCAACGCCCGCCCCTCCGGCAATCTGATAGGCGGACAGAGTGGCAACTGACGTGCCTAGGCAGCCAACCAGCGCTCCGCCCCTCCAGCCCTCCAGCCCTCCCGCGCCAGCTGATTGGCCCGCTCTGCATCCTAACCCGCCCGCTCACCGCTCCCAAACACTAGGGAGCCGTGGGGAAACCAGTGAAAGACAAGACGGACAGCAGCAACGAGAAGTGCAATCTGGCTTCAGTTCTGATCGTGCACTTCAAAGCCTCTCTCGCTCCTACTAATGACGGCTCCTTTTCTGGAAGGACAAACTTTCTTACCTGAACATCCTAAATTGAAGACTCCACGGAACAGAACGGGGATTGAGCCACGGGACAACGTGCCATCGATTTACACTAATGGGGAAAAAAACCCTAGAAGTCAAACCCAAATTTAAAATTGCACTGTCTTTTCCAAGCGGAACGAGCCTGTGATTCCACAAAAAGGGACAGCAAAGAGCAGGTCAGCTTATCAGAGAAAGACAGTGACAGGGAGCCAGACAAGGTGACACAGAGAGAGGGAGAGCGAGGCAAACGGGACGGAGAGGCCAAAACGAGCGCTCCACAGCCTCCCCCCCCTTGCCCCGACCCCCGTTTCCCCGTTAACTCCCGCTACCCGCCCCGAGACACCACAGACGCGTTTGCCAGGCAGGCAGCTGTTCAAACGGGATTGAGTCGGCGCGCTCTGATTGGCTGCTTTACACCCCACCGCGCCGTGCTCCCATTGGATGCGCCTTCCGCGGTCCGCGCCCAGGTGCCCGCCTCAGTGTCGGACCTGACTGAGGACTGTGCACTTTGGGCATGCGTAGTACGGACACCTCAACGCCCGCCCCTCCGGCAATCTGATTGGCTGCCTACGCACATCAATTGCCTTTCTCCCCGCCTATCAGCGCTCCGCCCCTCCAGCCCTCCTGAGCCATCTGATTGGCCCGCTCTGCATCCACACCCGCCTGCTCTGCCGGGACCCCCACGCCCTTTGGCCGCGCGGCTTCCAGCAGCCGCGTTTAAAAGGAAACAACAAACCGCGCTCATTTGCTTTACACTGAAAAGGGGGGCGGGTGGTCACCTACCCATAAATTCATTGTGAACAGAGAGAGCCCTAAGGAGCTCCGGCCGGCAGGTTTATCTCCCCTGTGCCCGGGACCGAGGAGACGCCGCCGCCTCCTGCTGCCACCTCGCCCATTCCCCTCGCAGCGGGGCTGCCCCGGGAGAGCCGGGGGCCTCTCTGTTTCCCGGCGGCTCGTCCGACCGCTGCCCCCCCTTTCTGACCGGCACGACCCCGCCCGCAGCGGCAGCGCCCCCTCGTCCCCCCGGCACGGGCACAGGGCGCCGCTCCCCAGCTGCAGTACCGGGCTGTGGCCACCAGACGGCAGCACCGAGCACGGTCACGCAGCGCCCCCCGGGCCCCGCAGCGCGAGCACTTGTTCTTGACCCGTGGGCAGCCTGAGCTCCCTGAGCGCGCTTTCCCAGAGCCGCGGACATGGCAGACACACTGATAAAAGATAAAACCCCCACATTTATAAAGTATTATTTTCCTCAAGATGTCTTCTGGCCTAATAAAATATATTGCCTCAGCCTGTGCCCGTGCCTTGTCTGCAGCAATAACTCGGCTCCTCCGCAGCTGTGGCAGCTCTGGGGCTGTTACGGGGTCAGTTCCAGCCCTTACCCACGGCTGAGCAGCAGCCGGGCAGGTGTTGCTGTTCTGGGCGCTTCGCATCCCTCAGGAACGGTTCTCAAACGATCCTGCGCAGCGATGCCCAGAGCCAGGACAGCCCGCGGCGGTGGGACAGGAGCACACGGCCGGGGGCACGTCCCGGCTCGGGGCTGTTTCCGCAGTCGCTGTGAGTTGTTCCGTGAGCTGGAACCAACCTCCTGATGCCCCGGCCCGGCCCTTTGTCCCCGGCTTTCCCAGGGCAGCCCAGCAGGTCGGTCACAAACTGTTCTCTGCAGGCACCACCCAGCCGGGCCACCTGTGTCTGTGGTTCTGGGGACACCCCACGGGCTCCCTGGAAAATGGACATCACAGCACTGACAGGGGGCGTTCAGGAGCCTCTGCGCTTTTGGGTTGGTTTGTTTGGGGTTTTTTTGCCTCTTTTGTTGTTTTTATCATTAGCTTCTTGTTGTTGGTTTGTTTGTTTTTAAGCTCTTACTCTATATAGCTCATCCATGGTGCTTATAGAGTATGGATAAATCTACCCTGCTTCCTCACAGGAGACAACCATCGTGCTTTACAACAGGTGACTGAATCTGCTATAGAAAAGTTCAACCATCTCCTGTACAGCAAAGGATAAAAGAAAGTATGGATTTTTGTTGCATCTAATCCATAATGCAAGTACCAATTAACAATACATTAGCAGTGGGTTCCTTCAAATATTCACTGTGAAGGCAGTTCCTGGCCCGATTATATTATCATTCTTACTATTTTACAGGAGAAACACAGGGCACGGCTGATTTTGCCCACGTGCAGCGCAATGATCACACGGGTGCGGGCAACCGGGTGAAAGGCCCTAGAGAAGGAAAATCGGGCTCCGTGTGCTACAAGGGGTATAAAGCAGAAAAAAGAGCAGTGAATGTGTATAATGACACAATTAGATGGTTTTTCAGTTCCATGATGTGCTCTTCTACTAACAGCATCTGCTGCAGTGGATATCCTGGACACAAACAGGAGGGTTCCTGGCGTTGTGCCCACGGTGATTCATCCACTGTGGCCGTGGGTGACAACAGACACAAAACCTTGGGAGGGAGGTGATCACAGTAAAGCACTTAAAGATAATGAGGGAGCAGACTTGATTTAGTCTTTTTTTAAAAATACAAATGGCTGCTGTCTTTTTTCCAGTTTAGCTAGGACGGGCTCCAATATCTCTATTAATTCTAATTACAATATGTGACAAAAATTAAGGGGGGAAAGCTTTATTTTTACAATGGTAAATACAGTCTAAATCGTAATTTGGGAAACAGATAAAGGGGTGTAGCAAATGAGGCACAGACTCTCTTTAAGATGTAGAGAGACATTTAATACAAACTCAGGTTTGCATTTGAAACATCGCGTACCTCTGTCCCTGATGTACCAACCCCGTATCAGTCCCTCTGTCCCTGATGTACCAACCCCGTATCAATCCCTCTGTCCTTCATGTACCAATCCCGTATCAGTCCCTCTGTCCTTCATGTACCAATCCCGTATCAGTCCCTCTGTCCCTGATGTACCAATCCCGTATCAATCCCTCTGTCCCTGACGGTTCATGTCCCACACAGTCCTTGCTGCGTGTGTTGTTCCACCAGCGCTTGTTCTCACACTGTGACTCTTGCAGTTTCTCACAGGCCTGATGTCACAACCCTGCCACATCTCCCCTTCTTTGTTTAACAATTGCAGGCATAGCAGCGTGTAACTGCACAGCCACTGCACCATTAAAGCTTTTTTCAACCATTCGTTGTGCACAAGAGAAGACACATGGTATACAATCAATAAGTACCAGACTCCACCTACAAACATTCTAAGCAGCGGGTTAAAGGGCCATGTTTGGCAATATTCGTGGCACCCATAACTGTTACAGAATCGCTACTTAATATTCCCTGCATAGTGTTTAACACAGAATAATGAGCTCCCAGTCAACTAAGAATTCTCATTCTCTGTTCTCCAAGTCAGGATCTATATTAATATATTTCTGAGCTGTCGGTTTAAGACGGTGTAAAAACTCAGTGGGAGACTCCTCATGATGCTGTTTAATCTCAGAAGGTTTTGGCATATTTACAGCTTTAGGCACAGCGTGTCTAATCCCGTATAAAATGCACTGGCGATACCAATGCAGCCTGTCCCCCGATATAAGGACATCAGGATCCTACCCTGGACTGACCGGGGGACAATTTTGATCTCATGTTCTCTGTGTATTCTACACCAATATCTGTTCTTCAACAAACCTTTTACTGGTTTCAATTTCTGATTATCCTTTTTCAAAACAAATGGATCTGAGGGGGATAAATACAATGCATATGTAACATTATGTATTGTGTAATACGCGTTATGTAATAGGCAATATATGATTTAAAATATATATCTTATTATATATTACATGTAGTGCAGTACTATACTACACATCTCAAAGTACACCCACCTAGACCTGTGCAGCGTATTAATATTATTTACAGTGGCCACCATTAATTACAATATTCAATCAGATTCCCCCTGGTTGCTGTTCCCCAGGGAGTCAAACAATCCTTTTCCAATGTCACAAAATACAGCCCAGGGGGGAATTCTTCTGAATCCCTCCTGCCAATTGTCCACTACCTATTTCACAATCGCAATAACAGACAATTGGTGAACCGTAAATATTGGACTATTGTCCAATAACTATTGTCACCCAAGACAGAAGTAACAACAACAAGGCATAATTACTGAATGCCTTCTTTGTCTCTGTCTGCTCTGCTGGCGGCTGTCTCGGGGTGCCCTGTACCCCTGAGTCCCCGGATGAAGCCAGGCCAATGGAGGAGTTTGCTTTAGTCGATGAGGACTGGGATAGGGAGCAGTTAAATAGTCTGGACATCCATAAATCCATGGGTCCAGATGGGATGCACCCGCGGGTGCTGAGGGAGCTGGCTGAAGTCATTGCTGGACCGCTCTCCATCATCTTTGCCAAGTCTTGGGAAACGGGAGAGGTGCCCGAGGATTGGAGGAAAGCAAATGTCACTCCAGTCTTCAAAAAGGGCAAGAAGGAGGACCCGGGTAATTATAGACCGGTCAGCCTCACCTCTGTCCCTGGGAAAGTAATGGAACAGCTTGTCCTTGGTGCCATCTCAAGGCATATCAAGGATAAGAGGGTCATTAGGGGCAGTCAGCATGGCTTTACCAAGGGTAGGTCATGCTTGACCAACCTCATAGGCTTTTATGAGAATGTAACAAGGTGGATGGATGATGGCAGAGCGGTGGATGTGGTCACCTTGACTTCAGTAAAGCCTTTGACACAGTCCCCACAGCATCCTCACAGCTCAGTTGAGGAGGTGTGGTCTAGACAATAGAGTAGTGAGGTGGGTTGCAAACTGGCTTAAGGAGAGAAGCCAGAGAGTGGTAGTCAATGGTGCGGAGTCTAGTTGGAGGCCAGTACCTAGTGCAGTGCCTCAGGGGGCAGTACTGGGGCCAATATTATTCAATATATTAATGATTTGGATGAGAGAATTGAAAGCACTATCAGCAAGTTTGCTGGTGACACCAAGCTGGGAGGAGTGGCTGACACTGGAAGCTGTGCTGCCATCAGAGACCTGGACAGGCTGGAGAGCTGGGTGGGGAATAACCTGATGAAATTTAACAAGGGAAAGGGTAGAGTCCTGCATCTGGGCAGGAACAACCCCAGGTTCCAGTATAAGTTGGGAAATTACATATTAGAGAGCAGTGTAGGGGAAAGGGAGCTGGGGGTCCTGGGGACAGCAGGGTGACCATGAGCCAGCACTGGGCCCTTGTGGCCAGGAAGCCAATGGGACCTGGGGTGGGTTAGAAGGGGGTGGTCAGTAGGTCAGAGAGGTTCTCCTGCCCCTCTGCTCTGCCCTGGGGAGACCACACCTGGAATCTTGTGTCCAGTTGTGGCCCCTCAGCTCCAGCAGGACAGGGAACTGCTGGAGAGAGTCCAGCGCAGCCACCAAGATGCTGGAGGGAGTGGAGCATCTCCCGTGTGAGGAAAGGCTGAGGGAGCTGGGGCTCTTTAGTTTGGAGAAGAGGAGGCTAAGGAGGGACCTTATTAATTTCTATAAGTATATAAAAGGTGAGTTCCATGAGGATGGAGCCAGGCTCTTCTCGGTGGCAAACAATGACAGGACAAGGCGTAATGGGATCAAGCTGGAACACAAGAGGTTCCACTTAAATTTGAGAAGAAACTACTTCTCAGTAAGGGTGGCAGAGCCTGGCCCAGGCTGCCCAGGGGGTTGTGGAGTCTCCTTCTCTGGAGACATTCCAACCCGCCTGGACATGTTCCTGTGCGACCTCACCCGGGTGTTCCTGCTCCAGCAGGGGGATTGCACTGGATGAGCTTCTGAGGTCCTTTCCAACCCCAAACGTACTGTGATACTGTGAAAAAACAAATCACTAAAGACACAAACAATTATACAATTGTTAAGGCACAAACAGCAAAATCACTAAAGGTACCTTTATCAAATCACTGTTCCCTCATTTTTCTCTTTTATTTATTGTTTTCTCATTTTCCTCTTTAATTTTTTATTTAAGTTACCCAGTTTACAAAATGCGCAGACGCGGATGCGCAGACCCAGCGCGCTGGTGTCGCCCACGTCTCGCGCAGGCAGCACCAACCCAACCAGACAATGGAAGTGCCGTATCTCATTGATGGGGTTTTACCCGCGTCCCGAGCTGGTCCGAGGATCTGTGGTCCCTTCCGGGAATTCCCCGGTGCCGGCACAAGGTCCCAGAGATCCTGGGATCCACGGGAGGTCAGGCAGATTATCCCATCCTTGTCACCAGAAAATGATACCGAAAAGTCGGCAAACAGACTCTCTAACACTGTTCTGAAAGTGTTAAAAAGCAGGCACTTTTATTACAGCACGCTGGGCACTCGGGGGATCCCTCCTCTAATTGAGCGTGCGTTCCGCTTTCCTGTTTTTACATATCGTGGAACTCCTAAAACAGCAAAACATGTCAACCAATGTTACAGACGTCTCGTGCTCTTTCACCAGCGCGTGCAGCAGCAACGAGAAATCTGGAATGAGCGTCTACAGAAACACGTACGTATTTACCCAATTCAGAACAATGCATTACATCATCAGCTGGCCGTACTTCATTGGCAGTAACCCCTCCTGGACTAACACCCTCTGTGGATCACGGGTGCCAACTGTTGGCAATCAGGGCAGGACATAAGAACGCTCCTGGCCTGATCCACTCTAATTTGAAATTGTCGTTTTAATGACTTTGCTTTCTGGTGAAAGAATTTATGTGATCATTTAGCTTGCTCCAAGGCTTTAGGCACAGTGAGCGGCACAGCTCGTGCATCGGCCCTCCTATTGCCTTCCGCAAGAGGTCCTGGAAGGGCCGTGCGAGAGCGGGTGTGCATTGCATAATAACCATGACGTCTATGATCTATTAGAAACCATAGCATTCTCAATTCAGCCATCGAAAGAGGATTATCCTCTTCCTTAAGAAAAGAAGCTTCCAGGCGGTTAAGTACGCCAGCTGCATAATATGAGGCAGTTCCAACATTCAGAGGTTTGTTACAGAACACCTCAAAGCGATCCCAACAGCTGTCAGCTCAAGAACTTGTTTGACCCTTGGTCTCTTTTTTCTACCCTGTGTTTGCAACACTGGGTATCTGAGTTTAGCCACGTAATTACATCTTTACGTGAGCGACCAGAGGCATCAGTAAATACAGTCTTGTCGCTTACTGGTTGCTGCTGACAGCAGCATTTGCTGCACAACGGTAAATTACCAATTTCAGCCCACAGTTTGTGTTGAGGGTAATAAACCGATATGTTCCCTGCGTATGTTGCCAATGCAATCTGGAAATTCACATCCCCAGTTAATTACCATTGCGAATTCTCCTTTGTTGTAGGAATCAATATACCTTCAGGTCTATCCCATACATAGCATATAAACATCCTCTGCCTTTACTGATCGGTTTTGCATACATTTCTTTTATTATCCAAACTGTTTTCATTGGCGTGTGAGCTAGAAAAACCCATATGGCCACAATCACCTTTCTCCGTCCTTGAGCTCTCCTGACCTGCGGTTCCACCACCGGTGTCTTCCTCCCTGATCCCTCCTGACTGGCAGGTGCGCTCCAACCCTCTTTCTCCATCACTCTTCCTCACAGGTTCACCTCCTTCCTTGCTTTTCCTTTGCACGCTGCACCCCCTGAAGAGAAACACATGGAGGACTGAGCTACACCAGCAGGGACAGATTATGACAGACAAAAGATGTGTTATTGGCAGTAACTTTGGTGGGAACACAAAATACATCGCTTATGTAATGTCTAACTTAGCTAATCAGCAAATGCTTGAGCAAGCATCATAGCGAGTATAAATGCAAACCTGAGTTTGTAATTAATGTCTCCCACGGCACCTTACCGTGAGTCCACGCCAGACTCGCTACACTCTTCCTCACAGGCTCACCACCTTCCTCTGCTTCCTTTTTCCTTTGCACGCTGCTCCACCTGAAGAGAAACACACAAAGGACTGAGCTACACCAGTCCAAGGGCACTACAGTCAGACAGGGGACAAGTCTGGGGGCTGACACCTCCCCACACCCCACAGCGCGCCCACCGTGCCTTGGCCCCGGCCCCTCGCACCTGCCTTAGACATGTCACAGCTCAGTACAAATGCCCGCGGTCCTCACCTGCTCTTTGGTACTTGCTGGACCCCAATGTCACGGGTTAGAGATGTGAGGTCCTCACATGTTTCTCTTCATCACCTCACTCAAGGTCTCCCGCAACGTTGCACAGGAAACTTGAAGCTTGGAATTCCCAGTATTCTGAACCTGGGCAAGAAAGGAAGAAAAGCATGAGACTGAGCATAAAGAGGGTGGCTGCTCGTAACACGAAAAGAGCAATAAAAAGGCAAAAAGGTATCACTTTTACTTAGAGAGCTCTCAAAGCTGCCTGTTAAGGACAAGAAAAACAAACTTAAAGGGGAACCAAAGAAAATATTCACAGAAAACATGGTGATAAAAACATAGTGTACATCATGCAGAAAGTGACGGATCGTCAGTTAAAATGCAAGGCCCAGGGAGCGACCTCACGTGCATTGAAACGTGGGCCACGAGACAGTGGAAGTGCCACGAGCTGCGACTGAAGGGACAGCAGATGGATTTCCGAAGAAGTTTAGGTTTCAATGTCAGAACAGAAAATTCTACGTAATGAAAAGATAATGCAGAAGTCGGTGTAAAACCAAGTAAGGCAGCAACTATAAATGAACTCCCAGGCGCTTCAGTCAAAAAAACGGATCATTTCTCACCTGCCCTGCCCGGCCTGCCGCTCTGCAGCCGTGCCGGAGCTCCGCTGGGGACAGCCCTGCCGCTCCGCAGCCGTGCCGGAGCTCCGCTGGGGACAGCCCTGCCGCTCCGCAGCCGTGCCGGAGCTCCGCTGGGGACAGCCCTGCCGCTCCGCAGCCGTGCCGGAGCTCCGCTGGGGACAGCCCTGCCGCTCCGCAGCCGTGCCGGAGCTCCGCTGGGGACAGCCCTGCCGCTCTGCAGCCGTGCCGGAGCTCCGCCGGGGACAGCCCTGCCGCTCCGCAGCCGTGCCGGAGCTCCGCCGGGGACAGCCCTGCCGCTCCGCAGCCGTGCCGGAGCTCCGCTGGGGACAGCCCTGCCGCTCCGCAGCCGTGCCGGAGCTCGCTGGGGACAGCCCTGCCGCTCCGCAGCCGTGCCGGAGCTCGCTGGGGACAGCCCTGCCGCTCTGCAGCCGTGCCGGAGCTCCGCTGGGGACAGCCCTGCCGCTCCGCAACCGTGCCGGAGCGCCGCCAGCCCACGGGGATCCCGCGGACAGACACCCAGCTCACTGCAGCTCCTGCTCACTGCGGCCGCAGGTGCTTTTGCTGTGGCTGATGCTCACTCCAGGCAGCACAGCCGCTCTCGCTCCAGCTCCTGCTCACTGCAGTGCTGGCTGACTGAAGCTGCAGCTCTGTTCCGGAGCTCCAGTTACTTCAGCTCCTTCTCCTGACAAGCTCCAGCTGTTCCTACAGTCTGGGCATTGGACAAGGTTGTAAACCAATTGCAGTGAAAAACTGAGTGTTAGGACTAAACACCATAGTTATACATTGTATAAATACTCCAGAGTTTGTATGATTAATTAACTATTCTAAACTGTGTACAAAGAAGAGCTGGACTCAAAAAGGACAATGTGGGGTCTGAAAAGAGCCTTTAACCCCAGAGACCTTCTCAGACAATGAGTCTGGCCTGGTGCACCAATAAAAGGAACAAAAGTCTTTTAGAAACCTCTAGCCATAATGTAACAAGACTAAGCCTAATGTAGCAAGACTAGGCCTAATGTAACAGAAACCTAACAGGGAAACTCTGCAGAGACTGGACTTGAAGCAAAGCTGGGTGTCCTTGGCTTGCAATCCGGGAAAGCAGAATGTTGCACTAAGTGAAGAAAGAGCTTATAGGACTTTTACTGAGTAGCAGCACAAAATGACAAGAGGCTTGTTCCAGAAATCAGGTTAAGAAGCTGACACCAGGGGCCGGGGGGGTACCAGGCTGTGAAGACAACGGAGACATTAGAGACCCCTGATGAAGATCGAAGATCTGGAACACCAAAGATGGACTTCTGACAAGGGGTTTCTGTAAATAATTTATGTTTAATGCATAATCTAAGTAGTATAAGCAAATGAATATGCAATAGGTATAGGTAATAAATACCAAGAAGTGCAAATCATGCGCACACTCGATTAGAAGAACGATCCTTTGAGCGTCCAGCACCCTGCAATAAAAGTGCCGCCTTTAGCACTTTCCAGACAGTGTTAAGGAATCTTTTTGGCAGCTTTTCAGTACCAGCACATCGGGCTCCTGAACCCCGGTGTCCGACACCACCAGACCCCACCCTGGGAGGTCCACGCACCTGCCCCGTCATGCCCTCCCACCCCCTGCGAAACCAGCCAAACCACCTCCCTTAGTGCCATTCTGAGCCCAAACCCAGCGCCGAGCCTGTTCTCCAGTCCCAAAAATGCAGGATTTGACCTGAATGTCTGAGCCTGAGGACACACAACTCACCTGTTTCTGAGCCCCAAAATCCACCACCTAAGACTGTTTTCAAGCCCCAGGAACGGAAATCTTTGCCTCCATTTCTGGCCCCAAACAGCTGCTTTCTGGCCCCTTGCACCCCATGTGCGATGTTCGGGGTGGGGGAGCTCAGCCCCCCCCCCCCCCCAGCCCCGCACCCCCGGGCCCCACACGCAGTTTGGGGAGCGCTGGGAGCTGCGGAGCGTCCGGCCCCGTCCTGGGGCAGCACCGGCACCGGCGGGCAGCGCTCCGCCATGGCCGGGCGGGGGATGTGGCCGCCCCTGCCCCCCCCAGCCGGACACGGGCTCGGCCCAAACCCACACCGGCCCCGCCCGCCTTCCCGAGGCCGCCCCGCCCCACAGCTCGCCCGCTCTGGGCTCGGCCCCGCCCGCGGCAGCACGAAGCTCGGGGACCCGCCGCACACGGCGGAGCTGGAACCGTAAAACGAGAAAAAAAGTCCTTCAAGAGCACCAAAGCAAGTTAGTGCTGTAACACAACCCACCCCGTCACGCCCAGCACGAGTCCGCTCTGTCTGTTTTTCACCAGTGAAGGTCCCCCGCGGGGGTGCACCGTTCCCGGAGGCACTGCAATACCGGGACGATGCGCGGAGCGGAGGGAGCAAGCTCCGGATCCAACTCCCAGGCCCAAAAATCCGTTTAATATAAAGTCCTCTCATCGAGGACGTATCAGATATTAAACTGATAAGAACAGATACTACACTTGATCTTAGCCAAAAGGCCGAGAAGCGATACCCTCCGCACCTCCGCCGCACCGCCCCACACACTGCCAGACCCTCCCACCTCACGGTCACTCCGCCGCTCCCGCACCAACCCCCGAGCTCCTTTCTCGCTCCGTTCCCCTCGCTCTCCCCGCGCTTCCACCGGGATCCGCGGACACCGACCCTCCCCGCGCCCGGAGACCCCTGCGACGGAGCCTCCCAGCGGCCCCTTCGGCCTCTCGAGTGCTCGATTGGTGCATCCCCGCCCCCAATTTGCATTTCCCTAGCTCCTCTTTACCCCGCCCCTTGTCCCCGTGCGCCCCGCCTCTTGTTTCCTGTCCGTGATCTGATTGGCACGATCCTCATCTATATTTGCATTCTCCCCGCCCACTCGCCTCTCCGCCCACACCCCGAGCCGATTTGCATATTCGCCGCGGCTTTTGCTTCTGTTCTATTTCTATCCAGCCTCTTCTGTTTCTGTTTCGCCTGTTTCTATCTCTGTCTCTATCTTTATTTCTCTCTATTTCATTTTATTTCATGTTTCTTTTTCCCGGCGGCCCGTTCGACACCCGCTCCTCTGATTTCCATGTCCCCGCCCTTAGTGCCGCACCGCGCCCGCTCGCAGAGCGCAATGCGCATGCGCAGCTCTGCAGTGTGTACTGCGGTTCACCGGCCGCGCGCGGTCGCCGGAAGTGCCGGGCGCTCTTTTCCCCAAAATTGTCCGCTTTAATTTTGTCCCCCGCCCCTTCCCCCGCTCCCCCCCTGCAGACCCAAATTCAGCTGCTCGGGATGGTTTTGTGCGTGGTGACGCCTCCCCCTCCGCGCCTGTGGCCCCGCAGGGTAAAGTCCCGATTTGGGGGAACTGGCCGCGAATTGCGGTGGGAAAAGGGGAAACGGAGAAGGGGGCAGAGGCAGCTGTTGAAAGTGCTTCTGTATCTTTATTTCTTCAGAAATATAACAAGCAAGGTTGACTTTTTAAGTCCTTTCTACATACAGCTGGTTTTGAGGCCAATTGTCTGAGCATCACCAAGGCCAAGTGCCGGGTCCTGCACTGGGGTCACAACAACCCCAGGGACGCTGCAGCTGGGGAACAGCGGCTGGAAAAGGCCCTGGGGTGTTGGTGCCAGCGGCTGAACATGAGCCAGCGTGTGCCCAGGTGGCCAAGAGGCCACAGGGTCCTGGCTGGTATCAGGAATGGTGTGGCCAGCAGGACTAGAGAAGTGATTGTGTCTCTGCACTGGGCCCTAGCGAGGTCAAACCTCGAATCCTGGGGCAGTTCTGGGCCCCTCACGCCAAGAAAGGCCTTGAGGTGCTGGAGCGAGTGCAGAGAAGGGAACGGAGCTGGTGAGGGGCTGGAGCACAATGTGATGGAGACTGAGGGACCTGGGGGTTCAGCTGGAGAACAGGAGCTGAGGGGAGACCTTCTGATCTCTGAACTGCCTGAAAGGAGCTTGGAGCCAGAGGGGGTCGGGCTCTGCTCCCCAGGAACAAGCGCCAGGAGCAGAGGAAATGGCCTCAAGTTGCACCAGGGGAGGTTGAGGTTGGATCTGGGAACAATTCCTTCCCCAAAGGGCTGTGGGGCATTGAACAGGCTGCCCAGGGCAGTGCTGGAGTCACCATCCCTGGAGGGGTTCAAAAGGTGTTTAGATGAGGTCCTTAGGGACATGGTTTAGTGCTAGAGTTACGTTAGGTTATGGCTGGACTTGGTGATCCTCAGGGTCTCAAATGATTCTATGATTCAAGATCTTCTAAAACTGCAGTTGTGCCACCAGCCTGCCTGGGGTCCCCCTCAGCTTGCAACTGTCCCTACACTTAACAGGCACACGCATGTTTCATTAGAGACCCCTGATGAAGACTCTGGAACACCAAAGATGGACTTGTGGCAAGGGGCGGGTTGTGCACCCCCATGTGCGATGTTCGGGGTGGGGGAGCTCAGCCCCCCCCCCCCCCCAGCCCCGCACCCCCGGGCCCCACACGCAGTTTGGGGAGCGCTGGGAGCTGCGGAGCGTCCGGCCCCGTCCTGGGGCAGCACCGGCACCGGCGGGCAGCGCTCCGCCATGGCCGGGCGGGGGATGTGGCCGCCCCTGCCCCCCCCAGCCGGACACGGGCTCGGCCCAAACCCACACCGGCCCCGCCCGCCTTCCCGAGGCCGCCCCGCCCCACAGCTCGCCCGCTCTGGGCTCGGCCCCGCCCGCGGCAGCACGAAGCTCGGGGACCCGCCGCACACGGCAGAACCGGAGCTGTAGAACGGGAGACAAAAGCAGCCAAGTGCAGCAGCGCACACGGCTCTTCCCACATACCCAGCACGGCTTCAGCTCTGTCCTTAACCAGCAAAGGTCCCCCGCGGGGGTGCACCGTTCCCGGAAGCACTGCAATACCGGGACGATGCGCGGAGCGGAGGGAGCAAGCTCCGGATCCAACTCCCAGGCCCAAAAATCCGTTTAATATAAAGTCCTCTCATCGAGGACGTATCAGATATTAAACTGATAAGAACAGATACTACACTTGATCTTAGCCAAAAGGCCGAGAAGCGATACCCTCCGCACCTCCGCCGCACCGCCCCACACACTGCCAGACCCTCCCACCTCACGGTCACTCCCGCCGCTCCCGCACCAACCCCCGAGCTCCTTTCTCGCTCCGTTCCCCTCGCTCTCCCCGCGCTTCCACCGGGATCCGCGGACACCGACCCTCCCCGCGCCCGGAGACCCCCGCGACGAAGCCTCCCAGCGGCCCCTTCGGCCTCTCGGGCGCTCGATTGGTGCATCCCCGACTCTTATTTGCATTCCCCGCCCCTCGTCCCCGTGCGCCCCGCCCCTTGTTTCCTGTCCGTGATCTGATTGGCACGATCCTCATCTATATTTGCATTCTCCCCGCCCACTCGCCTCTCCGCCCACACCCCGAGCCGATTTGCATATTCGCCGCGGCTTTTGCTTCTGTTCTATTTCTATCCAGCCTCTTCTGTTTCTGGTTCTCCTGTTTCTATCTCTGTCTCTATCTTTATTTCTCTCTGGTTTTTATTTCGTTTCTGTGTCTTTTTCCCGGCGGCCCGTTCGACACCCGCTCCTCAGATTTCCATGTCCCCGCCCTTAGTGCCGCACCGCGCCCGCTCGCAGAGCGCAATGCGCATGCGCCTGCGAGCAGCTCCTGTCCCTTTTTAGTACGAAATCATTTCCACTGTATCATTTAATAGTAAGCGCACAGAAATAGAAGAGAACTCTGTCAGGTAGATAAAATAAATAGCAGCAGGTAAGATTTGCAGAGGCGTACCTTGCTCTGCAACAGGCCCTATTTTTAGTATTTCACAGAATCACAGAATCACAGAATCGACTGGGTTGGGAAAGACCTCAGACATCATCGAGTCCAACCCTTGGTCCAACTCTAGTCCGTTTATTAGATCATGGCACTAAGTGCCATGTCCAGTCTCAGTTTAAAAACCTCCAGGGATGGTGCGTCCAGCACCTCCCTGGGCAGCCATTCCAATGCCTGACCACTCTCTCTGTAAAGAATTTCTTTCTAATATCCAGCCTAAATTTCCCCTGGCAGAGTTTAAGCCCATGGCCCCTTGTCCTGTTGCTGACTGCCTGGGAGAAGAGACCAATCCCCACCTGGCTATAACTTCCCTTCAGGTAGTTATAGAGAGTGATGAGGTCACCTCTAAGCCTCCTCTTCTCTAGACTAAACCACCCCAGCTCCCTCAGCCTCTCCCCATAGGTCTTATGCTCAAGTCCCTTCCCCAGTCTTGTTGCTCTTCTCTGGACTCGCTCCAGCACTTCAATCTCTTTCCTGAGCTGAGGGGCCCAGAACTGAACACAATACTCCAGGTGTGGCCTCCCCAATGCAGAGCACAGGGGAAGGATCACTGCCCTTGTCCTGCTGACCACGCTATTTTTGATACAGGACAGGATACCGTTGGCCTTCTTGGCCACCCGGGCACACTGATGGCTGATGTTGAGCTTCCTGTCAATTAGTCCCCCCAGGTCCCTTTCTGTCTGACTGCTCTCCAGCCACTCTGCGCCCAGCCTGCAGCGCTGCAGAGGGTTGTTGTGACCAAAATTTGTGTTAATATATTTCATTTTAAAAATACAGAAGAGTTGGCACATTCTTCACGTTAACTTTAAAGTCCACTCTACAAGTACCTTAGGAAAACGCAGACAGAGCTCTGACGCAGCGCAGCACCCCTGCTCCGCCACCCCCTCCTTGGGCAGGGACCTTCCACAGAATCCCAGGATGTCAGGGGTTGAAGGGCCCTGGAAAGCTCATCCAGTGCAATCCCCCCATGGAGCAGGAACACCCAGGTGAGGTTACACAGGAAGGTGTCCAGACGGGTTGGAATGTCTGCACAGAAGGAGACTCCACAACCCCCTGGGCAGCCTGGGCCAGGCTCTGACACCCTCACTCCAAACAAGTTTCTTCTCATATTCAAGTGAAACCTCCTGTGTTCCAGTTTGCACCCATTACCCCTTGTCCTGTCACTGGTTGTCGCCAGAAGAGCCTGGCTCCATCCTCCTGACACTCCCCCTTTCCATATTGATCCCATGAATGAGTCCCCCCTCAGTCTCCTCTTGTCCAGCCCCAGAGCCCCAGCTCCCTCAGCCTTTCCTCACACGGGAGATGCTCCACTCCCTCCAGCATCTTGGTGGCTGCGCTGGACTCTCTCCAGCAGTTCCCTGTCCTGCTGGAACTGAGGGGCCACAACTGGACACAAGATTCCAGGTGTGGTCTCCCCAGGGCAGAGCAGAGGGGCAGGAGAACCTCTCTGACCTACTGACCACCCCCTTCTAACCCACCCCAGGTCCCATTGGCTTCCTGGCCACAAGGGCCCGGTGCTGGCTCATGGTCACCCTGCTGTCCCCAGGACCCCCAGGTCCCTTTCCCCTACGCTGCTCTCTAACAGGTCATTCCCCAACTTACACTGAACCTGGGGTTGTTCTGCCCAGATTCAAGACTCTACGCTTGCCCTTGTTCTATTTCATTAAATTTTTCCCCCTCAACTCTCCAGCCTGTCCAGGTCTCTGATGGCAGCACAGCTTCCAGTGTCACCACTCCTCCCAGCTTGGTGTCACCAGCAAACCTGCTGACAGTCACTCTGTTCCCTCGTCTAAATCACTGATGAATATATTGAATAACACCGGCCCCAGCACTGCCCCCTGAGGCTCTGCACTGGATACAGGATCAACTGGACTCTGCCCATTGACCACGACTCTCTGGCTTCTTCCCTTCAGCCAGTTCACAGTCACCTCTTCCCGATCATCCAGCCTGCACTCCCTCAGTTCAGCTGTGAGGATGCTGTGCAGACTGTGTCAAAGGCTTTACTGAAGTCAAGGTGACCACATCCACCGCTCTGCCATCATCCATCCACCTTGGTACATTCTCATAGAAGGCTATGAGGTTGGTCAAGCATGACTTACCCTTGGTAAAGCCATGCTGACTGCCCCGAATAACCCTCTTATCCCTGATATGCCTTGAGATGGCACCAAGGACAAGCCGCTCCATTACTTTCCCAGGGACAGGGGTGAGGCTGACCGGTCTAGAGTTCCCTGGGTCCTCCTTGTTGCCCTTTTTGAAGCCTCCAGTTTTGAAGCCTGCCCTTTTGCTTTCCTCCAGTCCTCAGGCACCTCTCCCGTTTCCCAAGACTTGGCAAAGATGATGGAGAGCGGTCCAGCAGTGACCTCAGCCAGCTCCCTCAGCACCCGCGGGTGCATCCCATCCAGACCCATGGATTTATGGATGTCCAGATTGCCCGACTGCTCCCTAACCCAGTCCTCATCAACCCAGGCAGACTCCTCAATTGTCCTGCCCTCCCCTGGGCCTCAGCGCTTCGGGATCCTCAGGACAGCCCCCGGCAGGGCACACAGAGACACAGAACATTCCGTAACTCTGCCTTCTCTGTGTCTTCTGTCACCAGGGCACCCACCTCGTTCATCAGTGGCCTACATTGCCTCTGGTGTTAGTTTTATCTGCCACGGATTGGAAAAAGCTCTTCCTGTTGTCCTTGACCCCTCTCGCCAGGTTGAATTCCAAGGAGGCCTGAGGAGACTTTATTTACAGCAACACAAAGCAGTACAAAAAAAAGACAAGTGAGATATGCAGTCTCTTGTCACAATCCCACCCCCACAGGCGCACTCTGGTGCGAGAGCTGCGCGCGCACATCCTGCTCCTGGAGCGGGGGAGCAGACGCCCCGGGCAGCGCGCGCGGCGGGTCCGTCCGCTCGGTGGGTCCGTCCGCTCAGCCGCTGCCCAGCACGCCGCCGAGGCTCAGCCACTGCCCAGCACGCCGCCGAGGCTCAGCCGCTGCCCAGGATGCCGCCGAGGCTCAGCCGCTGCCCAGCACGCCGCCGAGGCTCAGCCGCTGCCCAGCACGCCGCCGAGGCTCAGCACCACGGGCTCGGCGTTCAGGTGCGTCCCGAAGGAGAAGCAGCTCCCACCGCCGCCGATGAGCAACAGCTCCTTCTCCTCTGGCAGAAACACACTGCTATGGTTATGCAGCATTAATGGCCACTCCAGATGCTCCTAAAAAAGGAAAGGAGATTTTGAACATACAGGACTTCAACACATGTACCACATACAACGCTGTAGAGATATTTCATACGGTACCTTTGTTAGAAAGAACAACCACAGTGGGTCTCATCTAGGAACATTTAGTCCACTACACCACCCACAAATGTGGGCAAAACTAAACAGCCAGAGCGCGCAGGAACAGGAAACGACACACTGCTCTGGTGTGTTCCATGCACCCAACAGCCTGCAGTTCACCGACTTGTAGCGAGAATGTCTTTGTACTCCCTGAACTTCAATGTTCTTCCTTCCAAGAACACAGACGGTCACTTTTTGAATCCATGTAAATCTGTGGCATTCGTGTCCTGTGTCAGAGTTCCAGAGTTAACTATGTTTCATATGAGGGACTCTTTTCCACCATATCACCTGCCAGCTTCTTTTTACGTCTCCTAGATCTCACATCAGCAGAAACAACGAGCAGTGACGCGCTCCTCGCCACAGAAGAGGCGGCCCAAGACGTGCAGTTATCCGCAAGCTCAGGAAAGCGAGCGCAGCTCAGGTGACGGGCTGGAGCAGGAACAAAACCGCCGTGTTGGCAGCTGAGCTGTGGCTGCGGCCGCTGGAACCCGAAGGGACGGCGTGCGGAGGCACCGCGCCGCAGGTTTAACCCGCCCGCAGCCAAGAGCACGACTGCTCACCCTCACCCCAAGGGGACAGGGGGGAAACTCGGCCCTTCCTCACGCGGGAGACGCTTCGCTCCCTTCAGCACCCTTGTTGCCCTCCCCGGAGCCCCCAGGCTGGGCGCAGCTCTCGGCCTGTCCTCGCACGGCAGACGCTCCGCTCCCTTCAGCACCCTTGTTGCCCTCCCCGGAGCCTCCGGGCTGGTCCCCAGCTCTCGGCCTGTCCTCGCACGGCAGACGCTCCGCTCCCTTCAGCACCCTTGTTGCCCTCCCCGGAGCCCCCAGGCTGGGCGCAGCTCTCGGCCTGTCCTCGCATGGCAGACGCTCCGCTCCCCTCAGCACCCTTGCTGCCCTGCAGGACGGTCTCCCCGGAGCCCCCAGGCTGGGCGCAGCTCTCGGCCTGTCCTCACACGAGGGCTCCCACCCCTCTGATCATTTTTGTGGCCACCTCTATACCCATTCCAACAGGTCCAAGTCCTTCTTGTACTCCAGGCAGTGTTATCACAGATGAGAGTCACTCAAAGGTTTAGACCACATTTTGCCTGGAGTATGCCAAAATCCAGCTACGTGATGTAACCTGTATGACTGTCGTTCACTGAACCACAGAACCGAATCGTACAACCGCTGAGGTTGGGAGGGACCTGAGTGTGATCTAGTCCAACCACCCTGTTTAAGGCAGGGTCAGCTACAGCAAGTTGCTCAGTCCTTGCCCAGTCAGGTTCTGAGTATCTCCAATGGTGGAGACACCACGGCCTCTCTGAGCAACCTGTTCAGTGTCTGTTCATCCTAGCACTACAAAGTTTTCTATGTTTAAATGGAGTTTCCAGTATTTCCATGCTGTTTTCTTCTTCAGGCAGCAGCTATAGTACACAGCAATTTCCACAATTAAGTTTTTAATGAAGTTGTACCACAAAGGCTAACTGAGGCTCCGGTGTGACCGGGCTCTTCCACAGACATTGAGATGACGGTGCTGGTGCCCTCAGTCCCGCTCCCGGTGTGAACGGAGCTGCTCTGCGCCGCTGCACGCCCAGGCTCCCTCTCCTAACACCACTGTGCTCTCCGGGCTGGTAACAGCACTTCAAACCAGATTCTGCCTCAAACACGAGTGCTTATTCCACTCTCAGATTGGCTACTTTGCATTCTCTGCTCCGTTTCAGGGAATAGCACTGAAGGTACCATGTTCCCTCACGGAACACCGTTTCCCTTGAATGAAGGATGTCGGTACTCACCACATCGATTGTGTAGTCCAAGCAGAGACCAGTCATTAAGTCGATAACGGTGACGCCTGGCACAGAAGACGAACGAAGCCACACTCCACCAACAAGCAGAAGTTTTCCATCATGAACGTGTGCAGTATGTGAATACCTGTGCGGTCAGAACGAGACTGAACTCCATCAGTAAGAGATGCAGGTCTTGCAGGCCAAAGATCCGCAGCGGAACGCCCTCTGCTTACCTCGGGACGAGAGGAGGCTGCGTCTGCACCGTCTGCCACCGGAAGCCGTGGTCCAGCGCCCTCAGGAGCAGGACGGAGCCCAGCGGGCGCTCGGCGGCGCCCAGCCCCCCCGCGATCAGCACGCCCCCGTTCCAGCCGCAGGCGCTGTGCGAGTGCCGGCCCTCGGGAGCCGGGCCCTGCACCGGGACCTGCGAACACAGACCGAGCTGCAGCCGGGCCCTGCACCGCGACCTGCGAACACAGAGCGAGCTGCAGCCGGGCCCTGCACCGGGAACTGCGAGCACAGAGCGAGCTGCAGCCGGGCCCTGCACCGGGACCTGCGAACACAGAGCGAGCTGCAGCCGGGCCCTGCACCGGGACCTGCGAACACAGAGCGAGCTGCAGCCGGGCCCTGCACCGGGACCTGCGAACACAGAGCGAGCTGCAGCCGGGCCCTGCACCGGGACCTGCGAACACAGAGCGAGCTGCAGCCAGCCCAGCCAGGCCCTGCACGGGGACCTGCGAACACAGAGCGAGCTGCAGCCGGGCCCTGCACCGGGACCTGCGAACACAGAGCGAGCTGCAGCCGGGCCCTGCACCGGGACCTGCGAACACAGAGCGAGCTGCAGCCGGGCCCTGCACCGGGACCTGGGAACACAGAGCGAGCTGCAGCCAGGCCCTGCACCGGGACCTGCGAACACAGAGCGAGCTGCAGCCGGCCCAGCCGGGCCCGGTCCTGTGCCCGGCGGGACGCGACGGCCACGGGGCGGGAACAGCGCAGGGGGGAGCAGAGCACGGGTGAAAGGAACAGTCAAAGCACCCTAACCCTAACACATGTTCCTCTAGGGGTGGTTAGGTAGAAGTGTCTCCATTTACACTATCTCCAGCATTTCTCTGCCCTTAATACACTTAGTATCATCCAGCCTTCCTAACGGGTTCACAGTATCACAGTATGTTTGGGATTGGAAGGGACCTCGGAAGATCATCCAGTGCAATCCCCCCATGGAGCAGGAACACCCAGCTGAGGTTACACAGGAAGGTGTCCAGGGGGTTGGAATGTCTGCAGAGAAGGAGACTCCACAACCCCCCTGGGCAGCCTGGGCCAGGCTCTGACACCCTTACTGAGAAGAAGTTTCTTCTATTTCTGCACATTTATTAGAGGTAATTTTATTTTGCAATCTTGCGTGCTGCTTTTCTGTCCAAGACCACGAGTTTATGAACAGCTGGACTATGCAGTGACCAGCAAAGCCCGGATCAGCGGCTCAACCCCAGAGCAAAGTAAATGCCGAACCGCAGGACTAACGTGCAGAAAGGAAACGGTCAGCACAAGCACCAAAGGAGAAGGTGTGAGAGGAGGGCTGAAAGGAGCATCACAGCAAACACGCTGTGGACAGAATTTCAAGCGCCATCCGGTCCATCCCTGTCTCCCAACGCAAATTCAACTGTATCTATTCCCATCTGGGGAGATGGTTATTTAGTAGTTTCTGAAAGTCTGCAGTGACAGTTTCTTTAGGCAACCCATGACAGCACTTCACTACCTTCACAATTAATGGCTTTTCTTGGTACCCAACTGAAGTTGCCCTTTCAACAGATTCCTTGTACTACCCAAATAAATGCAGAGAACGGGGTTTTTTGTCCTCTATGCAGCTATATTTTACATATTTGAAGATTTATTTCTATCCTGAAGCTTCTCCAGACTCAATAGCTACAAGTCCTTCAAAATCTTCCCCTGCAAGGCACATGGTCTGGTCACTCTCGTTGCATCTCTATAGAGCTGTAGTGAATCACAACATGAATCAGAGAACGTCCTGGGCTGGAGGGACCCGCAGGACCATGGGGTCCAGCTGCTGTCCCTGCACAGTCACCCCACGGTCACCCCGCGTGTCCAAGGACGCTGCCCAGGCTCTTCCTGAGCGCCGTCAGCCGGGGCCGCGACCCCTCCCGGGAGCCTGTTCAGTGCACTGTCTCCATCCTTCTCCCAGGAGTCGGCTCTGGGTGCTTCACAAGGGTCCTGCTGAGTGTGAGCACTGAAGGACCAGTTCACTGTCTCCATCCTTCTCCCAGGAGTCGGCTCTGGGTGCTTCACAAGGGTCCTGCTGAGTGTGAGCACTGAAGGACCAGTTCACTGTCTCCATCCTTCTCCCAGGAGTCGGCTCGGGGTGCTTCACCAGGGTCCTGCTGAGCGTGAGCACTGAAGGACCAGTTCACTGTCTCCATCCTTCTCCCAGGAGTCGGCTCTGGGTGCTTCACCAGGGTCCTGCTGAGCGTGAGCACTGAAGGACCAGTTCACTGTCTCCATCCTTCTCCCAGGAGTCGGCTCGGGGTGCTTCACCAGGGTCCTGCTGAGCGTGAGCACTGAAGGACCAGTTCACTGTCTCCATCCTTCTCCCAGGAGTCGGCTCGGGGTGCTTCACCAGGGTCCTGCTGAGCGTGAGCACTGAAGGACCAGTTCACTGTCTCCATCCTTCTCCCAGGAGTCGGCTCTGGGTGCTTCACCAGGGTCCTGCTGAGCGTGAGCACTGAAGGACCAGTTCACGCGTCTCACAGGTAACACTCCTGGTTACACACCTGAACACACACAACAGCATAATACAGCTTACTCATGTTTAGCTTGCCGTCTCCTGTAATTATGCAGCTCTCACACTACAATTGTGCTAGGCACTATATTTAAATCTCAGTCTATCTTTAATAAACCGCAATTTGTTTTTCCACAGGTATTTCTTCCATGTCAGAGTAATTTTCCCTTTCATCTTGTCCATTACGGGCCTACTCTGCCTGACGGTACCTGCCTATATAATACAGATACTCTTTGCTTCGTTGCTCCTGATGTTAACAGCTGGACCCCAGGGCTGATCCTGTGGGACAGCACCATTTCCAGAGCGTGATTTCTGAACATCCTGAAAGTCTGATTTCCAATCGGTTTTGCAGTGCTCTGCAATACTCATGTTAAAATCACGTTTCCTTAGTACGGTATCGAAGTGTCACTCGAGATGTGCCACGGTCCTGCTGAAGTCGCCATACGCGCCCTTTCTTCAGGACAAACCTACCGCCGTGCCACAGAAAAACAATGACAACAAATCACTTCTTGAACTCTTGCTGGTGGCCATTTCTCTCCCAGTTATCTGCCAGATATTTATAGGCTGTTACTATTGGTTTCCGCATTTTTGAGGACCTGAAATGAAGCTGATTTGGCATATGTGCAGGTTGAGAGCACCTGTTTCATTAAATTTACTGAATAACAGTCACTTTCAGTGCAAAGAAGAATAATAAGTAAAGGGGGAACTGACAAGCAAAACCACACAGAGGCACAAACCTGATAAGTGAGGGATAACGGAGACAATGCCAAAGATCAACAATCTGCAGTCACGAGCCCAGGGGCCAGTAAGAAACTCCAGCCAGCTCTGGAGAGGCCAGGCTGGACTCCAGCTGAGAAAGGGACCTGAGAACAGGAGGGTCCAGGAGGCTCAGGAGCGGCCCTGCGGGACTGAACGAGGCTCATAAGGGAACGCTTAAGGGAGCGGGATCAGGGGGGAACAACAGAAAAGGGCACAGAAGGGGTCAGCGGCATGTAAACAGTCACCGGTCAGTACACCTGTCTGACTGAGCTTGGCACCTCACCAATCTGTCTTGCCGATTAAATCCTCTCGTAAGCATCCCTCTATGTAACATCACTCCCTGCCCCACGCGTGTGAGCGATGCACGAGGTGCCCGCGGCTGCAGGGACGTGCGCCAGTGACCACGGAGCAGGACACAGGGCAGGGAGCGCTCCTGCGGCTCCTGTGCCAACGGCTGCAGCGAGGGAGGGTCCGGGAGCTGGAGGGGACACACAGCCTGCTGCCAGCGGCTGGAAACTAAACCACTTCACAGTCGTTGTGACCAAGACAGGCACCCATCACCACTTTGCTCACGAGTCTTCACTGTTCACAAACAACAAACTGAGGAGAGCACTGTTCCCAGTTGGGTCCTTTAGAATCTGCTCCAAGAGGTTCTTCAACGTGCTTCAGGAATTCGCTGGACCTGTTAGCGTCTGCTGTATGACGCTCTCAGCTGACATCTGGGAAGTTACAATACCCGCAAGGACAAGGGCAGCTGATCTAGATATATCCCTTAACTCCTTATAGGATAACTCATCGGTGTTGTCGTCCTGGCTGGGTGGTCGACAGCAGACCCGCACAACATCTGCTTTATTCGCTTCCCCTTAATCCTTACCCAGGCTCCAACTGTCGTGGTCAGCGTCAAGCACCACACCATCCACCCCGCCCCACACACAGCGCCAACCGCCACCTGGCCCGCCCCGCCGGTCCCGAATGGCCCGTAACGCCCGCCACGGCGCGGCAGCCGTGGGACGCACCCCCAGGCCTCGCTCGTGCCAGCGGGGCTGCAACTCTGGGACTGCGCCTGAGCTGCCCACGCCTCCTGGTCGTTCCTTACGCTGCGTGCAGCAGCACAGAGACACTGGAGCTGTGCGCCCGCGTACCCGGCACAGCGCAGACGGACCGACAGACCCCGCCGGCACAGCGCGGACGGACCGACAGACCCCGCCGGCACAGCGCGGACGGACCGACAGACCCCGCCGGCACAGCGTGGACGGACCGACAGACCCCGCCGGCACAGCGCGGACGGACCGACAGACCCCGCCGGCACAGCGCGGACGGACCGACAGACCCCGCCGGCACAGCGCGGACGGACCGACAGACCCTGCCGGCACAGCGCGGACGGACCGACAGACCCCGCCGGCACAGCGCGGACGGACCGACAGACCCCGCCGGCACAGCGCGGACGGACCGACAGACCCCGCCGGCACAGCGCGGACGGACCGACAGACCCCGCCGGCACAGCGCGGACAGACCGACAGACCCCGCCGGCACAGCGCCCCAGCAGCGCCAGCGTGCTGTCCTGCGGCTCATCGCTGGCGAGCCTGGTTTCATTTCCTTCCCCCTTCAAATCTAGCTCAAAGCTCCTTCAACGAGCCCCGCTAACTCCTGTGCAAACACTCCCTTGAGTGACCCCTCTGAGCCAGGTGCGCCCTGTCTGCTGCCAGCAGCCCATCAGAACACCCCAAATTCTGCTGCTGACACCAGCCATGGAGCCAGGTATTGATCGGCTGGGTCCTCCTGCTTCTTCCAACACCATTCCCTGCAACTACAAGGACAGAGGAAAACACAACTTGTGCTCCCGAACTCTCAACCAGTGGTCCCGAGGCCCTGAAGTCTCCTTTGATCGCCCATGGACTTATTATTGCAACTTCATTGCTGCCTACCTGAAAAAGCCATAATGGCTCTGAGCACCATACAGGTAGGAAGTTTTCTCATAACGTTTTTGACGCGGGCCCATGGGGGCAGCAGAGTTCCCTAAGAAGTGGGTCTGGCCAGCGTACTGGGCCTTCTGCTCCCCTCAGAGCAAAGTCTCCTACGACAATGACCCATCTTTTTTTCCCGTTTAAAGTGGTTTTGACTCTGAACGGTCACGGGGAAATCTTATCAACATGTAAAATGCCCAATGGGAGAGCAGAAACAAGGCGGAGACAGAATGTTCTCAGCAGCACCCAGCAACAGGGCAGGAGGCAATGGGCACAAACTGAAATAGGAAAGAAACCCACTTAAACACCAAAACCCCTCACGTTTTACTACAAGGGCAGTCGAGCGCTGGTACAGGCTGCCCAAAAAGGTTGTGGAGTCTGCACTGTAGAAATGATCAAAGCTCAACTGGACAATATCCTGAGCCACCTGTTCTGGTTACACCTGCTTAAGCAAGGGTGCTGGACTAGACGATCTCCAGATGTCCCTTCCAGCCCCAAGCACTCTGAGAACACCGCATTTCAGTAAACAGCAAGGTGTTCGGAAGTCAGCTCTACCGCAAACCGCCACGGAGCACGACAACCCCGGCAATGCCACCTGCCCCAGCAGGGCCCGCCCGCCGCGGACCCGGCGCCGCGGGCAGCCCCGCCATGGGGCAGCGTCCCCCCGCCGGCAATGCCACCTGCCCCAGCAGGGCCCGACCGCCGCGGACCCGCCACCGCGGGCAGCCCCGCCATGGGGCAGCGTCCCCCCGCCGGCAATGCCACCTGCCCCAGCAGGGCCCGACCGCCGCGGACCCGCCACCGCGGGCAGCCCCGCCATGGGGCAGCGTCCCCCGCCGGCAATGCCACCTGCCCCAGCAGGGCCCGACCGCCGCGGACAGCCCCGCCATGGGGCAGCGTCCCCCCGCCGGCAATGCCACCTGCCCCAGCAGGGCCCGACCACCGCAGACCCGCCACCGCGGGCAGCCCCGCCATGGGGCAGCGTCCCCCGCAGCCCCGGCTCTTACCGCAGCTCTTACCGCGGCGCAGGACAGCGCCTTGGCGCGCAGGAAGCACCAGTCCCCCAGCACCGGCTCCGCCGCCGAGCGCCCGCCGTACACGAACAGGAGCCTCTCGCCTGCGGGCAAACACACCGGGTGCAGGAAGTTACAGCCTGGTATGCCACAAAGCAGAAGCATCTGTTTGCATACAGAAGTTAATGCAGTCGGGCAGAAGTTTTATATTAGGACACCACGCAACCTGACAAACACCTCCAGATTTTAGCAATAAATTGCTTCATAGATACAGCAATTACTCTTGTATCTAAATCTTTTATAAGCTGCACAGAAGATCAAGTATCTTCAGGAAGAAGCTGTATTCTTCAATTCCTGCTCAAAAGACCCCCATAATCCACTTATGCAGTTTCTGGATGCTTAAGGTCTGAATGGGAATCACACACTATGGCCTCAAAAGCAAAAGGAGAAAACATGTTTTTAATGGACTTAAGAAATGAAAATTTATGCAACAGAAAGATTACATGTGTAGAACTAATAAAACTAGAAATAGCAATCATCATAGCAATACAATGACATGTACGTATCCCAAGAAAACAGATAAATCCTCACAGGACAAGAATGCGTATTTGTTAATACAAAAGGGAGATAATGATAATCTAAGTGTGTAGGAGTTAATCTGGAGAAGCCTTAAAACGGAAGTACAAAAGGTGAAAAAGTATCACAGAATGGTTTGGGTTGGAAGAGACCTTAAAGACCATAGAACCGTTTGGATTGAAGGGACCGTCCCAGCTCCCCAGTGCCCCCCCGCCATGACAGGGACATCGTCACAGCTCAGGGTGCTCAGAGCCCCGTCCAGCCTGGCCTGGGGTGTCTCAGGGATGGTTCAGCCACCACCTCTCTGCCCAACCTGGGACAGGCTCTCACCACCCTCAGGGCAACAATTCCTCATATCCGGCCTGAATCTCCCTCCTTTAGTTTAACCCATCACCCCTTGTCCTGTCACAACAGGCCCTGCTCAAAAGTCTGTCCCCATCTTTCTCATCAGCCCCTTTTCAGTCCGGAAAGGCCACACTAAGGTCTCCTGGAGCTTCTGTTCTCCAGCTGAACACCCCAACTCTCTCACCTGTCCCCAGCAGAGCTGTTCCAGCCTCGGGTCATTCCTGGGGCTGCTCTGGCCCCTCTCAGCAGCTCCATGTGTGTCCTGTGCTGAGGACCCAGAGCTGGACCAGCGCTGCAGGGGGGTCTCACAGAGCGGGGCAGAGGGGCAGGGTCCCCCAAACCTGCTGCCCACGGGACTGGGACGCAGCCCAGGACACGACTGGCTTCTGGGCTGCGAGCGCACGTGGCCGGGCCACGGCCGATCTCTCACCCCAGCACCCCCAGGTCCTTCTCCGCAGGGCTGGAGCCCGGGTTGATACTGGAGCTCCCTCCATCCGCACTCTGCATTGATACTGGAGCTCCCTCCATCCGCACTCTGCATTGATACTGGAGCTCCCTCCATCCGCACTCTGCATTGATACTGGAGCTCCCTCCATCCGCACTCTGCATTGATACTGGAGCTCCCTCCATCCGCACTCTGCATTGATACTGGAGCTCCCTCCATCCGCACTCTGCATTGATACTGGAGCTCCCTCCATCCGCACTCTGCATTGATGCTGGAGCTCCCTCCATCCGCACTCTGCATTGATGCTGGAGCTCCCTCCATCCGCACTCTGCATTGACACTGGAGCTCCCTCCATCCGCACTCTGCATTGATGCTGGAGCTCCCTCCATCCGCACTCTGCATTGATGCTGGAGCTCCCTCCATCCGCACTCTGCATTGATGCTGGTGCTTGCTCTGACTCAGGTGCAGGAGCCTGTACCCTGTTGAACCTCATGAGGCTCGGTGGGCCCACTGCTGCAGCTCTCCAGGTCCCTCCGGGTGGCATCCTGTCCCTCAGGCGCGTCAGCGGCACCACGCAGCTCGGTGTCATCCGCAAACCTGCTGAGGGTGCGCTCGATCCCACTGTCTCTGTCACTGAGGAAGTCATTAATATGGACCCTGACGGGACACCACTTGTCCATCCACTCACTGAGCCATTACCCACCGCCCTCTGGATGTGACTATACAACCAGTTCCTCATCCACTGAACAGTCCACCCATCAAATCCATATCTCTCCAGTTTAGACAGAAGGATGTTGTGGGGGATCACATCAAAGGCTTTTACAGAGTCCAGACAGATGCCATCCAGCCGTCCCTTTGTCGGCTGGTGCAGTCGCTCCACCACAGAGGCCACTAGGCTGGTCAGGCAGGACCTGCCCTTGGAGAGGCCGTGCTGGCCGTCTCAGATCCCCCCCCGTGCCCACGCGCCTCAGCACAGCTGCCTGGGGTCTGCCGTGACGTCCCCAGGCACAGCGTGAGGCTGACAGCTCGGCAGATCCAAGGGTCCTCCCCTCTACCCTTTTAAAAATGAGTGCAGCGATTCCCTTTTCCAGTCACCAGGGACTTCACCCGACTGCCATGACTTCTCAAATATCACGGAGAGTGGCTTGGCAATGGCATCGGCCAGCTCCCTCAGGACTCTGGGATAGAACTCACCGGGTCCCACAGGCTCCTCGAGCGGTCACAAACCTAATCCTCATTTACAGTGGGAGGGACGTGGTTCCCACAAACCTAATCCTCATTTACAGCGGGAGGGACGTGGTTCCCCCCGTCCTGGTCTTGCAGTTAATTTTCCACTCGAGAAGTGTGGGGAGAGAGCTTTCCAGTGAAGACTGAGGCGAAGGAGTTGAGTACCTCAGCCTTCTCCTTGGCCACTGTTAACAGTTTGCCAGTCTTGCTCATCAGGGGACTACACGTTCTTTGCCTTTCCTTTTCTGGTTTACATACCCGCAGAAGCCCTTGTTATTCTCTGCATCCCTTGCCAAGTTCAGCTCCAAGCTCATCTGTGCCTTGGCCTTCCCGACCCCGTCTCTGCACAACCAGGCAGTGTCCCTCTGCTCTTCCCAGGACACCTGTCCCTGCCTCCACCGCCTGTGCGTTTCCTCCTCGTCCTCGGGTTTGACCAGCAGGTCCCCTCTCAGACGCGGCAGCAGGCACGGGTCACGAGCCGACAGGACGGCAGAGCCCAGGCGCTGGGACCAGCGCTGCAGAGCCTGGTTCAGGCCTGGAGCCAGCGGTGTTCCCCAGCGCTCAGCACCGGGTCCTGTCCTGCTCAGCCTGGTCATCAATGACCTAAATGCCGGGACCGAGTGCACCCTCAGCCAGTTTGCGGATGACACCAAACCGGAGGAAGGGCTGACACGGCAGAGGCTGTGCTGCCATCCCGTGAGACCGGGACAGGCTGCAGCCCTGGGCAGAGCAGAACCTGGTGAGGTTTAACCAGGCCAGGCCGGGGCCTTTACCCGGGAGGAACGACCCCCGGCTCCAGCACAGGTTGGGGGACCTGCTGGAGGCAGCTCTGTGGAGAGAGACCTGGGAGTGCGGGGGACGACAGGGTGACCATGGGCCAGCAATGTGCCCTGTGGCCAAGAGGCCAACGGGACCTGGGGTGTGTGAGGAAGAGTGTGGGCAGCAGGTCAGGGAGGTTGTTCCTCCCGCCCTGCTCTGCCCTGGGACGCCCCATCTGCAGAACTGGGGTCAGAAAGGACCAGTCACGTGTAAACGGGCTGCTGGGCAGTATGTCCGTCTGGCCACATCCCAAACCCTAAACAGGAACAACGGAAAATCAGCCCTTCCGTTTGTAGGTAGGTGTGTTTGTGAGAAGGGAGCCAACTAAACTGCCGTTGCAAATACGTATTGTAGCACTTTCAAAAATGCATTAAGAGCATGTTTCAGCATTATACAATCATATATATTTTTTTATTCCTGTCCTGCATCTAGAAAATTAACAAGATTGCAGCTCATCTATAATAAAAGTCATTATGACACGGTATCTGTTGTATGGGTCTGTAACGAACCAAGCGTGTGTTAACGGCATAGATAACTGAAACCATGATCAATTGTTGGATCAAAACACTCAGTTGCTCCATTCAGGAAACTCAGCTGAGCCTGCTCAGTCTTTCCCTTTTGGACTTGACAAGCGAGAACGGCACAAGCAGCGCTGGGGAGATACAGCAAGAAAAATACCTTCAAAGGAAGTTTAAGCCTTAAGTCTCTAAGACTGGAGAAAAACCCACCACTGGAACAAGACCTTTACAAAATGCAATTGGACTCTCTGAAGTGATGATGAATCTATGAAGATCATATTCTTTCAAAAATGTTCAGCAAAAAGCTGTTGTTTCAGGTGAAGGAATACAATGCAACAACAGTAACTGTATAGCCTGTACTACACAAAAAGCAAGGCTATATTACGACAATTTGCCTTTTAGACGTCACTGTCTGGACAGGACTGTCCCATACATCCTGGAATTTACATACCTGCACACACCTACAGCTATTCCACTCTCTCCAGGCTTCTCACCTTGGAACACGACCTCCGTTGCGCTGTGTCGCCAACGCGGAGCAGCTGGCTCGGAGCCACGCTGCACACTGACAAGCTCCACCGTAAAGTCCTCTGGGTCTGGGTCATTACAGGGTTCAGGAAACTTCAGCCACAACATTCCCAAGCCTGCGCCTGACGGGGATGTTCGTCCTCCTGTCACCAGCGCCAGAGTGTTCGAGAGACGTGACACCGTATGGTAGAGCCGCCCATCTGTGGAGATACGGAACATCACGGTTCACAGCAATCCTCCTCCCATTACATTTATAGAATCAGAGAACCGTTTTGGTTGGAAAAGACCATCAAGTCCAGCCATTAACCTAACACTGCCAAGTCCTCCTCTAGACTGTGTCCCTAAGTGCCACATCCACACATCTCTTGAGTACCTCCAGGGCTGGTGACTCCAGCTCTGCCCTGGGCAGCCTGTTCAATGCCCCACAGCCCTTTGGGGAAGAAACTGTTCCCAGATCCAACCTCAACCTCCCCTGGCGCAACTTGAGGCCGTTTCCTCTGCTCCTGGCGCTTGTTCCTGGGGAGCAGAGCCCGACCCCCTCTGGCTCCAAGCTCCTTTCAGGCAGCTCAGAGAGCAGAAGGTCTCCCCTCAGCTCCTGTTCTCCAGCTGATCCCCCAGGTCCCTCAGTCTCCATCACATTGTGCTCCAGCCCCTCACCAGCTCCGTTCCCTTCTCTACACTCGCTCCAGCACCTCAAGGCCTTTCTTGGCGTGAGGGGCCCAGAGCTGCCCCAGGATTTGACATCACCGTGACATCACCTTTCCATTAGACATTTTGCTGTTAGCTCAAGAACCTGTTCCTTAGACTTGTCATCAGCACGGAACTCACCCCATCTTTCACCGGAATGCTCTGTTTTCACACGGCCAGCTTTCCAGCAGCCTGCATGCCTAATTAGCACATTGAAATGTCTCACACGGCAGTGCTGTCCATCCTCCTCCCCAAAGCCTCCAGTGGTGAGAATCACATTGGGTTCTATGAGAATGGAGTGGTGACCGTAACGTCTCAGGCCAGAAGTTTCGGGGGGCAGCGCACAGGCTGCTGCAGTGACAGTCCCCGCTGTCCGGACAGGACTGTCACCATGAACTGCAGGGCAAAGAGAAACAAAGAGCTCAGGCACAAGCAGGAACGAAGGGCTGCATTTTACATGAGAGGTTAAGCAAGTATGTTCAGCTTTTCGAGAAGAAAACATTGTGAAGCAAGTCGACAGAGCACACAGACAACTGGATGTGACCTAGAAATCAACCTGCAATGGTTAAACTACCCTGTGCCAACTTTCAGCCTCCGCTCCCTGCTCCTCAGCTCCTGACAGTTCTGAGGCTCTTTAATGGGGGCAGCTGGGACCGGCTGAGAGAACCGTGTCCTGAGCGGCTGCAGCGAGACAGCGTCACTGCACCGCCTTCCTGACAACACAGCGTCACTGCACCGCCCTCCTGACAACACAGCGTCACTGCACCGCCCTCCTGACAACACAGCGTCACTGCACCGCCCTCCTGACAACACAGCGTCACTGCACCGCCCTCCTGACAACACAGCGTCACTGCACCGCCTTCCTGATAACACAGCGTCACTGCACCGCCCTCCTGACAACACAGCGTCACTGCACCGCCTTCCTGACAACACAGCGTCACTGCACCGCCCTCCTGACAACACAGCGTCACTGCACCGCCCTCCTGAGAGCACAGCGTCACTGCACCGCCTTCCTGAGAGCACAGCGTCACTGCACCGCCCTCCTGACAACACAGCGTCACTGCGCCGCCTTCCTGACAACACAGCGTCACTGCACCGCCTTCCTGACAACACAGCGTCACTGCACCGCCTTCCTGAGAGCACAGCGTCACTGCACCGCCTTCCTGAGAGCACAGCGTCACTGCACCGCCCTCCTGACAACACAGCGTCACTGCACCGCCCTCCTGACAACACAGCGTCACTGCACCGCCCTCCTGACAACACAGCGTCACTGCACCGCCCTCCTGAAAACACAGCGTCACTGCGCCGCCTTCCTGACAACACAGCGTCACTGCGCCGCCTTCCTGACAACACAGCGTCACTGCGCCGCCTTCCTGACAACACAGCGTCACTGCACCGCCCTCCTGACAACGCAGCGTCACTTCACCGCCTTCCTGAGAACACAGCGTCACTGCACCGCCCTCCTGACAACACAGCGTCACTGCACCGCCCTCCTGACAACACAGTGTCACTGCACCGCCTTCCTGACAACACAGCGTCACTGCACCGCCTTCCTGACAACACAGCGTCACTGCACCGCCTTCCTGACAACACAGCGTCACTGCACCGCCTTCCTGACAACGCAGCGTCACTGCACCGCCTTCCTGACAACACAGCGTCACTGCACCGCCCTCCTGACAACACAGCGTCACTGCACCGCCTTCCTGACAACACAGCGTCACTGCACCGCCCTCCTGAGAGCACAGCGTCACTGCACCGCCTTCCTGAGAGCACAGCGTCACTGCACCGCCCTCCTGACAACGCAGCGTCACTGCGCCGCCTTCCTGACAACACAGCGTCACTGCGCCGCCTTCCTGACAACACAGCGTCACTGCACCGCCCTCCTGACAACACAGCGTCACTGCACCGCCCTCCTGACAACACAGCGTCACTGCACCGCCCTCCTGACAACACAGCGTCACTGCACCGCCTTCCTGACAACACAGCGTCACTGCACCGCCTTCCTGACAACACAGCGTCACTGCACCGCCTTCCTGACAACACAGCGTCACTGCACCGCCTTCCTGACAACACAGCGTCACTGCACCGCCTTCCTGACAACACAGCGTCACTGCGCCGCCTTCCTGACAACACAGCATCACTGCACCGCCCTCCTGACAACACAGCGTCACTGCACCGCCTTCCTGAGAGCACAGCGTCACTGCACCGCCTTCCTGAGAGCACAGCGTCACTGCACCGCCTTCCTGACAACACAGCGTCACTGCGCCGCCTTCCTGACAACACAGCGTCACTGCGCCGCCTTCCTGACAACACAGCGTCACTGCGCCGCCTTCCTGACAACACAGCGTCACTGCACCGCCTTCCTGACAACACAGCGTTCGTCACCTGAACAGCAGAGAGCAGCAGAGAAGGAACAAACACCTGCAAGCTGCATTTCCAAGTTTCTTGCTAGATTTTGACGCTACCTTCACAAAAGCACCAAAATAAAGTTCCAAAGCATGATGAATCATCTCTGTTAACTCCAATGATCTTACTACAGCAGAACATTCTCTCTAAATACTATACCCCTTAGTATGAAACAAGCTTTGAACACGGGACTCTAGCTCACCCATGCACTGTACAAATGGTTCTATTTTAATGGTTTTATTTCAAGTGATTTTGCATCTTGTTTCAATCAAGTGCCCTATTCTTGTGCTATAAGGCTGGTGAGGTGGAGGGCAGTGGGTCCCAGTGTGCTTCTTGTGTGCCATACCCAGAAAAACCGCCTGTACTGAACGTTGTTTAGTAAAAGAACCTACTTTGTATTGTTTGATTTGTATCTCATCTCCTGGGGCTCCAACGTCTTCCTACAGCTGGATCCTTCTAGACTGAGGGATTCTTTCATTTCAGGAAATACACCCACCATGCTCTGTTTGGAAGACTCAGCACCTGCACTGGGGACCAGGGACCCACGTCTACGGGAGGAGAGCTGGGGCACACACCGGTATCTGAGACAAACCTTCGGACGTTCCCAGTAAAAAATACCGAAGCATGGGTAACATGTCAGACTTTGAAGGCTTTTGCTATCAGTTTTGAACACAACAGAAGCAGCAGCAGAAAGACCCTATTCCTGTCTCCAATGAATCAAGTGTCTGAGCAAAGGTCAGATTTGTTTTCCTTCAAACTTAAGGACAGATCCTGTGCGTACAGGGGCCTTTAAGGCCTGAACATCAGGATGAGTGACACTCGCACGGTGTATGTGACCACATGCACATTTATTCAGCTTCAGTGTCACTACACGTTTCCACTTCTAATACGACAACACATGGCGCTGAGGATGCCATCCTGCTTCACCGCCTTCCAGCCGCCCTTCCTGCTCCTGGAACACGGGTTTCCAGCGCAGAGAGAACTACTGGCGCTGCTGCACTGCGGACAACACCAGTGACGTGACACAGGTCAAAGAGCTCCGCTGTCCACCCTGAGGAAGGCACCAAGCAGCCAAAGGCAGGAACGTCCTGGACTGCGGCGGCTGCCGGGCCGTTCTATCACGGACACATGGGCTCGGTCCAGGCTGCTCCGCAGCTGCGCCGCTCTTCTACCGTCTCAAAAAGGGCACACACAGATAGAAAAGCATTTCAGAAACAGAAACACTACACATACAGTTCCACTCACAGGGGACAACACCACAAAGCACATGACGTGCTCCCAAGTGCTCTGCTGGACAACACTGCGGTAGCGCAGTCATAGAATACAACCACCTCTCGCGAGTGGAAGAGCAGAACGGCTCAGAACGGCATGTGTGGAGGCAACAGGGAACAAACTGGAGAGGGAGGGCCTGCCGGATCCCAGACACGGGAGCAGGAGCAGGCAGACCCGCACTGCAGCCACGCACTGGGGCCCCCGTACAAACAGCAGTGAGAGCTGCTCAGGGTCAGTAAATGGGAAGAGTGAAACTGATGAGAACCACCAGCGTCAGGATGAGGCCCTGGCCTCACTGCAGGCAGCAGCACCATTGCTGCGGGGATGGGGACAGCTACTCGGATCAGCATGCCAGCTGTTCCTTCCCGGCCCTTACCGCCTCCCAAAATCTCCCAGAGAAGCCTCCATGGTTAAAACAATACTATGAAAACCCGTCAGTGTGTACCTGCCACGCTGGATAACAACGGAGTCCAGGAAGGTTCCATCCCCTTCGACGCGGCCAAGACAAAGTAATGAGAACACTTCAGATGCCATTCCTGCAGCAGGCCCAAAAAGGAAACAAACATCCTGTGAGTCGGTCTGCAGACGGAGCAGTATTGCCTGAACATCGCCATCAAGAACTCAGAGAACTGAAGCTGAGACCGAAAGAACAGACGGACAATGACTGGAGAGAGGCCTGAGGAGCAGCATTGTGTTGTGCTGTTTCTCCGACCCGGGGGGCTGCTGCTAACAATGGCTGTTGTGTGGCTTCGCCTGCTGCTTCAGCCAGAGCCCCAGTCTCCTGAAAGCTGTTGTGATGAGGGTCTCTTCGACCCAGGGACAATCGCTGCTGTCCAGAAGATGTGTTCTCACCTGCAGCCTCAGTCACACGTGTCCCCCACCTGCTCCCCCAAACAACGGCCAACAACAAGGAGCACGCCCAGAGCTCGCCAAGGGTCCTGAGCTCACCCGGTGCACCAGGGAAAGACCCGAGTGCTGGACATGCAAGCGCTGGCAAAAGAAAGCGTGGGTCTCTCGAGCCTGCGCAGTACGAGCCTGGGTTGTGAAATCAAGACGGAGACTGGGCTGAAACAACGGGAGCGAGGGGGGGGAAGAAGCACAAAAGGTGACTCCAGAATGGACACCGCTGAAGATCTTCCCACCAGAGGATCCCGACCCACGACGGAGGACCGGCCGGACTCCACGGGACCGGAGACCAGAGGAGCTTCTGGAACCGGACTGGTGACAAACGCAACCTCTTTCTCATCTTTACTTTTACGTTTCCCCGTTTCTTTCCCCTTTTCTTTTTCTTACTCTCTCTATCACGTGCCGCTTTACGGGCAAATTAATAAAGTAACACTGCTTGATTGAATTATAACCCCTTGGCATTTTGGTCACCTTAATTTTGCGCTCCAGCGGCGGCCGAGAGCCAGAACACTGCGGCTCAGCCTGAACACCCTCCTCACCCAACCCCAAGGCTCACAGCTCGGGCATTTCTCAGCAAGAAGCTGTGTCCTTCCTCGATGGACTTCTCATCCATGAACCTACCCAGTCGCTCTCTGAACTCACATAAACTTTCATCATCCGCAACATATTGTGGTGAAGAGTTCCACAGCGTAACTGCACCTTACAAGAGGAATCTCTCTCTTTTGTTTTGAGTCAGTTTCCTTCGTGCTGCCCAGAGCTGAGCACAGAAAAGAGCGAGGGCTGTGTACCACAGGCACGGGGTTCTTAAAGGTCATGGAATACAAGTGATCCCAGAGAAATCAAAAATGTTCCAAGGTGCAACATGGTCTCTGCTGGCTGACAACACATAAACGTGACTCCAGTCTGGCCTTGGGACCTCTCTAGACGCAGAAGCACAAGCAACAGGAGAGGAAGTCCATAGCAAGACCAGAGTCCAGCCTGGCTGTTATGGACATCAGGGAACTGAGTACGCCCCTTCCCACGGGGTGGGACGTATTCCGACAGCTACATGAACAGAAAGCATAAACGTGAATTTAAAAGGCACAATATCAGCATAATCATCCCGACTTTTACCAGAAGTAAAAAGCCTTGAGCAGCGTAGGGGAAAGGGACCTGGGGGTCCTGGGGACAGCAGGGTGACCATGAGCCAGCACTGGGCCCTTGTGGCCAGGAAGCCAATGGGACCTGGGGTGGGTTAGAAGGGGGTGGTCAGTAGGTCAGAGAGGTTCTCCTGCCCCTCTGCTCTGCCCTGGGGAGACCACACCTGGAATCTTGTGTCCAGCTGTGGCCCCTCAGTTCCAGCAGGACAGGGAACTGCTGGAGAGAGTCCAGCGCAGCCACCAAGATGCTGGAGGGAGTGGAGCATCTCCCGTGTGAGGAAAGGCTGAGGGAGCTGGGGCTCTGGAGCTGGACAAGAGGACACTGAGGGGGGACTCATTCATGGGATCAATATGGAAAGGGGCAGTGTCAGGAGGATGGAGCCAGGCTCTGCTGGTGACAACCAGGGACAGGACAAGGGGCAATGGGTGCAAACTGGAACACAGGAGGTTTCACTTGAATATGAGAAGCAACTTGTTGGGGGTGAGGGTGGCAGAGCCTGGCCCAGGCTGCCCAGGGGGGTTGTGGAGTCTCCTTCTGTGCAGACATTCCAACCTGCCTGGACACCTTCCTGTGTAACCTCAGCTGGGTGTTCCTGCTCCATGGGGGGATTGCACTGGATGAGCTTTCCAGGGCCCTTCAGCCCCTGACATCCTGTGGTTCTGTGATCTTTTGAAAAGCAATACCCAAAAATTAGTGGAAATACTGAAAATGGAAGAATCCACTGTTCATCCCTGGGCAAATTATTCTAAAAATGAGTCGCTCTCAGCACTGTGTATTTTACATTTCTTATCTAATTCAATCAATCTTCTTTCCAGTAAGACCTGGATCTTCCTTTATCTCCCAGGCTAATTGTAGACCTCTCTGTTACCACGTATCTTACTCCTGTGCAAATCTTTCAGCTTACAGTTGTGTACACGTTAACCTCATCTATAAGGAGAGCAATAAAGAGTTTTCACTTTCTCATGTACAAGCAGTTGTCTTGATCTACAATAACTCTTGTGCACATTTCTTTCCACACCACTTTCAGCGTCTTTGCCCTCACGTAGCACATGTTGGCGAAACACACGCAGGCACGTTAAATGGTTCTCACGCTGCAGGCTTTACATTCCCAGAGAGAATCACAGAGAACCACAAAGTCAAAACAGAAACTTCTGATAAGTGTCCTACAGGATATTTATCTCAAAGTTACTCAGTATTTTTGACTTCTCATCCAGACTTCAAACAGTCACAAACTTTGCCAGCATTTAACATCAAAATTGCAAATAACAGAGTCATAGTTAAATTTCAATCATTAATACAGCAAAGCCTGTACAAAGTCAGACCAAAAAATATCTGAAACTACTAACCTATCCCCAACAATGAGGAACGGGAACAGCCTACAGAAGTGCAAAAGGCAGGACAAGTGCATGTACTTCCCCCAGCAATGCTGCCAACCCTTTGCAGTCAGGAACCTCACATCAGGTGTATTTTTTGTATTGACTAATCCTCAATGGATTTCTCTTTGATTAAAACAATTGCCCCTTGAGGCCATGCACACTCACAGCATCCACCAGATCTTTCGCAGCAGCAGCGGGTTTTCTATGCTAAGACTGTAGCCCTGAGAGAGCACTCGCAGGGGAGGAACAAGCAGCTCTTTGAGCACCAAAGAGCCTCTCCCAGTGCCCCCTGCCCAGCTTTCCGCGAGCTTCCTGCAGGCTCCGCACCAGCCCCGTCTGATCCCAGATCTTCCTGCCCGTACGAACATCTGCGCCTCAGCAGCTGCTGTACAGGATCGTGGCTACGAGAAACTGCAGAAACCTCATCAAATCAAAGCCAAGCCACTGGCATTCAGAATAAAGGAACGTTACCTCGTATTCATCAAAAGGCTCCAGAGCCTGCACTCTCTGCTGCTCTTCTAGTGGAGTACAACGGGTGAAAAACTCATTCATATCCATGACACTGCACTCGGTCCAGCCCTGGAAAGAGAAATCCCTCACAATCATTACCCCTGGAAGGACAGAGACTCGCCTCCCACAAGAGAAGAAAACCCCTGAATTGAACACCTGTGTGATCCTTCAGGATTGTCTAGAATCTGGTGAGGATGGATCTTTTACCTGTAAAGCTCTTAAGAACTTATTTTATTATATCAAAAGTCTCGGAGGAACCCCCCTTGCCTCACACCCATGCCACAAAGCACACTGCGCACTGGTTGGACGACCTCTGAATGACTGCTCATGCTGGTAGAGAGGCAGCGTCCCAGCCCTGGCCCTGTTCACTCCAGCTCACAACTGACACAGCCAGTGGCCTCCCAAGCTCTGTGGCGTCGCCCTCTGCCCCAGCCCATCCGCGCTGCCCGCCCGGGGCGGGGGAACCTGCCTGTTGGAGGAAGCGGCGCTGCTGCGCGCCGCAGTCCGGGTACCGCGCCAAGGAGCGCAGCGCCGAGCCCCGCCGGCTGAAGTGCCGCTGCATGACGCGCCCGAAGGGGTCCCGCGGGCGCACCTGCTCGTACAGCACGAAGCACGCCCGCGGGAAGCGCCCCGCTGCCCACCGGATCAACGCGTCCGACCTGCGGGCAAATCGAGCACAGACGTTAAACAACTGAGGGCCCACCTGTCACACGGCAAACGCAACGTATCTTCTTGCAACACCATTAAACACGTTATTAAGGCACCCTGGCAGAGGTAACACACAAAGAGAAGCCTGTGCTGGAGACCCATGAACATCCTTCCCCCATCCGTGCAGAGAACTCGGGGGATGAGAAGAACAAAAACTCAAACCCTTCCTCGGAGGTTTTGCTGCTGTTTCCTCCTCCCTTTCAGGACGCCAAGCGGCACCGATTGTATTACCAGGAGCTGACTGGGACTTGCAGGGATTTCCTGAGGTCCCAGTCATAAGACGGGAAGTCCCCAGGAGACACACACAAAGCAGCTCGTTCTCATTTCGCTAACAGACGACACGTCCACTAACCTGCTGTTTTCCATGTAGGTGAGCACCACCTCTGCTATGAAGAGGGTGGGGGCTTCGCTGTCGAGTCCTGCTCCCGCCAGGGCTCCCTCCAGCTCAGACAGCTCTGACAAATCCACTCCCAGTAACTTATAATCCTCTCCGGAAAAGGCAATGACTCCTGGGGGACAGAAACGGCACCACGTCCCCGCAGAGCCGACGCAGTACTGGGGCCAGAAAGGGCAATCGAAGAGTCAGCCACACAGGCAAGCGCTGGTGAGACCGTGCACACCGACTCCATCCTCCGAAAAGTACACGACAACCCCACCGCTAAACGAACCGCTAAGGGATAACGTGAAGGAGCAACCCATTGAATGCAGATATAAAACTCCATTATTCCCAATGTAAACTTCACCCACAGAATTATCACATTTACTGTAACAACAAAACTTTATCATATTTCCTTTAAAAACGTTTTTATAGAACCACTACAATTCAGAATCAAATCTCAAGTGCTCTCATTCATAGACCTTTCAGTTCAGGCTCAGAAAGCGCCGCTGCCCTGACAGGATCTGAATGGTCTGTCTCACAACCATGAAGCCGTTCTCATGTTTTCACGGTTTGTTCGGCTTTGAACAGATTCCATCTGTGTAACCTGGCGCCGAATCCTGACCGAGCAGTGCGAGTCCCCAGGCCAGTCCCACAGATCGCTGTCCTTGGAAATAAGTTCCAGCTCATTATTTGCGAGCATTGTCATGGCATATTTCTGTACCCCATAAAAATACCATAAGCTATAGCTTGTCGGCCCGTTTCAACCAAAACCAAATAATGAACAAAGCAAACTGCAAAGTACCTTTAGAAATCACCTACTCTATAGCTCCATATTAGTGCAATCCAACAATTGCACCTGTCTTGAGAACTGTCAATCTCTGCTGCTCCCAAAGGCACCCAACACCGGAGGCAAACCAGCCTCCTTCAGGAGATAATTTCTGTAACAACTAACTTGTCTGTCCCTCACTTCCTGCCCTCCGGACACAGATAACAGGGTATTCCCAACTCTTTTAGTCTGGGTAACTGAAGAAGATTGGTAGGGACAGAACTCTTTGCTGCTGATATTAAACATGTGCATGGATTCAAGAGGAAACTGAACAAGCCCGTGGCAAAGCTGCTCACTAAGACTTGTTCAGCCGCTCACCGGGGTCAGGGACTCGCGCTCTGTAGCTGTCTTCCATCTCTGTTTAAATTGATTATTACAGTCTACATGCGGTGGCTTACACATGTCCCTGTTGTATTTCATTCCACATCTTCCAGAGCATTCATGTACTTTGTCAAAATCCTGCTCTCATCCACCACTGCAGCTCCCCCAGGTTCCCGCTGGTTTATTACAGTTTAACCTTCTATAGCACATCACCTAGAAGACGAATGGAAACCTTGAGGGAAACCGCACGCAGGAGGAGCCTCTAGTAAACCCCAGACTTTCCATTGTGCCACTGAACTGCCCCTCAGTACTTAGCATAACAATCCTTTCAGCTCTGCTTATATTCTATAGCAGTTTCATAAGGCTCAGATTTTCCTTCCTTGGAGAGAAGGAAAAGTCGTCAGGTAACATAACACCTGATGTTTTATTACAGTCAAGGCAGCTCAGAGTCGTGCCTTCTCTCCCACCCAAAACCACATAAACCTCAGTGTAGTTTAGGTTGGGAGGAGCCTCTGAAGGTCCTCCAGCCCAAGTCCTTGCTCCCAGCAGGGTCACCTGTATCAGGCTGCTCAAGGCTCTGTCCAGTTGAGCTCCGACTATCTCCAAGGCGGGAGACTCCACCACCTTTCTGGGAAATCTGCTACCGTTTCTAACCACTCACATGGCAGGAAAACAAATCAAACCACCAAACAGCGCAACACCTGAACATTTTCATTATACGGAACTGAACTGCCCGCACTGCAACGAGCAGCCGCTGCCGGCCCGCTCTGTGACCCCAGAGCCCGGCCCAGCTCCTCCGCACGCGCCATCGGGCGCCGGAGCCCGCAGCACCGTCGCTTTCCCCGCACTTCCCCGGGCAGGCTCCGGCGCCGGCGCCACGGCATCGCCCGCCTGGGCCGTGCTGCCAGGGCCCCCCGCTGCCAGGGCCCCCCGCCGGCACGGGACCGGCTCCTAACAAGCCCACTCTGCCAGCGGGGCATTGTCATCTCCCAGAGCTTACGAATCAGTTCTTTTCTCCTATTTTTTTCAGAAAATGAACATGCTTTTCATCTACCACTTTGGAGTTCCTCTACCATCATATCTCACTTGTTAAAAGCTGAAACTGCATTTGCTTTTTCTAAACACTCAGTATCTAGAAAACGTTCCACAAATACCATACCCAGCTCCTCCCCTCCAGGCTCTCCCACCAGCGCCGACAGCTCTTTGGTTGCTTTGATGAGAGCGGCCTTTTGGCGCGCCACCCTTGGGAAATCCACCTCGTACACCACGGCGCCGTGCAGAAGGCCCATGTCCTTCAAACGGAAGAATAACGAGTCGAAGCCAGCGCCTAGAGACACGATCTGCAGAGAAAGTACCAGAACAAAGTTATGCACAACTCTAGCAGCGTCTTGGGCATCTAGGTGTGAGAAACACTCAACAACATAACTTGTAGAGCGACAAGATCAGGCAATCGTCTGCAAGAGGTAGAAGGATTTTGTGTAGTTATTGCTCCCTCTGAGATATTTCTGCTGAAGCGGCAGGTGGACAGCACAGCAGCGCCAGATTCCCTGCGCTCTCTGGGAAAGGACCACAGCACACGCACTTTCCACACGTATCATGGGAACTACCCGTACAACCAAAGGAAACGCACCTGTGTCCTGGGGTGGCCTTGGGTCTTCAGCAGGAAGTCTCGGACGCAGTGATCTACAGCGCGGGCGCGGATGTAATAACCCCTGCGGAATGACATTGAGCCGCAGTCACTGCCAGGAACCCCCCTTCTCCAGCACCGCCATTCTCCATTGCAGAAACGGGTTTTCTCCCTCAGCTTCTACCCAATATGTCTGATTGTGTCACATCTACAGCTTGGTAATAAATACAGATCTCCTGTATTCAGCGTTAACCAACAAGACTACAGATAACCCAGAGAAAACATAGATATCCTCGCTTGACCTGTTCCACTTTGCCTAAATATTCACTGAATAAACCAGTATAAATTCAGACAGTTAGAATGCTCCCTGCAACGAGTGGCCGGGTTCTTGCCCCACGTCACATGCCATAGCAATATTAACTCCTCCACTTACAGTGGACTGTTGGCTGTAACAAACGACTGACAGTGTGTGCAAATGCAGTGAGCAGGGAACAAAAAATGGCAGAGAAGCAATGACAGGAATTTCACCGCCTGTTCTCCCGAACGACTGGACCTACGTCTGCCTCCTGGACCACGGACCGTCTGCCTGGCCTGGCGGGCACCGGCACCTCTGTCCTTGGCGTTCGGGTTCATCGTGTCCCCGACAGGCTCACCAGCTCCTGTCACCCCTTCAATGAGCGTATTATCCCTGAGCCAGCAAATGAGTTACTGAACTCATCCTTGAAAACGAATGAGAAAACTACTGACTTGCTAATATTTTTAGCAGGTTAGTTTTCAAGACTTGTCTGAGTTAGTTTTCAGGAGCACTGAATACTGGAGTTAAGAACCAGTCACAGAACCACAGGATGGCTGGGGCTGGAGGGGACCTCTGGAGATCATCCAGTCAACCCTGCCAACGCAGGGTCACCGAGCGGATCACACAGGGTCACCGAGCGGATCACACAGGGTCACCGGGCAGATCACACGGGGTCACAGAGCAGATCACACGGGGTCACCAGAGCGGATCACACAGGGTCACAGGGCAGATCACACAGGGTCACAGAGCAGATCACACAGGGTCACAGAGCAGATCACACAGGGTCACAGGGCAGATCGCACAGGGTCACAGGGCAGATCGCACAGGGTCACAGGGCAGATCGCACAGGGTCACAGGGCAGATCGCACAGGGTCACAGAGCAGATTGCACAGGGTCACACAGCAGATCACACAGGGTCACCAAGAGATCACACACGGTCACAGAGCAGATCGCACAGGATCGCAGGTGGTTTGAATGTCTCAGAGGAGACTCCACACCCGCTCTGGGCAGCCTGGGCCAGGCTCTGGCACCTCCAAGGAAAGAAGTTTCTCCTTCAGTGTCGTATTTTACAAAGCTTTCAACCTGTGCCCATAAGCCGTGTAAAACCACACTAACATTTTTGAACGGTTATATCACTGGCAGTTCTCTGCAAGCTGCCGTGATGCACGTTTTCCTTAAGATGCTTTTTAACAAGCGGTGCCTTAAACAGAAGGGACAACCCGAGGGGCTGGGGAAGCCCCGAGCAGAGGGGCCAGACCGCACCGCGCCGGCCCGACCCGCGGCACCGGGACTCGCAGCCGGAGCAGCCGCGGGCCCCGCCCGCTCCTCACCGGTGGACGAGCGGCGCCCGCCGCCGCTGCCGCCCCGCCAGCAGCCGCAGGAACCGGTCCTGGACGTAGCCCCGCGCCGCCGCCGAGCACTTGCTGACGGCGCTGCTGCCGCCGGTGCTCTGGACCTGCGGACAAGGACACAGCGCTGCCCCGAGCCTGCGCGCCGGCTCTGCCGAGCGACCCCGCGGGCCCGGCGGCGCTCGGGGTGCGGGGCCGGCAGCGCCGCCCAACACCGCTCACCCCCGCCCCCGCGGCGCTTGGTCCGCGCGGCCCCGAACCGTCCGCCCGGCGCCGCCTGCGCAGACACCGGCGGGCTCCCCGCGCGGAGGGGGCGCTGCCCGCGGGCCCACTCGCGCGCTACCCGGCCGGGATCACTCGCGCGCTGCCCGCCCGGCCCACTCGCGGCGCTGCCCGCGGGCCCACTCGCGCGCTGCCCGCCCGGCCCACTCGCGCGCTGCCCGCGGCCCACTCACGGCGGCGGGGCGCGGGACGCCCGTGCGGCCGCGGCCCATCCTGCCCGCCCGGGAAGCCGCCGCAGCGACGGGAAGCGCGCGCGCTCTGCCGGACGCAGGAAGTGACGCACCGCGCGCGACTCCCGGCAGGGGAGTGTCCGGGCTGGAGAGATACCGGGGAGCGCGCCCCCTAGCGGGGCCGGCCCGGGCGCCCCCCCAGTGCCGGTCCCGGGGTCCCGGCCCGGCCTGGCCGCCACTGGGCTCCCGGTCCCGGGGTCCCGGCCCGGCCGTCCCACTCCCAGAGAGGCCGCGGCGGCACCTGGCGGACCCGCGAGCGCAGCCCGAGCCTGGGCCCGGCACTGAGGGAGAGCCGGGAGCGCGTCGCCATGGCAACGAGCAGCCTGCGCGCGGTAAGCGGAGCGGAAGCGCTGTCAGGAGCGGGAGCGGAGCTGCCCCGAGCCCGGGGGCTCTCGGGGAAGAGTGTCCGTGCGGACCTGCCCGGGGCAGGGTGCCCTCCCCCGGGGGGGTGGAGGTTCCCCGGGACAGGGTGCAGAGCTCAGTGTCGGGGTGCAGAGCTCAGTGGATGGTGCAGAGCTCAGTGTTGGGGTGCAGAGCTCCATGGAGGGTGCAGAGCTCAGTGTTGGGGTGCAGAGCTCCATGCGGGGTGCAGAGCTCAGTGTCGGGGTGCAGAGCTCCATGGGGGGTGCAGAGCTCAGTGTCGGGGTGCAGAGCTCAGTGTCGGGGTGCAGAGCTCCATGCGGGGTGCAGAGCTCAGTGTCGGGGTGCAGAGCTCCATGCGGGGTGCAGAGCTCCATGCGGGGTGCAGAGCTCTGTGTCAGGGTGCAGAGCTCAGTGTCGGGGTGCAGAGCTCCATGGGGGGTGCAGAGCTCAGTGTTGGGGTGCAGAGCTCAGTGTCGGGGTGCAGAGCTCAGTGTCGGGGTGCAGAGCTCCATGTGGGGTGCAGAGCTCAGTGGATGGTGCAGAGCTCCATGCGGGGTGCAGAGCTCAGTGTCGGGGTGCAGAGCTCCATGCGGGGTGCAGAGCTCAGTGTTGGGGTGCAGAGCTCAGTGTCGGGGTGCAGAGCTCCATGCGGGGTGCAGAGCTCCGTGGAGGGTGCAGAGCTCCATGGGGGCTGCAGAGCTCCGTGGAGGGTGCAGAGCTCCATGGGGGCTGCAGAGCTCAGTGTCGGGGTGCAGAGCTCCATGCGGGGTGCAGAGCTCCGTGGAGGGTGCAGAGCTCCATGGGGGCTGCAGAGCTCCGTGGAGGGTGCAGAGCTCCATGCGGGGTGCAGAGCTCAGTCTCAGGGTGCAGAGCTCCATGCGGGGTGCAGAGCTCCGTGGATGGCGCAGGACTCGGTGAGCAGGACCCACAGTAGTTGTGTCCGTGCTGTTCCCTGGGCTGCAGTTGAGAGCTGGCGCTGGTGACTGGGGGTGTTCGGAACGTGGGTTCTTGGGGTGCACAAGCTGATGGTCTGGAGGACCAACAGGCGGGGCCATGGCGGTGTCTGTGGCAGAGGAGGTGACTCTCCCGTGTTACTTCTCCTTAGGATTTGCACTAGGAGTTTTAGAGGAACTCTGGTAGCCTGAGCTGTGTAAGACATCACAAATACTGTGCGTACTTCCTATTCAGTGTCTCTGCACATCTTGCTCTCCAAAAATTAGTACATTGTGCATTAAATAAGCTACAATCTCAAAATGTCACTTTTACCGAGAGTGGCCAGTGTGCATATTTCGAACTGGGACCCACAAATCTCAGTGCTTAGACAGTGACAGCGTTTTATCAGCAGCAACATGAAAATTCTTTTCTGAAACGTATTTTGTTAGTGTTGCCTTTTAGGTGGTTCCTGGCAGGACTGAAGTAACTAGTCCTGGCTGCTGCAGTCGCAGGGTGTGATAGAACACCTCCTGGGAGCTCCTGGATTTCTGTTCACATTCCAGATGTGTGCGCTGTTTCTGCAGAGACCAAGTCTTCGTTTGCCTCCAGGTTCTCTTTTCCTGGCTGTTCATCATTTTGTTGATCTTGTCACATCGCCGGGTTCTGGAAATGATGTTTTGAGTCAGTTAGAGGTTAACTGACAGGGAATGCTGGCCAGTCCTAGAGATTAACTGACAGGGAATGCTAGCCAGTCCTAGAGGTTAATTTACAGGGAATGCTGGCCAGTCCTGGAGGTTAACTTACAGGGAATGCTAGCCAGTCCTAGAGGTTAACTTACAGGGAATGCTAGCCAATGCTAGAGGTTAACTTACAGGGAATGCTAGCCAGTCCTAGAGGTTAACTTACAGGGAATGCTAGCCAATCCTAGAGGTTAACTTACAGGGAATGCTAGCCAGTCCTAGAGGTTAACTTACAGGGAATGCTAGCCAATGCTAGAGGTTAACTTACAGGGAATGCTGGCCAGTCCTAGAGGTTAACTTACAGGGAATGCTAGCCAGTCCTGGAGGTTAACTTACAGGCAATGCTAGCCAGTCCTAGAGGTTAACTTACAGGGAATGCTAGCCAGTCCTGGAGGTTAACTTACAGGCAATGCTAGCCAATCCTAGAGGTTAACTTACAGGGAATGCTAGCCAATGCTAGAGGTTAACTTACAGGGAATGCTAGCCAATGCTAGAGGTTAACTTACAGGGAATGCTAGCCAGTCCTAGAGGTTAACTTACAGGGAATGCTAGCCAATCCTAGAGGTTAACTTACAGGCAATGCTAGCCAGTCCTGGAGGTTAACTTACAGGGAATGCTAGCCAATGCTAGAGGTTAACTTGCAGAGAATGCTAGCCAATCCTAGAGGTTAACTTACAGGCAATGCTAGCCAGTCCTGGAGGTTAACTTACAGGGAATGCTAGCCAATGCTAGAGGTTAACTTACAGGGAATGCTGGCCAGTCCTGGAGGTTAACTTACAGGGAATGCTAGCCAATGCTAGAGGTTAACTTACAGGGAATGCTAGCCAATGCTAGAGGTTAACTTACAGGGAATGCTGGCCAGTCCTGGAGGTTAACTTACAGGGAATGCTAGCCAATGCTAGAGGTTAACTTACAGGGAATGCTGGCCAGTCCTAGAGGTTAACTTACAGGGAATGCTAGCCAATGCTAGAGGTTAACTTGCAGAGAATGCTGGCCAGTCCTGGAGGTTAACTTACAGGGAATGCTAGCCAATGCTAGAGGTTAACTTGCAGAGAATGCTGGCCAGTCCTGCTGGCAAGTCAGGTCCTGCAGTATTTGCACTTACACCAGCGTCCTGCAAATTATGATGGAGCAAAACATGTGGCAGCAGGTCAGGCAGTGACCACTGAACTCGCTGCATTCAGCCATCCCAGGAAGACTTTCCCAGTCCTGCATTTCTATATCCATAACAATCTTCTGTGCAAACTCTGACATGAAACATGAACTGGGCGTCTTGGGTTTAACACAAAAACACAGACCTAAATAGTTTGGGGGGGTGGGCAGGGGGCTGGGAGGTTGGTGTCCTGCCCTTAGCACAAGGCACCACGTGTGTGCTCCAGGGCTGGCGTCTCCACATCAGATTTCCTGGGTAAAGGGTGGGAAGGGGGCGCGCAGCCATTCTTGGGCTGCCTGTCCTGTTCCTGGGTGTCACAGGTCCTGCAGTCACTCATCATTTTATCAGGCTCTAGTTCAGAAGCAGATGGGACTTGTGCTCCTATGTCCTCCTTAGTCTGGAAGGATGTTTTGGAGCCTGATTGCTGTGATAGCTAAAAATCTCCAGATTTCTTGTTGCATGTATTAATGGCCAATTTGCATCCATTTATTCTTGATTCACAGTTAGTTTTAATCTGAAATTGCTCCTTTGCCATTCTGGCGCCGACTCCAAGTGCACAAGCAGACATTTATCATCTCTTGCTGTTTTGCCAGGCTGGGCTGGCTAAGCAGGCTCTGCTCCTTCGGAGCGGGCCGGGTGCTGTGCGTGCAGGGCACGCTGGCACGGGCCTGGCACGTCCCGCTGACATCCCCCGGCTGACGTGGGGAGGGGTGCGTGGGCAGCACGACCCCCCGAGGGTCCCCGGGGCCCTGCACGGCACGCGAACCTCGCGAGGAACGCACAGCTCGCCCCAAGTAACAGAAACGCGGAGCGGCGCGGCGCAGGCGGCCCGGGCCATGCGGCCCCCGCCCCGGGCGGGCTGGGGACTGGGGAGCGCGTAACGGGAAGCACCCGCTGCGGCGGCGGCAGCGGCAGCGGCAGCAGCCACCGTCTACAGTGCTGTGTGCGGGGAGCGGCGGGGCGGGCGTGTCCTGCGCGCCCCTCAGCGCTGACGTCAGAGAGCCAAACGAACAGCAGGGGGTGCTGCAGAGGGGGGTGCGCAGCCAGCCCGCCCGGCGCCCGCGCGGAGGGGCCACAGCGGCGCCCGGCGACAGCGGCGCCCGACACAAAGGGGCGACAGCAGCGCCCGGCGACAGCAGCGCCCGGCCACAGCAGCGCCCGGCGACAGCGGCGCCCGACACAAAGGGGCGACAGCAGCGCCCGGCGACAGCAGCGCCCGGCCACAGCAGCGCCCGGCCACAGCAGCGCCCGACACAAAGGGGCGTCAGCGGCGCCCGGCGCGAAGGGGCCCAGTGACAGCAGCGCCCGACACGAAGGGGCGACAGCGGCGCCCGGCGCGAAGGGGCCCAGTGACAGCAGCGCCCGACACGAAGGGGCGACAGCGGCGCCTGACACGAAGGGGTGACAGCAGCGCCCGGCGCGAAGGGGCCCAGTGACAGCAGCACCCGACACGGAGGGGTGACAGCGGCACCCAGCGCGAAGGGGCGACAGCGGCACTGCTGGAAGACACAAGAGGTGAAGTGGGAGCTATTGCTTCCCACAGAAGGGCACTCTGTCCACATTATCAAGGCTCTGGCATCAATTCAAGCTGGGCCAAAGAAGTTTGGGTCTTTCTATGGTGTGACTCAACAACACAAAATTCATGCTTCTCATCTACGACAAGCATTTTCCCTTCCCCGCTCTGCTTTCTTCGCCACTTGGATGCATACTGAAGGTTACCAGTTACAGCACAGTCTCTGTATTCGCTTGCACCTGGGAAACAGTTCTGAGAATGATGACAAGGTTACAGATCTGTGTTGTGCGAAGCACTAGGGCTGTGCCTCGAACATTCTGCTACCCAAAATATTTGGTTCTAAGGCTACCGAGATTGTCCTGTTGCTCCCGGTCACTGCAGGAGTGGAGGGCGGAATTCATCTGCCCGTCTAGGACAGTGTGGTTGGAATTGGCTCCAGGAGAACACGTATGAGTCTCAGATCTCAATCATTTTATTGTAATGGAGCACCACAGAGAGACCTCAGTGACAGGCAGGGCCCAGTCAGGCTAAGGCCAGTGCAGCAAAGCTTAGAGGTAAACGGCATAACCTGTAAGTCTGAAATGCATATGGAAGTCTGGAGTGTACAACCCAAACACTTCATCTGTCATCAAAGAGTGTGTGATTAGCAAAACAAGATGCAATTACGGAATCATGTAATGGTTTGGGTTGGAGGAGACCACCCCCCGCCACGGGCAGGAACGTCTCTCACTGGATCAGGTCGCTTAGAGCCTCGTCCAGCCTGACTTTGTCCATTTGAACACAATCAGAGGAACCAGCCTTCTAGCAATTGTTAGGAATGTAAACATCTCAAAAAATCCATCATTGTCAAGGAACATATTGTGATTTTCTCAGTCTTTGATGTTCAGTGCAATCTTTTGTCCTTCAAAAAGAGTGATGGAAAGGAAGTTTAGAAAATACTGTTAGATACTAATGGCAATGATGCTGGAAGTGGAGAGAAGTGCAGGAAGTGCAGCAAAGGGTTGTGAGGACTTTCAAAAGATACAATAAGTAGTTTGTTCCATTGCCTTGTAGAGACTGTGCAGCAGAGAAGAGGGAGATGGGGAAATGATATGGCTAAAATACTAGACCGGAGGGAACATTTGCACCATAGACTTAGATTTGTGAATCAACGAGGAGAGTCAGAAGAACCAGCTGAGGAGATGTGAGAACAAAGAATGTTAAGGTGGGGTTTTGTTTTTCTGCTGTCTTTGTTTTGCAGAGATCTGGGACCCAAGGAGCTTGGGGAATTGGCAGCGCACTGGTGTTCATAGGATGAGAATGACATGTCTTGTGAAATTGTTGGTCATTTAATACAGTATCAGCCCTGAGCAAAATAGCGGAAGGGTTGACCGCACATTCTGAGAGGGAGTGATGTTTGCCACTAACTGTTGAACTGATACACATTTCTGAGCCAGACAATCCTGTCTGTTTGAAATACCACCATTGGTATATTTTGACATCCTGGAAGGTTTGTCTCTGCTCTGCTCCCACATACAGGCCTGTCAGCCACAGCTCTGTGCCTGGCGGAGTCGTGGAGAGATTGTTCTGGGGGTCACTGAGAAACCTCTGACCAGCAGCGCGATCGCTGGTCCCAGCCAGCGCCGGTCCAGCGGGGGGGTCTGTTTGACACAATTCCGTTCTACCACAACGTTGCCCGCTGGTTGGCCAAGGGAAGCCTGTCAACGTGATCCTTTCGGATTCCAGGACAGCCTCGGCAGTGTCTCTCACGGTCTCCTCCTGGACGAGATGTCCCGCACAGCTGGGCAAGCACACAGTGCAGCGGGTGAGCAGTTGGCTGATGGTTCTGATAAATGGGGTCGTGTCGGGGTTCCGCAGGGATCCATCTCAGGGCCAGCACTCTTCAACATCTTCACAAATGTCTTAGACTCAGCACTTGAGGCATTACTTAGTAACCTTGCCGATGATACGAATTTGGGAGGAGCTGTTGGCACTCTGGAGGGCAGAGAGGCCCGCAGAGGGGTCTGGGCAAACTGGAGAACTGGGCAGTCACCAACTGCATGAAGTTCAACAAGAGCAAGTGCCAGATTTTGCACCCGGAACACAGCAGCCCCGGCTGTACCGACAGACCGGGGACGAGGTGCTGGAGAGCAGCTCTGCGGAGACAGATCTGGGAGTTCTGGTCAACGGCAAATTGAACATGGGCCCCCAGTGTCCCTGGAGCCAAGAGGGACCCGTGTCGTGCTGCACCCAGCACAGCACGGCCGGGCAGGGGATGTCCCGCTCTGCTCGGCCTGGGGCAGCACGGCACGGCACAGCACAGCACAGCACGGCACGGCACAGCACGGCACGGCACGGCACAGCACGGCACAGCACGGCACGGCACAGCACGGCACAGCACAGCACGGCACGGCACAGCACGGCACGGCACAGCACGGCCGGGCAGGGGATGTCCCGCTCTGCTCGGCCTGGGGCAGCACGGCACGGCACAGCACGGCACAGCACGGCACGGCACAGCACGGCACGGCACGGCACAGCACGGCACAGTACCGCACGGCACAGCACAGCACAGCCGGGTGGGGGATGTCCCGCTCTGCTCGGCCTGGGGCAGCACGGCACAGCACAGCACGGCACAGCACAGCACGGCACGGCACAGCACAGCACAGCACGGCACGGCACGGCACGGCACAGCCGGGTGGGGGATGTCCCGCTCTGCTCGGCCTCACCTGCAGCATTCACTGTGTGCAGGGCTGGGGCACAGGGTGAAGGAGATAAAGCTACTGGAGAGTGTCCAGAAGAGGCCACGAAGTTGGTGGAGGTTTGGAGGGGAAGCCGTGTGAGCAGCGGCTGCAGTCCCTGGGTTTGCTCAGCTGGAGCAGAGGAGGCTAAAAGGAAACCTCGTCATGGTCTGCAGGTTCCTCACAGGGGGAGGAGGAGGGGTGGGTGCTGAGCTCTTCAGCGACCAACACCAGAGCCCGGGGAGCGGCAGGAGATGTGCTGGGGGGGTCAGTGGGACGTTAGGAAAAGGTTCTTCCCCAGAGGGGCTGGACACTGAACAGGCTCCCAGGGAGGGGTCACGGCCCCAACTGACAGTGTTCAACAAGAGACTGGACACCATCCTCAGACACACGGGGTGACCTGCGGGGTGTCACTGCAGGGACAGGAGCTGGACCCCATGATCTGTGGGTCCCTCCAGCTCAGGACACTCTCTGATTCTGACATAATATTGTGGTCTTTTAAAAATCTCCTTGTTAATAATTCAGAACTTCATTAAATTATGTTGTCCATTCCATGTTGAAGGACAAGAGCTTGTGCTGTGCAACTGCTGTGATCAGCTCTTCCCGAAAAACCACTAAAGCTTTCACAGAAATGACTCGAAGTCTCTCCGTGCTGGAGGATGCTCATACACTTCACGTCAAGCGATACTGACCCCGCTTGGCCTTTCGGCTGCCTGGTGGGACCCTCTTATCTCCTTACCCACCGGAGCTGCTGCACACCCGCTGCTGTCCCCATTTTAAGTAACACGTTACCAAATATATCTGTTGTGTTTACTTTCGGTGATTCCCTGCATTGTGTGAATAAACGTGGGTTGGGGTAGAGCACACAGGATACTTCCAATGAAATGATCTGGCACTTTGTGCTGTATTACATCTATGTTCGTGCTGTTCAAAGACCTATCGCACCATCTCAGTTTGCTGTTTCTCTCTGAACAGGTCAAACTCCCGTCTGAGTTACTGTCCAGCGTGGAGTATTTCAGAGGGGTGAGCCAGATAGGAGCCTCTGGCTTCCGTCGAGGGAGGTTCCCAAAAGCCGTGTGCCCGTGTCGGGGCCTGCTCGGTGGGTGCTGCTCAGCCCCCTGCTTTGGTAAGCAGACCGAAACTCCACAGAGCTCCTCTGGACTTCAGAGATAAAGACCTCGCCTTATTCTTCGCTCCAAATGCAGAAAGTACACGCTGGCTGTTTCATAGTTTCTGTGGTGACTTGAAAGCCTTCAAAAATCTGGCTCTTACATTGTTTCCTCCTCAAATCTTCATTGAAAGTCGCTCTCTGTAAAATGGGGATAAGACCAGATTTCAAACCTCCAAGGGGAGATGCATGAGGGGAAAAAAGGCAATTTTAGCACATTGGGGATGGATAAGGGATTTCTGTAAGGCATTTTTCAGTAGTGCATGAAGAGCTGATTAAACACTGAGCAGTAATTCATTAACTTTGGACTTAAACTCAGTTTAACCCTGCCAGCAGGGTTGTTTAGAGGAATTCTGAGTGGGAATTAAAGGATTTGGTTGCATTAGATGGCCAATAGAATATGAGTTCTCAGTTTGATGAAACAGCTAGCCCAGAAGGTATTTTGAAGAGTGTGTAAAAAGGACAATGTAGAATAGAATAGAATAGAATAGAATAGAATAGAATAGAATAGAATAGAATAGAATAGAATGGAATGGAATGGAATGGAATGGAATGGAATGGAATGGAATGGAATGGAATGGAATAGAATAGAATAGAATAGAATAGAATAGAATAGAATAGAATAGAATAGAATAGAATAGAATAGAATAGAATAGAATAGAATAGAATAGAATAGAATAGAATAGAATAGAAATAGAAATAGGTTCAGTTGGGAGGGACCTACAAGAACCATCTAGTCCAGCTGCAAAACAGGACTGGTATTACACCCGTGTATCACATTAGTATAATGATTACTGACGTGATGTCAGTGTCCTGGAACCAGCATTTCAGACCCATTCTGGTTACAAGTTAAAAGGAATTCTGGTTTGGGGTCTCCCCTACATTCAGAGATTGAAGGCACAGTCTCTTGTTTTAAAACAGTTATAAAATTAACCAGTGTGGAATGACAACAGGACTTTCAGAAAGTGAGGTCCACCCCGTGTTTGGATGCCCGTGAGCTCTGTGCGGGTCCCAGGTGCTGCCTCTGTGCTCCTCTGGCGGTGACAGCGTTTCTCACTGGTTTCCTGGGGGTTCAGGGATCGCCGTCACTGCCGTGTTTGCCAGCAGACACAGTGCTGCATCCCCAAATGAGAATCCACTGTCCGCGTGATGTTAAATCCAGAACCGCATCCAGCAGTTTCCTCCTAGGGGACTCAGATGAACACGACTAGCAAGAGGAAAACATCTCTAGTGTCCTCCCTCCCCGCTCTGCACCGTCCCGTGCGCTCAGCGTCATCCTGCGTTAGCTCTGCTCGCAGGAGCGCGTCACACAGACATCCACCCAGGCTGCGGGGGGTCCTGGTCCGTAATCTGGCCTTGTTTATGGCATCTGAGCCACGACGTCATCATTCTGGGGCCCCACACATAGATGGCAAAGGAAGAAACAATATAAATTATGCTGGCCCCCGCTTTCTTGTGGTGAGATCTGTACTTGCCAGAAACTTCCAGCCTTTGTTCTGGGCTGGGAATGGGTTTCATAAGGGAGAGGGAGGCACTTTCTATTCTGAGTGGAGAAAGCGGCACCAAAGAAGGTTTTAATTATCCCCACCAGCGCGGTGCCGCCGGGCTGCCGGCAGTGACGGGGCCGGTGAGCGGTGCAGCCGGCCCAGCCCGCGGTGCTGCCGGCAGTGACGGGGCCGGTGAGCGGTGCCGCCGGCAGTGACGGGGCCGGTGAGCGGTGCCGCCCGGCCCAGCCCGCGGTGCTGCCGGCAGTGACGGGGCCGGTGAGCGGTGCAGCCGGCCCAGCCCGCGGTGCTGCCGGCAGTGACGGGGCCGGTGAGCGGTGCAGCCGGCCCAGCCCGCGGTGCTGCCGGCAGTGACGGGGCCGGTGAGCGGTGCAGCCGGCCCAGCCCGCGGTGCCGCCGGCAGTGACGGGGCCGGTGAGCGGTGCAGCCGGCCCAGCCCGCGGTGCTGCCGGCAGTGACGGGGCCGGTGAGCGGTGCCGCCGGCAGTGACGGGGCCGGTGAGCGGTGCCGCCCGGCCCAGCCCGCGGTGCTGCCGGCGGTGACGGGGCCGGTGAGCGGTGCAGCCGGCCCAGCCCGCGGTGCTGCCGGCGGTGATGGGGCCGGTGAGCGGTGCAGCCGGCCCAGCCCGCGGTGCTGCCGGCGGTGACGGGGCCGGTGAGCGGCGCAGCCGGCCCAGCCCGCGGTGCCGCCGGCAGTGACGGGGCCGGTGAGCGGTGCCGCCCGGCCCAGCCCGCGGTGCTGCCGGCGGTGACGGGGCCGGTGAGCGGGGCAGCCGGCCCAGCCCGCGGTGCTGCCGGCGGTGACGGGGCCGGTGAGCGGTGCCGCCCGGCCCAGCCCGCGGTGCTGCCGGCGGTGACGGGGCCGGTGAGCGGCGCAGCCGGCCCAGCCCGCGGTGCCGCCGGCAGTGACGGGGCCGGTGAGCGGTGCTGCCCGGCCCAGCCCGCGGTGCTGCCGGCGGTGACGGGGCCGGTGAGCGGGGCAGCCGGCCCAGCCCGCGGTGCTGCCGGCAGTGACGGGGCCGGTGAGCGGGGCAGCCGGCCCAGCCCGCGGTGCTGCCGGCGGTGACGGGGCCGGTGAGCGGTGCCGCCCGGCCCAGCCCGCGGTGCTGCCGGCGGTGACGGGGCCAGTGAGCGGGGCAGCCGGCCCAGCCCGCGGTGCTGCCGGCGGTGACGGGGCCAGTGAGCGGCGCAGCCGGCCCAGCCCGCGGTGCTGCAGGGATGCAGTAGCGGCGCAGCCGGCCCAGCCCGCGGTGCTGCAGGGATGCAGTAGCGGCGCAGCCGGCCCGCGGTGCTGCAGGGATGCAGTAGCGGCGCAGCCGGCCCAGCCCGCGGTGCTGCAGGGATGCAGTAGCGGCGCAGCCGGCCCAGCCCGCGGTGCTGCAGGGATGCAGTGTGCTTCCCCCTGCGGGAAAGTGGCCCTTGTGGAGAACGAGAGCGGTTCTTAGTGAGACCCAGAACAGAGCTCTTGTGAAGAGGAGGGGACTCGCTCTGCCAGACCCGGAGCAGCAGAGCAAAGCAAGCACCAGTTCGGAATGGAAGGGAAGCACTACGGGCTTTGCGCACCCTTGCCCATGTCTCAGCTCTGCTCGAGGTGACGTTGTGCTGTGGAGAATGGTGCTCTGGGCTTGTCGTCCCGAGCTCTCCTAAGGCCTAATGTAGAGCCTGGGCTGCTGCTGCTCACAGCCTGGCAGAGAATGCTGCAGGCACGTGGAAGAGATGTTCTGTCTTCAGGTTTGTGCTTTGCCTTGCGATCATCCTCTTTTCCTCCAGAGGCGCTTGGTACAGTGCAGCACTTTGGAGTCCTGCTATGAAAATCATCTGCTCGGCATTTTTCACACGCTTTGGGGGAGGGTTTTTGTGTGTCCTTCATACTTTAGTGTTCCTCCTGTCCTGCTGATCCTGATTCTCCATCTTGCTGCCCTATCTGTGGGTGGTTCCGGTCACTTTTGCTAGATCTCTGCCTAGTTTTTGCTTTCCCATTGTAAGGATAAATCTAAATCCTGCATCCCTATTGCAAGAGCTGCTACATCCTTCCCTCACCCTGAGTTTGATTAATATTTCCTTCCATCTCTTCTGCTCACTCACAGGTGACGTTGTTGGTTTTAGCGTCACTTTGCCTTCTCCTGCTGTTTCTGAAATGCCCTCTAAAAATGCCCCTGTCCCTGGCATTGTCATGGGCTCCCTGTCCTTGTCTTGTGTCCTTCAGAGACGCTGGTGCCTTTATGTGACGTTTCTCAGGGTCTCGCCTGACGGATCGTGTTGCGTGAAGCAGGTGGGGCTGCGGGGACGCTGCGCCGCCGTTCCCCATTGCTCCCTCCTCCTGCCCTGCTTCCTTCTCTCTTTTCCTCTTCAGCTTCTCAGTGTCACCGCGTCCATCCTGCCCTTCAATCTCCGTCCCTCTCTCTGCTCAGTCACCGCTCGCACTTCCCCACCGTCTGGTTCTTTCATGCTCATGTCTCGCCCTTGATTCATTTCCCCTTCGTTCCATTAAGCTCGACGCTGGGAGTCCTCACCGCTTACACACCCGGCATCTCTTTCACCTCCTGCGCCAGCATTAACGGACTGTCAGAAACAGTCTGAATTCTGCCGCTCCATGCTTTCCTCCCGCTCTCGTTTTGCCGTCCTAGTTTAAAATGGAAGCGTCGCAGTTTTGCTTATTCCCCTGTCCTCAGTTTCAGGTTCCTGCAGCCTGCTGCGGCTCGTTCCTCACACTCTTCCTCCCTTGCTTTCCACTCTTTGTAAGAGCTCCCTGCTTCCTCCCGCAGGAAAAGAACAAGGAATAACGTCTTTCTCTGCCTGGCTTTCACTCTGCTCTTTCTTCTGGGCTTCACAAATGCAGAAATCTCTTACCTACTTCATCCTGTTATTGTGATCCCAGGTAACATGTTCTGAGGATTTCAGGTGCAGCATTTCAAAGAGTTTATGTGACTCCTTTATCATTTGTTCCAGAAGGGAAGACAAAGTTTGTCGATGGTATTTTTGCAGCAAACAGCGTGTCTGTGGCACAGGGGGCTCTGGACTCCAGCCTCCAAAGGTGCCGATACAACGTGAGTGAGGCACGAAACCTGCCATGCACAGGGTTACTCAGGCACAAAGCAAGTGCCACAGACAGGTTAATTTTCAGTAAATTACATTTCCTTTGAGGAAATAATCACCAGTAAGACTAAACCAGAACAGCTGTAGTTGTGTGTGGTGTAGGTGCGGGACGGTGTTTCTCGGAATCACAGAGTTCTAGAGGCAGCACGTTGTCCACTGGCTGTGGCAGAGGACGCCAAGGCCCCTCGGTCCCCGCGTTTCCCAGGCGAGTGCTGCTGGATTTGTCGTTTCTCTGGGCGCAGACGGGGACACTTGGTGGGACAGAGCTGGAAAAGTGCTAAGAAGAGTCTTTCACCTTTGACAGTAATGAAACCAGAAAGACAGAGAGACTTCGTACCAAGGCCTGTAGTGACAGGACAATGGGTAATGGTTCTAAACTAAAGCATAGATTTAGATTGGATACGAGGAAGAAATTATTTACTGGAAGAGTTGTGAGACAATGGAACAGATTGCCCTGAGAAATTATGGATGTCACATCCCTGGAAGTGTTCAAGGTGAGTTTGATGGGGCTTTGAGCAACCTGATCCAGTGAAAGACGTCCCTGCCTGGGGCAATGGGGTTCGACTGGATGGGCTGATGCAAATTGTGTGAGGTTCAACAAGGCCAAGTTCAGGTCCTGCGCTTGGGTCACAATAACCCCAGGCAACGCCACGGGCTTGGGGAAGGGAGACTGGAAAGCTGCCCAGCAGAAAAGGACCTGGGGGTGTTGGTTGACATCTGGCTGAATGAACATGAGCCAGCGTGTGCCCAGGTGGCCAAGAGGCCACAGGATCCTGGCTGGTACCAGCACTGGTGTGGCCAGCAGGCCCAGGGCAGCGACCATCCCTGTGCTGGGACCTGGGGAGGACAAACCGCCAACCCTGGGGCAGTTCTGGGCCCCTCAGCTCAGGGCTCAAAATGGCAGCACCAAAATCCCCTCAGTGCACAAAATGGCGGCGCCAGTGGCACCAAAATCACCTCAGGGCTCAAGAAAGGCCTTGAGGTGCTGGACCGAGTGGAGAGAAGGGAACGGAGCTGGTGAGGGGCTGGAGCACAATGTGATGGAGCGGCTGAGGGGCCTGGGGGGCTCAGCTGGAGAACAGGAGCTGAGGGGAGACCTTCTGATCTCTGAACTGCCTGAAAGGAGCTTGGGCCATGGAGGACCCAAGGTTGATCTCTTCTCCCAAGCAACAAGTGACAGATGAGAGGAAATAGCCTCAAGTTGTGCCAGGGGAAGTTTAGATTCGATATTAGACCTTTGAAGGTCCCTTTCAAACCAGAGTATTCTATGATTCTATGATCAGGAAAAATGTATTCACTAAAAGGGCTGTGGGGCATTGGAACAGGCTCCCCAAGGAATGGTGGAGTCACCACCCGGAGGTGTTTAAAAGACACGGAGATCAGGTTCCTAGGGACATGGTGCTGGACTTGGTAGTGTTAGATTAACGACTGGACTCAATTATCTTAAAGGTCTTTTCCAACCAAAATGACTCTATGATTCTGTTACTCTGAATTGCCTGGTGGCTGCAGGCACAGGAAGCAGACAAGGCACAATTTCCAGTCTATAGAGTTTTTAACTGCTTTCCTTACAAAACCTGAACGCCTTCCAGAAGTTCATCAGACAATGCTGTAAAACCTGTCTGATGTGCTCTACAGACAGTGTCCATGAGGTGCGGGATACAGTAAGGGGAGTTGGATAAAATGGGTCATGTCTGTGTAATTCTCAGCCTGTAATAAACTGAGGTGAGGCTGACTGGCCCGTGGCTCCTTGGAGCTTCCTTTTTGCCCTTCCTGAAGACAGGAGTGATATTTGCTTTCTTCCAGTCCTCAGGAGCCTCCCCCGGTCACTGTGACCTGTCAAAGCCATTGCAGGTGGCCCTGCAGTGGTGTCATCCAGCTGCCTGGCCACCCGTGCTGCGTTCTCCCAGGACCCATGGACTCGTGTAGGCCCAGGCTGCTAAAGTGATCCTAACCCAACCCTCCTCCACCATGGACTCGTGTGAGCCCAGGCTGCTAAAGTGATCCTAACCCAACCCTCCTCCACCATGGACTCGTGTAGGCCCAGGCTGCTAAAGTGATCCTAACCCAACCCTCCACCATGGACTCGTGTGAGCCCAGGCTGCTGAAGGGATCCTAACCCACCCCTCCACCATGGACTCGTGTGAGCCCAGGCTGCTAAAGTGATCCTAACCCAACCCTCCTCCACCATGGACTCGTGTGAGCCCAGGCTGCTGAAGGGATCCTAACCCACCCCTCCACCATGGACTCGTGTGAGCCCAGGCTGCTGAAGGGATCCTAACCCAACCCTCCACCATGGACTCGTGTGAGCCCAGGCTGCTGAAGTGATCCTAACCCAACCCTCCTCCATGGACTCGTGTGAGCCCAGGCTGCTAAAGTGATCCTAACCCAACCCTCCACCATGGACTCGTGTGAGCCCAGGCTGCTGAAGGGATCCTAACCCAACCCTCCACCGAGGGTCAGTCTGCCTTGCTCCAGAGTTTCCTTTGGTCCTAGGGGCCTGGGATTCCTGAAGGTTGCTTCTCTGTGTCCTTTGTCGCCAGTGTTCTTGCCCACTCAGCAGTGGACCCCATTTTCCGTAGTCCTGTCGCCGCTGGGACACCTGCCGAAGCCTCTCGTTGCACTTCACGTCTCTTACCAGCTGTGACTCCACGTGAGCTGTGGTTTTGCCTCCCCCATATCCGCTTGCTTGGATAACTGCTCTATATTCCTTCTGGATTACCTGTCCCTGTTCCATCCCATAGTGCCTCACCGTGGCCCGAGGTATTTTTAGATACTCAAGAATCATTAAGTTGACTCATAAACCAAAATTACTTTCTTCCTCCTGCTGGGTCAGTTGTGGCCCTTAAGGGCTGTGTAGAGCAGGATCAGCCGAGTGGTTGTTTACAGCCTGGTTTTGCCTTTGGAGGAGCCGCACGGCTGTGGGTTAACCTGGAGGTCTGAGTCACCTTCTAAAGTGTGTGGGAGGCTTATGTGTGCATTGTTAACCTATGGGATGGCTTGGATTGTGACTTGGGTTAGAGCGTTCCGTGTTACCTAATGGTAACATCCTTGTTAAATTATGTGTATCACAGCGGCTTAAACTGCAAGTTAATCATTTTTCTTTTTTCTTTTTTTTTTTTAATAATTTAAACACGTTAAGTATAGCACAAATTCTGGTCTGTGTCTGGAGCTCATAAGCAACACTACAACACAAATAAGTAATATTAATGAGGTTAAGATTGTATAATACATAAACTTCCACTAGATGGAGATGTGCCATACCAGTTGATTCCTTCCTTCCCTCCGGTGTGGGGTGCAGAGAGAGGAGGTGTACGTGTGTTTGTGTGTCATCCTCTGGTGTAACACCCATAGCTTCCTGTACTTCTGTGGGGCAGGTGTATTCAGTCAGATCTTACGTGTGCATGCAGCATGTTTAGCGCAGGCTGTTTGGTCAGTGTGCACGCTGTTGCTAATTTGCCTACTGGCTTGTATAGGAGCGTAAGGTATGTGGGATCTCTTGTTGCATCTCATTGTGCATCAGTTGTGGGTGATGAACTAAATCTGTGAAGGCAGAAGGAAGGTCAGGCCGGGGCGCGCTCCGCGCTTTCCGCTTCCCTGGAGGAGCCAGCAGACCCGGCTCTGGAACCCGCCGGCCGGGGGCAGAACGGGGCGCGCGCCGCGAGCTGCCTGCGCCGGGCGGCTCCTGCACGGCCCGTCTGGATCCCGCCGGCCGGTGGCAGGCTGGGGCGCGCGCCGCGAGCTGCCTGCGCCGGGCGGCTCCTGCACGGCCCGTCTGGAACCCGCTGGCCGGCGGCAGAACGGGGCGCGAGCCGCGCTGCGCCGGGCGGCTCCTGCACGGCCCGTCTGGAACCCGCTGGCCGGCGGCAGAACGGGGCGCGCGCCGCGAGCTGCCTGCGCCGGGCGGCTCCTGCACGGCCCGTCTGGAACCCCCTGGCCGGCGGCAGAACGGGGCGCGAGCCGCGAGCTGCCTGCGCCGGGCGGCTCCTGCACGGCCCGTCTGGAACCCGCTGGCCGGCGGCAGAACGGGGCGCAAGCCGCGCTGCGCCGGGCGGCTCCTGCACGGCGCATCGTCCCCGCGGACCCTCCGCTCCCGGCGGGCGGAGGAGGCAGCGGGGCCGGCAGCGTGTGGGTGAGACGCCACTGCTGAGCTCACAGCCCTTCCTTCCGCAACGAACATTTTCCATTCTGAAATAATCACCTCACTATATATAGAAACGCCTCCAAAGCAAAAGCCGTGTTCTCTGGGAAGGGATATTCCTCAGATTATTTTCTTCCTCTTACCAAACACTGCCAGGCCCTTTGCCACGAGGCCTGCGTTTGCGAGCACTGTTGATCAGAGGCACGTGTTCAGCTCGCACAAAAACAGTCTGGATTCCCCGTGCCGGCCCTGCGCTCCTGCCCCCACCCCGTGGGTTCCGAGGCCGCGTCTGTAATCACAATCCGCCGTGTTTCGGAAACCACCTCCCCATCTCACTTCCTCCCAGCTGATTTTCGGGGGAACAGAAGGAGACTTGTTTGCTACCAGGGAGGAAGTCCAGGCCTTAGCGAGCGGTTTCCAGAGGCAGCGCAGCCCGGCGCGCTGTGCTCAGCGTGTGCTCGCAGGGCCGCTGCCAGATGAGGTCACCCTGCCGCAGAGCGCGATGGAGGGACCCGGAGCACGGGAGCAGCAGGCAGGAAGCGCAGCCGTCGGCAGCGCAGGGCTCAGTCAGCTCCCGCTCTGGAAATGTTGATTTCAGTTTTGTCTTGGCGCACAGACTGAAATGTATTAGATGTTTTCCTTCTCATCATTCACTCATTCCATTTTCTCATAATAAAAATCCTCCTTTGTCTGACACAGTTCAGCCGTCTCTTTGGGGTGGTTTAATGGTGCAGGCGACACACAGATTCCGAGGGTGGCTGGGACACCAGGGCTGAGTGGCACCGTCCGTGACTTTGTGCAATCAAAGATCGCAGATCAGAGCCGAGCCAGCACATCTCTTGAGAAAGATCCTACAGTCATAGATTCATAGAATACCAGGTTGGAAGGGACCTCAGTGATCATCTGGTCCAACTTTTCCTGGCAAAAGCACGGTGTAGGCAAGATAGCTCAGCACCGTGTCCATCCGACGATGGACAGCCTTGATTCCTAGGAATCTGTTATGCCTTTTTCTTAGTTACTTGAGCGATTTATTCCTCCTTCCATGGAACTGTTGCTCTTTACTTGTGTATAACTGCAGTTCTACCCCATTGCTCCTGTTCTGAATTCAGGTGCCAGACTGAAACATTATGCACAAGACAAAATGTTATTTCTTACACATCCTTAGAAATCAGCTCTCTTTTTTAATCTTTCTGAAGCTCTCCATGTGGAAACTTGTTCCGCGGATCTTGACTCATTCTTATGTCTCTTCTCTGACCACTTTGAGTTTTCTGCAGTGTCCTGGACTTGGCTGGGATAGATGTTATTTTCCTTCGGGTAGCTGGTATTGTACTGTGGTTTGGATTTAGTATGAGACGACTGCTGGTAAAACACTGATGTTCCCAGCCTCCCATAGTCTGCCAGGTGCTGGGAGGGAGCAGAGCCGGGCCAGCTGACCCCAGCTGGGCAGAGGGTGTTCCTTACCGTACGGCATCATGCGCGGCGTATGACCTGGAGTTGGCCAGGGGCAGATACCACTGCTCGGGGCTGGACTGGCTGTTGGTGTCATGAGTGGTGAGCAACTGCATTGTGCATCGCTTGTTTTGTATATTGTATTATTATTTGCTCTTCATTTGCTGTACTATTAAACTGTTATTATTTCAACCCACAAAGCTGTGGGCTATTTTCTTTCCCTTTCAATTCTCTCCGTCCCATTTCAGGGTGGGGGAGAGCAAGCCGCTGCGTGGGCCTAGTGGCCAGGTGGGATTAAACCACAACAGTCCTTTTTGGTGTCCAACATGGGCCTCAAAGCTTTTGAGATAATAACAGACTAACTAGAACATAATAAGGGATTTATATCTGGTAACAGTTATGATATTGATTCACCTGTTCTCAATCCCAGTTTATTCGATCTGCACCATGCTCTGGGTTTGCGGTACATGTTAGTTTCGCAGTTTGCTGTGCTCTGCATTGATTACTGATGCTTTGCCTGGGAAACTTCGTAATAAAGCAATAACCTTGAGCTTAATCTGGTTTTAGAACTTGGTACTGAAGCCACTACTGTAATTTGGGTACCATCTCATTGAGACAATTAGTAATCACACTTCTTCCTCTGAGAGGCTTTTTGTGGAGGAAATACAGAGTGGCACCTTTGCTACCTTCTTCTGTGATGTTTCCTCCTTTATTACAATAACTTGTCAGTCTCTTGAACATCCTTGGGCAGTTAAAATACTTTTATTGGTATTTCTTGGAAATATCATTTTTATTTTGTCCAAGGTTAGCAAACAATTTAAGAATATCACCCAGAGATCTGTCCTGAGGCTGGATAGCTGTAAGTGACAGGGTGTGTGGAATGGCACAGGCAAATGCCTAGGATGGTGGGCACCTACAGTGTTTTGGGACGGCGGCCCCGAGCAAGCGCCGAGTCCTGGAGCATCAGTGGGATATCTGGAGGAAGCGTGCCGCATCCCGGCCGTTCCAGGGACACGCGGGTCACCGCGGTGGCGGCGGCCCGGCCGGCGCCCGCCGAGCCCCGCTCAGCGCCATTCTGCGCCCTCAAAAGGAGGAGCCGGTCTCCGGATCTGACAACAACGCGACAACACTGTGGCCACTCCAGCCGCTGTGACAGGCACTGCGGCTGCTCCAGCCCCCACAGTGGGCACCGCTGCTACTCAGACCCCAGCGACAGGCGCTGCCGATGCCGGAGGACCAACCGGTGCTGGTATCGGTTGCCCCTATACAAGAGAAGAAAGCTTGGAAGTGAACGTCAGCTTGTTTAGTAAGGGGTGACCAGAAAGCAGGGCCATCACAAGGAGGGAAGAAGAAGACAGCGAGATGGTAAACCACTCCATGCCTGACCCTGAGTGAGCCGCAAGATATGCAAAACGGTTTTGCCTGTCATCCAGGCAAGCACACTGTCACCTGGCTGCCGGAATAAGGGGCCAATAGCCTGGAATTAGTGGGTAAGGAAGACAAGCAGCTGGGAGCCCTTTCTAGGGAAGGAGGTATTGGCAGTGTGATCAGAAAAGGGGCGCAATCCCTCAGCCTCTGGAGGCGACTCCCGTCAGACATAAAGGAAAGGTATCCCTTCAAGGGGGATGTTTGAAGTAGCCCAGGCAAGTGGACTACTGTGGGGACATGTATCCCGTAACTGAGGGAATTAGCTGTTTTAGAAGTGATTTATAGTGACGCAGACAATGTGCAGTTACCCAAAGATCCAGATGAAGTCCCATGCACACAACCCATGCGGCAGAAGGTTGTACAGAGCACACCGTCATCGTGTTCCAATTCTTTGGCTGTACTGAACTGGAAAGATGGAGAGGTGCCAATGGTGGATGGCGCGGTTGTCAACTCTAGCAATACGAGGAAAATCTCTCTTACTCCCTCATCTCAACTGTGCAGAAATTACCAGATGTGATGGCTGAGAAACTGTCCTGGGAGCTCCAGAGATTCAAAGAACATGTGCCCTAGTCCGCACCTGTACAAACCAGTATCTCAGCTGCTAGGAGTAGAGGATACAGAGGGTACACACCACAGGGCATCCTGTGGTTTCACTTGTATGACCGTGGGAGAGGATGTGAGGAAGTGGGATAGAAAACCTACCTCTACACAGGTGCCTGAGTTGCAAGGAAAACCATCACAAATACAGGTTCTTCCAGGAAAACTGCTGCTCCAGTCTCCAGTGGGCTGTTCCCCAGGCAGAGTATCCCACGGGAGGAACTGCTGATTTATGTTTATAAGAAGTGAGTAACAAGGGTGAGATACAAACCCATGTGTACTACACGAACCCATTTGTTGGTAACAAATACTATGACCAGGACTAGAGGGGCCCTGCCTCCAGCCGGGTGGAGGAAAGGGACAGCCGGGTTTATTGGACTGTGTGGGTTTGATAGCCTGACACATCAAACTGTATGAGGCTCTAGGGTACACTGGTGCACAGTGTACCCTAATGCAATCAAGCTATAGAGGCACGGAAGCCATCTGCATTTCTGAAGTGACAGGAGGATCCCAACAGACAACTGTATTGGAGGCTGGAGTGAGCCTCACTGGGAATGAGTGGCAAACGCGCCCCATTGTGACTGGCCCAGAGGTGCATCCTTGGTGGCACAGACTACCTCAGGAGAAGGTGTTTCGAGGACCAGAAGGGTGCTGATGGGCTTTTGGTGTAGCTGACTTGGAGACGGAGGAAATGAAACAGTTCTGCTTTGCCTGGTCTCTTCAAGGACCTTCTGTTGTGGGGCTGCGAAGGGTCAAAGAACAGCAGGTGCCAGTCGCTACCACAACAGTGCACTGGTGGCAATATCACACCAACCGAGACCCCTGATTCCCATCTGTAAGCTGATTGGGCTGGTGAGCCAAGGAGTGATCAACAAGACTCACTCACCTTTTAAGAGTCCCATATGGTCAGTGCACACATCTGATGGAGAGTGGAGACTAACCGTAGATGATCGTGGCCTGAATCTGAACGGGGTCACGCTGCTGCTACACGCTGCCATGCTGGCCATGCTGGAACTTCAATGTGAGCTGGATTCAAAGGCAGCCAGCTGGAGTACCACCACTGATATCGCTACGGTGTTTTTCTCAGTCCCTTTGGTAGCAGAGTGCTAGCCACGGTTTGCTTTCACTTGCAGGGGTGTCCAGTACACCTGGAATCGACTGCCCCAGGAGTGGAAACACTGCCCTACCGTGTGCCATGGACTGATCAAACTGAACTGGAACAGGGTGAAGCTCTGGAACACCTGCCGTACATTGATGACATAATCATCTGTTCTGTTTAACCTCTTTATCAACGATCTGGATGATCTGGGGATCAAGTGCCCCCTCAGTAAGTCTGCAGATGACACCACGTGGGCGGGTGTGTTGATCTGCTCGAGGGCAGGAAGGCCGTACAGAGGGATCCAGCCCAGCTGGATTGATGGGCTGAGGGTCACCAAGGCCAAGTGCCAGGTCCTGCACTGGGGTCACAACAACCCCATGGACGCTGTGGGCTTGCAGAAGAGCGGCTGGAAAGCGCCTGCTGGAAAAGGCCCTGGCGGTGTCCTGGCCGGGCCAGCTGACTGAGCTGACAGAGGGTGTTCCTTACCGTACGGCATCATGCGCGGTGTATAAACTGGAGTTGGCATGGGGCAGATACCACTGCTCGGGGGTGGATTGGCTGTTGGTGTCACGAGTGGTGAGCAATTGCATTGTGCATTGCTTGTTTTGTATATTGTATTATTATTTGCTCTTCCTTTGCTGTTCTATTAAACTGCCCTTGTCCCAACCCGTTAGGGTTGTTTTTTCTTTCCCTTTTGAGTCTCTCCGCCGTCTCACCTGGGGGACGGGAGTGAGTGAGCAGTTGTGTGGTCCTAGTTGCAGGCTGGAGTTAAACCAGCCTTTACAGATACTGAATATTAAATTTCCATCACTAAAGCTGCGGTAATATAATGTCCCTATTGCTCTGTGTGCTTCTGTTTAGTCAGTCCATACTTCCTTGCAGATTATTAATCAAGGTACTAAACAACATTGATAGAGATATTAAAATAATTCGATTCCTTGGCAGGAAGATCATCTGCTTGGCAGGAATAATAAGGTGTGCAGATAGAGACTGAGAAACAATGGTCTATACAGTAGGTCTCTGTGTTTAGTTTATAGTGACCTGTTGGTTGAATATGAATCAGCTGAGGGCATGTTATTGCAAAAACTAAATAACATCATATGAAATGGTATAAACAGGAATATGTCTCGCAGGATGCATGAAGTGACGTTTCTGGTCTGCCTTGCTGTGATAAGGCCCTTAGCCTCAGCGCTCTGTCCAGTCCTGGCGCACTTCGGAGAGCACAGACGGATCTCAGCAAGTCCGGAAGAAACGATCAGAGGTTGAGAAAATACAGTTTGGAAAGATTAAATGCTCTGGGGCAGTTTAGCTTAACAAAGAGTAAGAAAATACGATAACTGCCTTGATTTGTAAAAGACAGTTGCAGAGAACAATCTATTTCCAGTGTTCATGACAGATGGAACAAAAAATGATGGGTTTAAATAACAGCAAAGCAAATGTAGCAGTGAATGGACCGACCGGCAGGTTCGTGAAGTCCTTACGGGAAGGCTTTGGGCGCTGGGCGGGCTGGGCTGGGTCTGCTGAGCGCGGCAGCCCCGGGCCCCGCCGAACCTGTTCGAGGGGCAGGAGCGAACCAGCTGCCGGCCTGCATTCTCCTCTGCTGTTTGAAATCTACCTGTGCTGTGCTGTTCAGAAAGTACCTGCAGGGAATGTAACTGCCGTCTCACTGGTAATCTTGTCCTTCCGTGCTTCTTGTTGTAGCTGCCTACTTGTCTTCACCTTTGATTATTTTGTCTTCTGGGCCTGAATTGTCTTATTGCTCCACTTAAGTCTTAACCTTTTGATGCTGCTATAACTTAAAATGGTACCAAATGAGCTGTTTGGGAAGTCCCCATCTGGATTACAAGAGGGGTGCTAGCTGGGAATACAGGAACCGGCGAAACTAAGAACAAGTCCAGGGTTTGGACAGATGGCACAGTGACCGGTGGGACTCCCGGCCTGCAAGACGCACGGTACAATGTGCGCTCAAGACAAGCAGGTAGCAATGACCAGCATAGTGAGCCCAACTAGCTCGCAGGTTTGCTGTGCTAGAGAATTTCTCTAAAAGCAGGCAAGGTTGACAATAACTGTTCAGGGTGTTTAGGACTGTGTCAGATAGAGCCCTGGAGCGCAGCCCGTGGGAGTCCTTACCAGGCTGCCACGAGAAGGACGGGAGGCAGGGGAGGAGGTGGCTGGGCAGCCGTGCTTCCAGCACGATGTAGTGTGTGACATTAAACCACTGCTCAGTCCGGCTGCTTCTGACACGGCCAGAGCTTCAGCACATTTCCGAGACTGTAAACATTCCCATAAAAAATTAGCAGAAGCTATGAGCTTTACCTGCTTTACCCTAAAACCATCCAGCACGTGCAGCCCATGCATTACATTCAGGGCTTGAGGCTCCTCATGATCAAATCCTATGGCAAGAACTTTGTGTGACAGGACCTTGCATCCAGTTGGGCATGCAGGAGCTGCAGAAGAACCCGTACGCTGCAGTCCCAAACTGTCTGCTCAGGTTACGTCCAGCAGCAGCGCGCTAGGCAGCATCTCCTCTGACCGAGCTGTGAATGGAGAGCTGTAAAGCTGAGGTACCAGCTCCGTTTGCCAGGTGAAATGATCTTGCAGCTCTTTACATTTCATGGATTTCAAGGGCGCTCCAAATGGCAGAGGCAGAGTTGGGATCTCACCGGAAAACTCGCTCCCGCATTGGGGAGAGCTGTCCCCGACCTCCCTCCCTGCCTTCCCCTCGCCCGGCCGTGGGAGTACCTGGCAGGTGCCTGCTTGTGTTTCTAACCTCTCTCTGAGTGCAGGAAGCCTCTGCTCGCTGCGAGCGTCCGGGAACCGGAGCCCAAGCACATCCAGAAGGATTTCCTGTTGGGGCTTCCGAGCCAGACCCGGCCTGTGCGAGCGGGAGCCCCCGAGCAGCTGACGGCCCTGCTGGCCGCCCGCGGCTCCCGCCCGGCCAGGGGCAACGTGCCGTCCAACCAGGGGCAACGTGCTGTCTGACCAGGGGCAACGTGCCGTCCGACCAGGGGCAACGTGCTGTCTGACCAGGGGCAACGTGCCGCCCGGCCAGGGGCAACGTGCCGTCCAACCAGGGGCAATGTGCCATCCAACCAGGGACAACGTGCTGTCCAACCAAGGGCAACGTGCCGTCCGACCAGGGGCAACGTGCTGTCTGACCAGGGGCAACGTGCCGTCCGACCAGGGGCAACGTGCCGTCCGACCAGGGGCAACGTGCTGTCTGACCAGGGGCAACGTGCCGCCCGGCCAGGGGCAACGTGCTGTCCAACCAAGGGCAACGTGCCGTCCGACCAGGGGCAATGTGCCATCCAACCAGGGACAACGTGCCGCCCGGCCAGGGGCAACGTGCCGTCCGACCAGGGGCAATGTGCCATCCAACCAGGGACAACGTGCCGTCCAACCAAGGGCAACGTGCTGTCCGACCAGGGGCAATGTGCCATCCAACCAGGGACAACGTGCTGTCCAACCAAGGGCAACGTGCCGCCCGGCCAGGGGCAACGTGCCGTCCAGCAGGAAGGTGCTAAGCGGGCAGACCAGCTCCCACGTGCTGCGCACGAGCGTGGGAGCACACAGCGTCTGGTCGGGGGGATGCGCACCCCTCGTGGTGGAGGCAGGACAGCAGCATGGGAGCGAGCGTGGCATCCCGTCACAGTGCAGTGTCTGCCTGTAGGTCTAGGGACACACAAAGCATGCGGAGAGAATGTGTTCTGTGCTGCTTTCCAGCCACGCTCTGGTCACCACTGACTCCAGTTTGCCGTGTTTCAGCAGCTCCTATGCTATTTCAGCTTCTGAAGTTCACCCAAGTAGTGATTAACCCAAAGAACTCTGTCATCTTCAACTCTTGCTCCCGTCTCTGTACCCCGGTCTTTACATCATTAATAATTCTATCAAGAGGCAGTCCTGTCCCAACCTGTACTACTACCAGTAGCCTTCTGCCCTGAGTAGCTGAATAGCGTATTTCTACTCTTATTTCTGTGTCTAGTTGCTCTTACAAGACATGGATTGACTCAGATTGTTCTACCAGTCTACGCACAGTTGCAAAGATACAGAATGTCAGAAAGACTGTGCAAGGTCTCTCTGAATGTCCAGGCACGTGATATGGATCTGTTCTCCCCTCTCTTGCCAAGGGGCTCCAAGAATATATAGTAAATTAGAATTTACTAGAAGACCACAAGGAATACACGGTTGTCAGCTCTAAGTAGCGGCAGCACTCGTGTACAACGTCACTCGTGTGCACAAACACCGCAGATGCTGAAGGGAGGAAGAATGGAGTGAGTGACCAGGAACACGCAGGTTGCTTGGGGTGGTGTAAAGGACTGAAAGCAGATTCTAAATGTAAATGATCATTTGAAAACATGACAATAAATGGCAAATGTGATCAAATGCAGCAAGCTTGCCAAATCGTGCCAGACCAGCACATTAGACACCCTGATTTGTGATTTTTGAGGGTGGGCAGGAAGGAAGGTTGATCAGAGTGTCTGAACTGCAGCACTACAGGAACACGGGATGAACTGATTCAAATGGAGAAGACAGAGATTAATACAAAACTGTCAGATATGTGACACTGGCAAAAGACCTAACAGTAAATGAGAAGTTTTGTGCCTGAGGAAATGCACGGTCTTGTCAAGGGCCAGTTCAGAGTCCGTCTATTTCATTTTTTGACAGTAAATATCTCAAAAGACAAAAAACAATATACTGATAAAGTTGATCAGTGACACAAATCAAGAGATGAGTAAAGAAGGTGACCAGAGCACCATAAAAGCAAAAAGCTATTATTGAGTAGCACAGCAGACACTGAATGAAGTTCGTGGATCCTTGGCAGACAGCGTCCGTGGTCGAAGGGGCGTCCGGACACGCGGCCAGCCTCCGCTTTGCGGACGGTCAGTGGTCAGATCGGCCTCGAGAGCTCGCAGGGGTGCAGAACTGTACTTCTTAACTGAACCTCATGAGGTTCCTGCCGATCCAGTTCTTTGATTTTCTGGACCAGAGCTCTGCGTGCAGCGTGTCAGCCGCTCCTGCTACTGTCATCTGCAAACTTGCGCTCCGTCATCAGAGAACATCAGTGAAGATACTGAGCAGTATCGGGTCCCAAATCAATGCTTGGTGTAGTTTGTTGGCTGCCTGGCACCAACCCCATGTTAAGTCATTGATCACCACCCTTTAAACCCAGAGGGGCAGCTGATTTTCAGCCAGCCTAATGCTCCCTTCATTCTGCCCGTACTTCATCAGCTCAAGACTCCCTCTAGCCCAGGGTGGCTACGAGGGGATGCACAGGAACGTGTGAGAGAAGAGGAGGATCACACACAATATTTCACCTAAGTGCACCTCCAGACCCAACTCCAGAGACCTGGACAGGCTGGAGAGTTGGGCAGGAGAAATTTAATGAAAAAGAACAAGGGCAAGTGTAGAGTCTTGAATCTGGGCAGGAACAACCCCAGGTTCCAGTGTAAGTTGGGGAATGACCTATTAGAGAGCAGCGTAGGGGAAAGGGACCTGGGGGTCCTGGGGACAGCAGGGTGACCATGAGCCAGCACCGGGCCCTTGTGGCCAGGAAGCCAATGGGACCTGGGGTGGGTTAGAAGGGGGTGGTCAGTAGGTCAGAGAGGTTCTCCTGCCCCTCTGCTCTGCCCTGGGGAGACCACACCTGGAATACTGTGTCCAGTTGTGGCCCCTCAGCTCCAGCAGGACAGGGAACTGCTGGAGAGAGTCCAGCGCAGCCACCAAGATGCTGCAGGGAGTGGAGCATCTCCCGTGTGAGGAAAGGCTGAGGGAGCTGGGGCTCTGGAGCTGGACAAGAGGACACTGAGGGGGGACTCATTCATGGGATCAATATGGAAAGGGGCAGTGTCAGGAGGATGGAGCCAGGCTCTTCTGGTGACAACCAGGGACAGGACAAGGGGCAATGGGTGCAAACTGGAACACAGGAGGTTCCACTGAAAGAGGAGAAGAAACTTGTTCCTGGTGAGGGTGTCAGAGCCTGGCCCAGGCTGCCCAGGGGGTTGTGGAGTCTCCTTCTCTGCAGACATTCCAACCCCTGGACACCTTCCTGTGTAACCTCAGCTGGGTGTTCCTGCTCCGGGGGGGATTGCACTGGATGAGCTTTCCAGGGCCCTTCAGCCCCTGACATTCTGGGATTCTGTGATCTCTTGGCCAATGTAAGTTCTGAGCATCCACAGTGTTCTACGGCACAAAGTTCCCCTGGTGCACAGCCCCTCACCTGAGGTACTACCTGACTGTGGTTTGATGTTGGCTTTATTAACCCCATTGCACGCCTCTTTTACATTGGAAGACACAGGGAACAAAATGAGCTTCACAGAGCTGAACAAACCCACTCTCCACAGACCGCCTGTGATTTCGTCGTCCTCTTCCATACCTCCTCATTTGTCCTTTCCAGAATGGAGACTGAATTGTTCCATGCGTTGGAACTGATCTAGACCATTATCGTCCTCACATCTGAACTTTTTCCTGCCTTCTCGTGGCCTTCTGGAGATAGATGTAGGGGAAATAAACTGAATATATTACATATTGGTGAATATATGATAAAAATTGTAAGATGTGCTGTTCAGGGTCAAAACGATTCAGTTTCTCCAGGGTACCTTTGGACCAGTAAAAGTAATCCAGAGGTGCGTTTTATTTCTCAATGAGCTCAGACTATGTGCTATTCAGGAAGGGATGCAGACATGCAAATCTTGAGGGGTTCTTCCTCCATGAAGTTAGGGTGTTGGTCCATATTCTCTGCTTGAATTGATTGTCCCTGATGGAAACACCTGGACATTCTCCTGATGGAGCAGGCTGACCCGTCACCTCTACAGCACGTGGTATTAGCGGTGCACCGTCACAGCCAGAAGCGAACGGCAGTTTCTCTGCTAAGAAATAAAAGGCCACCCTAGTGACTGTTGGCCCAGGCCCCGAGTGGCCCCCTCAGGCACACCAGTACTGCTGTGACCTGGCCAGTCTGGAGCAGAGAACAGTCAGACAACAGCCACTGCTGGTGAACCCTGGACAGTCGCTCACCGGAGTCCTGCTTTGTCTCTCGGAACAGATTGGTGGGGCCCCAATAACTCGCAGACAAGCACCTTCCAGCCTGGACATCAGAAGCCCTGATGTGAATCAAGGTGTTGGCAGGTTACTGGTTCCTGGACTCTGGGCTCAGGAAGGAACTGTGGTAGAGAGCGAAGAATGGGCTGTGCTTCTGTGACCATGTCCCCACATCACCTCGATGTCACCCACAGCCTACCTGCATGTCCTGCGCAGCCTGTCCTGCCCTGTCCCATCCCAGCACTGCTCTGCCTCTTGCTCCTGCCCACCCCTTCCCATTTCCCCGGGCTCCCGGCGCCCATTGCTTCCTCCCATCTCTCTGTACCCCGGCTCCAGCCGTTCCTCGCCCTCCGTGCCGGCCTCTCCCGGACACCGCTCCCGGTCCCGTCGTGCCCCGGGCCCGCCACGCCGTCCCACCGCTCCGGTCCCCCGCCCGGGGCCACTCGGGGGCCGCGCTCTGCCGGCGCGCTCCGGTGGCGGGGCGGGGATGGGGGCGGCGGGGGGAGCGGGGGGCTGAGGGCGGCGCTGGGTCGGGTTTCAGCAGGAGCCTCCGCGCCGAGCCAGCGCCGACCCGCCGCCTGCCGCCGAGCGCTCCGCGGGGCGACCGCGGCACCGGGGCAGCCGCGGCACCGGGAGGCCGGCGCGCCGGAGCACCGGGGCGGCCGTGGCACAGGAGGGCATCGGAGCGCGGGGGGAATCGGAGCGGCCAGCGCTACCGAAGCGAGCGCGGCACCGGAGCACCGGGGCACCAGAGCGGCTGCGGGACGTCTTGGCGGGGCCGGATCCTGCGGGATGTGAGCGCCGCCAGCGCGGGACGCACGGTGTAAGTGCCAGCGCCGGGACCGACCCCCTCCTGCTGCCCCGCCGCCCTCGCCCGCTGCTCCGCACGTCGGCATCGCCGCACGGTGGGCCGGCCCGGGCGGGACCAGGACCGGGACCGGGACCGGGACTCGGACCGGGACCGGTCGCTTTGTTCTGCCTCCGCTGCTCAGACAATGGGGCGGGGAGGGGGGGCGCGCCCGCGGCGGCGCAGCTCCACGGATCCGCGGCCGGCGCGGCTCCACGGACCCGCGGCCGGAGCGGCCTCGCCCGCGGCGCGGCGGCAGCGGGGCCGGCGCTGGCAGCGGACGAGCGGGACGGGGCGGCGCGGGGCCGCGGTGCCGCCGCAGGGCAGACCCGCCGCGGGGCGGGCGCGCAGCGGGCGCGGCGGAGGAGCCGCGGAGGCGCCGGGCGGGGGCTGCGGTCCCGAGCGGAGCGGGGCCGGCGCTGGCAGAGCTCCGGCACGGGGGGCGCGCCGTGCGGGACGCCCGGGAGCGCCCGGGCACCGAGCTGTGCACGGGGACTGCGAGCAGCAGCAGAAGCCCCAGGGGGGGCAGGGAGCCCCGGGAGCCGGAGGGTCCGGGATGCCCAGGAGATCTGAGGGTGTTAGAAACCCTGGCGGCCTGGGAGCAGCGGTGGACAGGGAGCAGAAAGGCTCTGCAGCACCTCTGTGATGAGCAGACAGCATGGCAGGGCCCGGGCCAGTGCTGGGATGCATGTGGACTGGGATTGTGGGAACTGGATAATGTGTGAGGAAATTTTATTAGAGCTTCCTTTGTGGGGGAAGTGTTTTCCGAGACACGACAGCCTGCAGGAAGCCCTGGTGTGGCACAGAAATGGGATGCACGGGGTGCAGTGGAGCTGGACTGCATCCTCATGACATGATGGTCGCCACTGCGGGTCACTGCTCAGAGCTGGTGTCAGGGGAGCTGTGTGGCTGGGGGGCGGGCAGTACAGTGCTGGTCACTGCTCAGAGGGGTGTCAGGGGAGCTGTGTGGCTGGGGGGCGGGCAGTACAGCACTGGTCACTGCTCAGAGGGGTGTCAGGGGAGCTGTGTGGCTGGGGGGCGGGCAGTACAGCGCTGGTCACTGCTCAGAGGGGTGTCAGGGGAGCTGTGTGGCTGGGGGGCGGGCAGTACAGCGCTGGTCACTGCTCAGAGGGGTGTCAGGGGAGCTGTGTGGCTGGGGGGCGGGCAGTACAGTGCTGGTCACTGCTCAGAGGGGTGTCAGGGGAGCTGAGGCTGTGTGGCTGGGGTGCAGGCAGTACAGTGCGGGTCCTGAAGGGCCAGGTGGGAGGTGGTAGGAGGCCAGGATGGTGGAGATGACTGGAGGTAGTGGCAGGCTAAGAGGCGGATGAAAGCGAGTTGTTAGCCGAAGGCTGCACCGCAGGCAAGCCTGGGCTGCGTCTGGTTCTGAGGGCGTCTAATCTGAAACTCTTGAGAGATGTGTGAATGCAGAAAAGAAAAGCGTATTCCAGGTCAGCGATGGTGCTCAGCAAAGATTAAACAGGCTTCTGAATCCTTCCTCATCTGGACCGGAGTCTCAAAAACATCATTACATGAGTCATGGCCCCTCATGTGAGACTCTGGGTATGGCATCAGCAGCATCTGCAGCTTTGATGGCGTCCTGCACAGCGAGCGCTCTGACATCTGTTTGCGGCGTGCGCAGTGGGTGCTGCTCCCCAGGTCTCTGCTGGCCTGGCGTGGGCCCTTCCTCGTGGCTGACGTGAGACGCGCGGCACCACTGGCGTGCAAGGGTGTTTGCAGCAGTCCCTCTGTAATTCCCTATCTTATTTTTCTAAATGTGACTTATCTTAAGCGTAGGCTGGGCTCTGCTGGTGCCCTGGCCTATCAGCCTGAGGCTTAGAGACGCTTATGTGTATTGCAGCTGACTCCATTTTAGCCGCCCGCCCTGTCAGCCTCCTTACTGTGGCTCAGGACCCCGAACACCTCTCTGGACAGGTTCTCATGTTGGCAGTTTTCTTCAGAGGCTTCTCCTGCCATTTTTTACTAGAGGACTCAGTGCCTGCTGGTGGGAGGGACAGAGAGGGAGCAGGGCAGCCTGGCTCACGTTACACAGGCTGGGCCTGGACCAGCGGAGCCAGCCCCCAGCGCTGAGCTATCTGCTAATTGGAAGCAGCTGTTGGGATTTGGTGACTCTGCATCAGCTGAGGTCACTGCTGCCTTCCTCCGGCCCAGGCCCTTCATCGGGACAGAGTGCTGCTGCTCCGACGGGCGGCCGGGCCCTTCATCGGGACACAGCGCTGCTGCTCCAGGCCCTTCATCGGGACACAGCGCTGCTGCTCCCACGGGCGGCCAGGCCCTTCATCGGGACACAGCGCTGCTGATCCCACGGGCGGCCGGGCCCTTCATCGGGACACAGCGCGGCTGCTCCAGGCCCTTCATCGGGACACAGCGCTGCTGCTCCAGGCCCTTCATCGGGACACAGCGCTGCTGATCCCACGGGCGGCCGGGCCCTTCATCGGGACACAGCGCGGCTGCTCCAGGCCCTTCATCGGGACACAGCGCTGCTGCTCCAGGCCCTTCATCGGGACAGAGTGCTGCTGATCCCACGGGCGGCCGGGCCCTTCATCGGGACACAGCGCGGCTGCTCCAGGCCCTTCATCGGGACACAGCGCTGCTGCTCCAGGCCCTTCATCGGGACACAGCGCTGCTGATCCCACGGGCGGCCGGGCCCTTCATCGGGACACAGCGCGGCTGCTCCAGGCCCTTCATCGGGACACAGCGCTGCTGCTCCAGGCCCTTCATCGGGACAGAGTGCTGCTGATCCCACGGGCGGCCGGGCCCTTCATCGGGACACAGCGCGGCTGCTCCAGGCCCTTCATCGGGACACAGCGCTGCTGCTCCAGGCCCTTCATCGGGACACAGCGCTGCTGATCCCACGGGCGGCCGGGCCCTTCATCGGGACACAGCGCGGCTGCTCCAGGCCCTTCATCGGGACACAGCGCTGCTGATCCCACGGGCGGCCGGGCCCTTCATCGGGACACAGCGCGGCTGCTCCAGGCCCTTCATCGGGACACAGCGCGGCTGCTCCAGGCCCTTCATCGGGACACAGCGCTGCTGCTCCGACGGGCGCCTCCTGCCCAGCCTGGGTGGCCTGGGCGGCCCGTACCCAAAGGTGTCTGGGCTCTGAAACTGCCCACTTGTCTCCAGGGAGGATGGGAGAGGAGAAGTTTCATCACAGCCTTTCATCACAGCTCCCCACCTCGAGGACCCTCGTTTCCGTTCCCTCGTTTCCCCAGTGCTCTCGGCCGCCCTTCACACTCCCCCGATCTGCTTTTCAAACGTCTCTGCTCCCCGCCAGCAGCCTACAGGACCTTGCTGCGCTCCCGCCTGCTTCCCAAGAGCCACGTCACTAACCAGACCAGGTGTTTTTCCCCTATCTGTGCCCCGGTCTGTTCCAGGCCTTACCCGAGACCCTTCAGCTCCATCGTGTCCTCAGCCACTGGGATCGCCCCAGGGAGCCTTGTTCCTTTATGTGGTTTTCCGCCCTCCTTTTTGGTTTCTGACTTTAAACCTTCTTCCCTGTGCCTTCCCATGGCCTGAGCAGCTGGGTCACAGGACGGTGAGTTTCACTACAGGAGCAGACGTGGACCCCGTTCAGCCAGCACCGCGTGTTTGGGGAAATGTAGCAGCTCCAACAGAGAGACAGACCTGTCCAGGACCACCGAGTCCGAGCAGATCCCGCGAGAGCCCACAGGGGTGAAAGTGGCTTCTCTTGATCCCTGCTCCTGAGAGATAATGATTTATACTTGCTGGGGGCAAGAAGAGAGTGTGGATTTACTTGCCACAGACCTCACACACGGGATGTCCACTAAAGTAGACAAACACTTCTTTATATGCAGAAAACACTTTTTAATATTTTTCCTTCTGTCACTAGCCCAGGATTTCCACAGGGAAAACCAATCTAAACAGCTGAACCGATGTGGGAAAGACGACCCAGGAATAATCACCCCGTGTGCCCTGGAAAGGGTTAACACTGCTGTAGAGAGGATTGACATTCTTAGTACCCAAACTAGGCAGTGTCAGCCACCTCCATCCCCCAGGACAGGGAGGTTCCTGCCGTCCTGCTCTGTCCTGAGTGGCTCCTGAGAGCGGTTATGGGACCAGCAGCAAATGCTTTCAAGAGAGTCCAAGTGTGAGCTCATGCTGCCGCCATCCCCGCAGCGCGCTGGGCGCCGCTGGCTGGGCGGGAGCCGCTCCGGGCCGCTGCTCCTGCGGCTCCTCCGCTGCCGGGGCGGCGGGCAGAGCCCTGGGGCGGGCAGCTCCGGGCAGCGGGTCCAGAGCCCCCGGGCGGGCAGAGCCCCCGGGCAGCGGGTCCAGAGCCCCGGGGCGGGCAGAGCCCCCGGGCAGCGGGTCCAGAGCCCCGGGGCGGGCAGAGCCCCCGGGCAGCGGGTCCAGAGCCCCCGGGCGGGCAGAGCCCCGCGGGTGGGCAGAGCACCGAGCGGCCAGCCCCGGCAGCGGGTCCAGAGCCCCCGGGCGGGCAGCCCCAGCAGCGGGTCCAGAGCCCCCGGGCGGGCAGAGCCCCGGGCAGCGGGTCCAGAGCCCCGGGCGGGCAGCCCCGGCAGCGGGTCCAGAGCCCCGCGGGCGGGCAGAGCCCCGGGCGGGCAGCCCCGGCAGCGGGTCCAGAGCCCCCAGGCGGGCAGAGCCCCGGGCAGCGGGTCCAGAGCCCCCGGGCAGCGGGTCCAGAGCCCCCGGGCGGGCAGCCCCGGCAGCAGGTCCGGGTCCAGCGGCGGTGCGCTGCGGGAGCTGCTCCTCCCCCGGCGCTGCAGCCAGACGGAGCTGCGGCAGGGGGAACGGAGCGGAGGAGACAAAGGAGAGTGAGCATTGGAGGGTGTGGGACTGCGAGGGAGCCAGAGCAGCTGGCAGTTCAGAGGGAGCTGCTGCGTTCCTGCTGTGCTGACACCGCCCTCCATGGTACCAGCGCGGGGCATCCGCAGATTTCTGTACCACGCCAAACAATGGGCCCAGTCTGATTTTATCCTGGACATCCCCAGCTGTGGGTGCATCCTTTGCAACACGGCCATTCTGATTTATTGTTCGCTGGATGTAAGCCTGCTCCGGTTCTGCTGTGCCCTCCCGGGGACGCCAGGTTTGCACTCCGTGGGATTCTGTAGCACCTTGGTCCCTGTTGTCCCGCAAGGCGTGCCGTGGGGCCGGGGCCTCGGCGTGGTCGGGGCCGAGCTGTCCCACTGGGAGACCAGCCTTCCTCAGGGCTGCTGTTGGTCTGGAAGCCTCTCCTCTTGCAGACAGCCCCTCTCAGCCTCGCTGGAGCATCCAGGTGTTAAAGGCACAGGAACGCTCTGCTCTAGGGCAGTTGGCTCCTGTTGCTGGGAGGGCTGGTGTTTGGGGAGAACGTTTGGCTATGTAGGAAAAGGCCTGTGTGATAGGACACGAGCTGCTGACCTCTGGCATTGCCAGGTGCGGCCTGCTTGGCTGGCTTTAGGTACCGTGCCGCCACCCCCTGCTCTGACACAGTGTCACCGTCACTCCTCGTGAGGGACAGGTAACACAGGGCAGCTGGACAGCAGGTATGCGCTGGGCCTTCCCTCTCCCTTCCTTTGCTGCTCCCTCCTAACCAGCATCCTCTGGTCTGCATTCCATGCAGGATTAGAGCGCACTCTGCGGAGGAGATCGAGCCACGCTCTGCTCTGCAAGTCCCTGCAATGGAGCAGATGAAGGGGTCAGCCGTGCTTCTGCTGGAGCTGCTGATCCTCGGGGGCCTGAGAGCAGGGAAGGGCTCTGCCGTCCTGGGCACCCTGGATCTACAGATAGACGAGGAGCAGCCAGCTGGCACCATCATTGGGGACATCAGTGCCGGCCTGCCCCCTGGAACGAGCGCCTACATGTATTTCATCTCAGCACAGGAGGGCAGCGGTGTTACCACTGACCTGGGGATCGACGAGAACACTGGTATCATCAAAACGGTTCGTGTCCTGGACCGAGAGACTCGAGACCACTACAGCTTCATTGCTGTGACCCCCGAGGGCATCACAGTAGAAGTGAACATCCAGGTGAATGACATCAATGACCATGCTCCAGCCTTCCCCAAAGAGCACAGCACCTTCCAGATCCCGGAGCACACGCCCATTGGCAGCAGGTTTCCCTTGGACCCAGCCTTTGACGCCGACAGTGGGCTGCTCAACACGCAGGGCTATGTGATCAAGGGAGAGAACGTGGGGCAGGCCTTCCGCCTGGAAACGCGTCGGGGACCCAACGGGGTCCTGTATTTGGACCTGGTGGTCAGCAACATCTTGGATCGGGAGAATCGTTCGTCATACTCACTGGTGCTGGAAGCCTATGATGGTGGCTCTCCCCCCCGGAGTACCCAGATGACACTGGATGTGTCCATCCAGGACATCAATGACAATGCTCCTAGCTTCAACCAGAGCCGCTATCATACTCTCATCTCGGAGAATCTGAAACCTGGCAGCAGCATCCTGCAGGTCTTTGCCTCTGATGCAGATGAAGGTGACAATGGGGATGTGACTTACGAGATCAACCGGCGGCAGAGCGATCCTGACCAGTACTTCACCATTGACTCCAGGACTGGAGTCATCAAGCTCAACAAGGGTCTGGACTATGAAGTAAGGAAGGTGCATGAGCTGGTGGTGCAGGCGAGGGACAAGGCTGTCCACCCCGAGGTCACCACAGCCTTTGTCACTATTCACGTGCGTGACTACAATGACAACCAGCCCACCATGACTATCATCTTCCTGAGCGAAGATGGCTCCCCCCAGATCTCTGAGGGAGCCCAGCCTGGCCAGTACGTGGCACGCATCTCTGTTTCTGACCCAGACTACGGCGAGTACTCCAATGTCAATGTCACGCTGGAGGGAGGGGATGGCAAGTTCGCCCTCACCACCAAGGACAACATCATCTACCTGATTTGTGTGGACCAGCTTCTCGACCGGGAAGAAAGAGACTCCTACGATTTGCGAGTGACAGCGACAGACTCGGGAACACCCCCGCTCCGGGCAGAGTCGGCCTTCGTGCTGCAGGTGGTGGATGTCAACGACAACCCTCCGCTCTTCGACCAGCAGGAGTACAAGCAGAGCATCCCCGAGGTTGTGTACCCGGGCAGCTTTGTCCTGCAGGTGACAGCTCGTGACAAGGACCAGGGTCCCAACGGGGAGGTGCGGTACAGTATCGTGCATGGCCGTGACACCCACTCGAGCTGGTTTGCCATTGACCCTGCCACGGGTATCATCACCACCGCTGCCCCGCTGGATTATGAGAAGGATCCTCAGCCCCAGCTGACCGTGCTGGCCACCGACAGGGGAACCCCCCCGCTCTCTTCCTCCGCCGTGGTGCGTGTGGCCCTGCAGGATGTCAATGACAACGAGCCAGTGTTCAGGAGTAATTTCTACAACGTGTCGCTGAAGGAGAACACTCCTGTTGGGACCTGCTTCCTACAGGTGGGTACAACTACCGGGAGCTGTAGCTGGAGGGCATGGACGGGGCTGCGCGGGGCTTGGGGTGGCAGACCAGCCACTGCAGCCCGTTCGGTGCATGGGGCGGACGGCAGCGGCTGCAGCAGGAATGCTGGAGCACAGGTCCCCGTGCTCCGTGTGAGTAGGAAATGGGGCAGACCACTGTCACACCCCTTTTGCACGTGGGTACCAGGTGATACCACTGATGGTATGGGCACACCTCGAGGACGTCGTTGTGCGAAGCCTGGCGCTGGCCTCAGCTGAGCTTGGCGCCCACCGTGCCACGCCGCGCTTGCACAAGCGTGGAGCTGCCAGGACACTCAAAACGGTGCCCAGGAACACGGGTGAGACTCCAGGAAGCGACATGGAGCTAAGCTGTTAACTTTGCTCTCCCCCTGTGTGGTCATTAGCCTAGGTTCATCAGTAAGGCTGGTTGTGAACTTTAGCATTAATTTGCACCATTGGTATTGTTATATTACCTTGGAAACAGCAGCTGTGGGACTTGAGCTGAGAGATGTGCTGCATCAGCCTCTGTGCGCTGAGGCCTGGAGAGGTGCTGCCCCGCCGACGGCTCCGTGCGCCCCGAGATGCGTCAGTCACGCCGTTTGTATTTTGTATGGTTTGTGTTCCTTGCCTTTGCGCTTTCAGTCGCATCTCTGGCCCCGGAGCCCTGCTTGCTGGGGACGGGTGATGGGGACACGTCGGCATTGAGGCTGACAGTGGGGATCTGGTGCGATGATGCAGCAACGCAGTGGCAAGCAAGGCAGCGCCCACACTGGCCATCAGGACAAGAACCCGTGAGGTGTGGGGCACTTCTTTGCTGTAGCTGTGGGTCACTGGGACGTGTGGGGTCTGGGGCCAGGTGGTGAGCAGTGCCCATGGGGCAGGAGGAGGGGGCGAGGTGCAGCAGGAACGCTGGGGCCCATGGGACAGGGCAGGAGGGGGTTCTGCGGCCCGGCCAGGGCAAAGGGCCCTGATCTGGAGAGAAGGACGAGTCTGTGTGTGCTGTGGGTGCGCAGGTGGGCGCGGGGCAGGAGCGCGTGGGCCATGCAGGGAGTGCGCCCGCGGGAGACTGGCAGCGTGGGCTGGGGGCTGCAGTGGGGCTGGGGCCTGCAGTGGGGCTGGGGGCTGCAGTGGGGCTGGGGGCGCTGCAGTGGGGCTGGGGGCTGCAGTGGGGCTGGGGGCTGCAGTGGGGCTGGGGGCGCTGCAGTGGGGCTGGGGGCTGCAGTGGGGCTGGGGGCTGCAGTGGGGCTGGGGGCGCTGCAGTGGGGCTGGGGGCTGCAGTGGGGCTGGGGGCGCTGCAGTGGGGCTGGGGGCTGCAGTGGGGCTGGGGGCGCTGCAGTGGGGCTGGGGGCGCTGCAGTGGGGCTGGGGGCTGCAGTGGGGCTGGGGGCGCTGCAGTGGGGCTGGAGGCTGCAGTGGGGCTGGGGGCTGCAGTGGGGCTGGGGGCGCTGCAGTGGGGCTGGGGGCTGCAGTGGGGCTGGGGGCGCTGCAGTGGGGCTGGGGGCTGCAGTGGGGCTGGGGGCGCTGCAGTGGGGCTGGAGGCTGCAGTGGGGCTGGGGGCTGCAGTGGGGCTGGGGGCGCTGCAGTGGGGCTGGGGGCGCTGCAGTGGGGCTGGGGGCTGCAGTGGGGCTGGGGGCGCTGCAGTGGGGCTGGGGGCGCTGCAGTGGGGCTGGGGGCTGCAGTGGGGCTGGGGTGGAGCGGGCAGGGCAAGGGGGAGAATGGGGGAAGGAGGATCTGGGTGGGAGCGAGGGCGGGTATAGAATAGAGAAGGGACATGGGGCAGGAGCAAGTTTAGGATGGGGCAGATCTGGGGAGTAGGGAATGGGTCAGGGTGGGATTTGGGGGAAGCCTGGGCAGAAGTGAGTGGGAAATGAGGAAGATTTGGGCGGGGGAAGCTGTAGGTTTGGTCTATGCAGGGCAGCACTGCACGCTGTGGGGACAGGACCAGGGCTGGGGACAGAGATGGGGAGGGTTCAGGGTGGGCTCGGGGACAGGGTCGGGGTGAGCGGCCATGTGTCCCCGGTGAACACGGAGGCCCCAGGCGCGTGCGGGGACGTCTCGGCTCGGCGGCCCCTGAAGGGAGGCCCCTCTGTCCTCCTTCGTGCCTTGCTGCTCGGGGCCGCTCGCCGTGTGGGAAGACGTTCTGGAAATGCAATCGGAGATGGCGGCTGAGCTCCCGCCTGCGAGCGCGGGACGGGCGGGCGCACAGCGGCACCTTGGAGGAGCTGGTGGTGCGGGGCCGTGGGGCCGCACGAGGCAGCGGGTCTGGCGCGGCTGCCGGGCCCTGGTGAGGCCGGTGGGCGAAGGGGCCGGCCCAGCCCCGCACTGGTGCTGGCCCGGCGGCCGGCAGCAACGGAGGGTTTGGCCAGGTTTCGATGGTCTTGGCTCAGCCTTCATGTTTCGTTTGGAAACTGCGCGTCTGGGCTGAGCGCAGGTAACTCCCGCGTGGCCTCGGCACAAAGCAAACAGCTCACACATCTGCTGCTGCTTCCTCTGAGCCGGGAAACGTGAGAGGATGGGAAAGGAGGCCGGCCAGGCTGCCGGCTCGGCGCTGGGCCGCAGCAGCAGCGAGCCAGGCCGGGGAGCCGGGCAGAGCCGGCGGGAGCCCGGGGCCCTCAGCACAGCTGCCTGGTGCGGCCAGCGAGCCGCGGCAGCCCCGCTGCCCCGGACGGGAGGGGCTCAAGGCGCTGTCAGGGTCCGCGGTAGCCAGCGCCGTGCCCCACAGCGTCGCCTGTGTCAGGTGTGCTGCCCCACAGCCCCTGCGTGCAGCTGCTCCTGCCCGACTCCATCTGTCTGCAGCTTCCAGGCATCGGGGCTCATCCTGCCCTGGGAGGCTAAAGGGTCCCTGTCAAGATTTGGTCCAGACCCACATAATGATCATGAGAGCTGAGCCCATGGGCAGGACCAGCCAGCGTGATGGGCAGCACACAGGACAGACTCCAGGGTCAGCACAGAACCGAATGGGTTTGATTCTCCATGTTTCCAAGCAAAAACCCAGAGAGGACCAGGCCTACTTGCAGACGGTGACACCGGCTCTTGGTGGGCAGGACAGAACGATGGGGACGTGGGGAGTCCACGTGGGCGGCCAGGAGAGGCCGAGGAGTGGCTGCAGCCCCCTGCTCCCCTGCGCGCCCATCTCTGCCACGTTGTCTTTGTGTTCGGCGCGTGAACAGGGACGGGCAGAGTGGGTCGCTGGCCTGAGCTCCCGAGAGAGAAAAAGGATCTCGTAACATCTCACAACATCTTCATTTCTTCCTCGTGTTTACCATGGGCCGCGTCTGATGGTAGCAGACTCTGCATGAGCACCAAGGGAAACAACAAACTCACAGCTCGAGTCTGACGTGAGAGAAACACCAGTGGAAAAGGAGCCCAGGGAAGCAGCGATCGTGACACCAGCACAAGACAGAGCAAGGGGTGGTCACTGACGGGTTGTCTCAGTTTCTCTCCGTTGCCATGAGTTGATAATATACAAGTTTTAAGGCTCATCGGACTACATTCAAATGCTATGCTTACATGATGTGAAGCCCTGTTCTGTTATAAATTCACCCTGCTGGCTTACATTTTTTAAAACATTTGACTTGGTCCCAGCGAGCTGCATGCACGATCAGATATTGTCTTTGTGGGCCTTTCTGACTCTCCATGCTAAATCAAGTATTGTCTGTCCCCTGGCAGCCAGCACGGAGCACAGGGCTGCGAGAGCCCCGCGTTGAGCACGGGCTGGTTGAGCACGGGCTGGTTGAGCCACGAGAGCCCCGCGTTGAGCACGGGCTGGTTGAGCACGGGCTGGTTGAGCTGCGAGAGCCCCGCGCTGAGCATGGGCTGGTTGAGCACGGGCTGGTTGAGCTGTGAGACCCCGCGTTGAGCACGGGCTGGTTGAGCCGTGAGAGCCCGCGTTGAGCACGGGCTGCTTGAGCACGGGCTGGTTGAGCCACGAGAGCCCCGCACTGAGCACGGGCTGGTTGAGCACGGGCTGGTTGAGCCGTGAGAGCCCTGTGCTGAGCACGGGCTGGTTGAGCACGGGCTGGTTGAGCCGTGAGACCCCGCGTTGAGCACGGGCTGGTTGAGCCGTGAGAGCCCCGCGCTGAGCACGGGCTGGTTGAGCACGGGCTGGTTGAGCCGTGAGACCCCGCGTTGAGCACGGGCTGGTTGAGCCGTGAGAGCCCCGCGCTGAGCACGGGCTGGTTGAGCCGTGAGAGCCCCGCGCTGAGCACGGGCTGGTTGAGCCGTGAGAGCCCCGCGCTGAGCACGGGCTGGTTGAGCACGGGCTGGTTGAGCCGTGAGAGCCCCGCGCTGAGCACGGGCTGGTTGAGCCGTGAGAGCCCCGCGCTGAGCACGGGCTGGTTGAGCCACGAGAGCCCCGCGCTGAGCACGGGCTGGTTGAGCTGTGAGACCCCGCGTTGAGCACGGGCTGGTTGAGCCGTGAGAGCCCGCGTTGAGCACGGGCTGGTTGAGCCGTGAGAGCCCGCGTTGAGCACGGGCTGGTTGAGCACGGGCTGGTTGAGCCGTGAGAGCCCGCGTTGAGCACGGACTGGTTGAGCACGGGCTGGTTGAGCACGGGCTGGTTGAGCCGTGAGAGCCCTGTGCTGAGCACGTACTGGTTGAGCACGGGCTGGTTGAGCACGAGCTGGTTGAGCACGGGCTGGTTGAGCCGTGAGACCCCGCGTTGAGCACGGGCTGGTTGAGCACGGGCTGGTTGAGCCGTGAGACCCCGCGTTGAGCACGGGCTGGTTGAGCTGTGAGACCCCGCGTTGAGCACGGGCTGGTTGAGCCGTGAGACCCTGCGTTGAGCACGGGCTGGTTGAGCCGTGAGAGCCCCGCGTTGAGCACGGACTGGTTGAGCACGGGCTGGTTGAGCACGGGCTGGTTGAGCCGTGAGAGCCCTGTGCTGAGCACGGACTGGTTGAGCACGGGCTGGTTGAGCCGTGAGAGCCCCGCGCTGAGCACGGGCTGGTTGAGCCGTGAGAGCCCCGCGTTGAGCACGGGCTGGTTGAGCACGAGCTGGTTGAGCACGGGCTGGTTGAGCACGGGCTGGTTGAGCCGTGAGAGCCCACGTTGAGCACGGGCTGGTTGAGCCGTGAGAGCCCCGCGTTGAGCACGGGCTGGTTGAGCACGAGCTGGTTGAGCACGGGCTGGTTGAGCCGTGAGACCCCGCGTTGAGCACGGGCTGGTTGAGCACGGGCTGGTTGAGCCGTGAGACCCCGCGTTGAGCACGGGCTGGTTGAGCCGTGAGAGCCCCGCGCTGAGCACGGGCTGGTTGAGCCGTGAGAGCCCCGCGTTGAGCATGGGCTGGTTGAGCCGTGAGACCCCGCGTTGAGCACGGGCTGGTTGAGCTGTGAGACCCCGCGTTGAGCACGGGCTGGTTGAGCCGTGAGACCCTGCGTTGAGCACGGGCTGGTTGAGCCGTGAGAGCCCCGCGTTGAGCACGGACTGGTTGAGCACGGGCTGGTTGAGCACGGGCTGGTTGAGCCGTGAGACCCCGCGTTGAGCACGGGCTGGTTGAGCCGTGAGAGCCCCGCGCTGAGCACGGGCTGGTTGAGCCGTGAGAGCCCCGCGCTGAGCACGGGCTGGTTGAGCCGTGAGACCCCGCGTTGAGCACGGGCTGGTTGAGCTGTGAGACCCTGCGTTGAGCACGGGCTGGTTGAGCCGTGAGACCCTGCGTTGAGCACGGGCTGGTTGAGCACGGGCTGGTTGAGCTGTGAGACCCTGCGTTGAGCACGGGCTGACTGACAGCAACGGGAGGAGGCGAGGTGGTGGATTACCGATTCTTGCACAGATCCAGTATTAATGATGTTGGAACCAGGGTTTACATAATTCCTTTGCATTCGCACACACAATTGCTGGGGAACAGGAACATCAGAGATCAAAGGCTGACCAGTACACACCTAACATATAGTCTTACGTTGCCATTTTGAGGACAAGCTTGATGAGTTTTGAAGTCTGAGTGCTGATTTGCGGTTCTGTGGAGCGGCTGTGCTGCATGCACAGCACCAGCACCAGCACCAGCACCAGCACAGCCGCTTGGGCTGTGCCCCAGGTAGGACCTGCGTGAAGTGTGGTGGGATAGACCAGGCTATGTATCCCGTGTTACTGGGAGTCTTGACGGGTAATCCTGGTGCATTGGTTGTGCTACTGAAGGGGCAGCTGTGAGGGGACACAAGTGAAGCTGTGCATGGGGACTGGAACATGAGGAGGAATAATGCTCACCGACTTTGCTGCCAGAGAGAGTGGCAGGAGGTTGGGAGGACATTACTACGTGCGTTCATTTTCTTGGGACAAGGGATTTAGCATTAACCTATTTTCAGACCTTTGCATGACATACAACAGGCCTCCCCCTCCTCAGGAACAAGAAAGCGAGCTTCCCGAGGCGAGATGGAGCGCGTGTGCGCTCGGGGGAGCAGCGCCAGGGCGGCCGAGCACCCCGCGCCTGGGCAGCGACGCGGGGAGTCCGGGGTGCGCGGGGACGGGGACGCGAGGGAGATGCTGGTACATGGGGAGGTTGTGGGGGAGGTGAGTGCTGTTGTTACCGCCAGAAGAGCTGCATTTGTTCCAAATTCCTGTGAAAGTTATTTCCTCGCGCTGCCAGCAGCCTCCTCCTGGGCTTGGCACAGCAGCCAGCGCCATGATTAATTCAAGTAGCATTTCCCCTGGAGCTGCAGCAGCTTTTCCACTGCAGCCGAGAGGCCCCAGCCCCTCGCTCCGCTCCCCCCGCGCTCCGCTCCTCCCCCGGCCCCTCGCTCAGCTCCCTCCTTCCTCCACGCCATCCCAGCCCCCCGGCTGCCCCTTCTCCCTCACCTCTGCTTCAGCCCCGGCCCCTCAACGCACCTTCTGCCGCAGCGCTTGCTCACGCCTCCCTCCCCACGTCCCCCACAGCCCCACGCCTGTGCCCCCCAAGCGCCAGTCCCCGCGCCTGCCGTCCCGGAGCCCCAGCGCACCGTGTCCCCTCTGCTGCGCTCGGGCTCTGCTCCCCCTGCTCCCCACTCCCCTTGGCCCCGCAGCTGCCGTTGCCTGCGCCCCCCGGACCGTCGCTGCTCCCGCTGGCAGCGCTGTCACCTGCATGGCCCTGGGGACACCCCAGCCTCCTCCTGCTCCCCACCGCCGCCCCGTTCCCCATGGTCACCCAGCTCGGGGTGCTCCACCTCACGCTGCCCTGAGCCGCGCTCTCACCGGCGTGTCCTGCCCAGCCGTGTCCCGTCTCACTGTGCAGACCGGCTTTGTGAGCGCCTGAGCTCTGCACAGCCAAAGCCAGCCCAGCAGCGCGGTTTGGAGCCCCTGAGCGCTCCCCAGGAGGCTGTGCCCAGACCCTGCACCACTGCTGCCCCACTCGATCCCGCGCCTTGAGCGCTCGTCCTCCACTGAGGGCCGGACCCGCGCCCGGCTCAGCTCCCGAGCCCCTGCGCGTTCTGCTGGGCTCCCAGTGCCCTGTTCCTCGCTGCTGCAGCTCCCGTTTCACCTCTGGCTGCTCCGCCAGAGGGGCCACCTTGGTGTGCGTGAGCCCTGCTCCTCTTCCCGTGCTCCCTCTTGCCCTGGGCTCAGAGGCACCGGGGCTCCCGGAAGAGCCGTGTCCACTCCCGGGCTCCTGAAACCTGTCACGCAGCCTCGCCCTCCGCCGTCCTGCCTTGATAGAGCCTGAGGGAATGCAGGGAGATCACAGAATCATTTCAGTTGGAAGAGACCTCAGGATCATCGAGTCCAGCCATAACCTGACTCCAGCACTAACCCACGTCCTGAGAACCTCGTCTAAACGCCTCTTGAAGTGGTGACTCCACCACTGCCCTGGGCAGCCTGTTCCAATGCCTGACAACTCTTTCCATGAAGAATTTTTTCCTAATCCAATCCAAACCTCTCCTGGCACAACTTGAGGCCATTTCCTCTTGTCCTGTCGCTTGTTCCTTGGGAGAAGAGACCAACACCCTTCAAGATGTTCCAGGGGAGGTTCAGGCTGGCCATGAGGAAAAGGTTCTTCACCCAGAGGGTTCTGGACACTGGAACAGGCTCCCCAGGGAGGTGTCACGGCCCCAAGAAGCGTTTGGACAACACCCTCAGGCACACGGTGTGAATTTTGGGGTTGTCATACTCGGGGACAGCAGTTGGACTTGAGGATCCTTGTGTGTCCCTTCCAACTCAGGACATTCTGTGTTTCTATGATTCTACCTTGCCAGCATCTGTGATTAAACTGCTTCCCCTCCCCCTCAGACCCGAGGGCTTTACCCCGTCCCAGAGCCGCGCTGGAGCCGCGGGCTGCCCCCGTTGCCGTGCGTGGCTCTGGCAGCCCTGGGCCTGTCCCCGCCTGGGCTGTGGGGCCGCAGGGCAGCGCCCTTGCCGTGCCCAGGGCTGTGGGGCCGCAGGCAGCGCCCTTGCCGTGCCCAGGGCTGTGGGGCCACAGGCAGCGCCCTTGCCGTGCCCAGGGCTGTGGGGCCGCAGGGCAGCGCCCTTGCCGTGCCCAGGGCTGTGGGGCCGCAGGCAGCGCCCTTGCCGTGCCCAGGGCTGTGGGGCCGCAGGGCAGTGCCGTTGCCGTGCCCAGGGCTGTGGGGCCACAGGCAGCGCCCTTGCCGTGCCCAGGGCTGTGGGGCCGCAGGGCAGCGCCCTTGCCGTGCCCAGGGCTGTGGGGCCGCAGGGCAGTGCCGTTGCCGTGCCCAGGGCTGTGGGGCCGCAGGGCAGTGCCGTTGCCGTGCCCAGGGCTGTGGGGCCGCAGGGCAGCGCCCTTGCCGTGCCCAGGGCTGTGGGGCGGCAGGGCAGTGCCCTTGCCGTGCCCAGGGCTGTGGGGCCGCAGGGCGGCGCCCTTGCCGTGCCCAGGGCTGTGGGGCCGCAGGGCAGTGCCGTTGCCGTGCCCAGGGCTGTGGGGCCGCAGGGCAGCGCCCTTGCCGTGCCCAGGGCTGTGGGGTCGCAGGGCAGTGCCGTTGCCGTGCCCAGGGCTGTGGGGCCACAGGCAGTGCCCTTGCCGTGCCCAGGGCTGTGGGGCCGCAGGGCAGCGCCCTTGCCGTGCCCAGGGCTGTGGGGCGGCAGGGCAGCGCCCTTGCCGTGCCCAGGGCTGTGGGGCCGCAGGCAGCGCCCTTGCCGTGCCCAGGGCTGTGGGGCCGCAGGGCGGCGCCCTTGCCGTGCCCAGGGCTGTGGGGCGGCGGGCGCCAGTGCCGCGAGCAGCGGTGCGGGCTCCCCGGCCGTGGTGCTCCGCGGGCTGACCCTCGGCTCGGCCACGCGTGCCGCGCCGTCACCGGGGCCGAGCCATGACCCTGCTCTGTCCCCCGAGGCCTGGGCGTGCTGGAGGCTGGGACCCAGCCCCGAGCCAGCGGCAGCTCCTGAAATAGCCGCCGTGGCCGCTCCCTGGCTGCTTTTAGCTGGTCAGCAGCTGTGCCAGGGCTGGGAGGGCAGGACGCCTGGCACACACTCAGGCAGAGCGAGTCGTGCGTGGGATCGCTGACCACACTGGCGCCAGCCTCTCCTCCTCTCCCACCAAGAGCCGTCACTCGGAGGGGCGGGAGCCCAGAGCCAGATGTTTGCCAAAGCCACAGCGTAACATGTGCGTAGCAGAGATCCAGCCAGGGCAGGGCTCCAGATGAGCTCCCTGCCTGCTGACTGCGCTCGCTGGAGATGGGGAGGACAGCCAGGGAACGGAGCCCCGAGCGGCTGAGCGCTCCATCCCTTTCCAGCGCTGCGGGCTGTGTGGGGGGCACAGGGTGAGCAGTGGGGCTGGGGGGCAAGGAATGGCTGTGTCTGAGGGGCCCTGCTGTCCCCTCGGGGGGGGCCTGTGGTGGAGAAGCTTGGACTCTGACAGGTGATGTGTGAGGCTGTGCTTCTCCATCCATCCCCGACTGGGAAACGCAGGAGCTTCGTGGTGTCATGGCTCCGCTCTACCTCCTGTCTTGCCTGGGGACTAGGAGAAGGGCATGAAATAACAAGGCCTCTTTGTCCCCCCCGTTCTCCATGCAGAGGGGAGAGGCACACGTGCCCTCACAACACTCACAGCTCCCTAAGATGGGTGCTTTGCTTGCTTTCTGCCTAACCCTGAGCCATCTCGCTGCTCTGCGTCATCCAGCTCTGCTTCGCTTTGGCCGCCGCACTCCATGAGATGCTCTTCTGCCCAGCTGCAGGGAGCACGAGCGACGTGTTCCCACCGAATGCTCTGGGCAGGAGGGGCAGGCGGCAGACCTGGCCGACAGTGCCGTCAGGGCTGGGGTACAGGGCTGGTGGAGCAGATCGGCGCTCAGAAGGATCGGAGCTGAATGGGGAGCTGAATGGGGGTCCAGGGAGGCCTTTGGCTGGAGGTCACAGAATGGCTGAGGCGGGAAGGGAGGAGGCGACCTCTTGAGATAATCTAGTGCAACCCCCTCATGCTCCAGCAGGGCCAGCCCGGGTTGGTTTCCAGGGACCATGTCCAGACGGCTTTTCAATACCTCCAGGCATGGAACCTCCGCCACCTCCCTGGGCAACTTGTGCCAGCATTTGGTCACCCTCGCAGTGAAAAAGTGCTTCCTGCTGTTCAGCGGGAGCAGTTTGTGCCCTTTGCCTCTGGTCCTGGCACTGGCCCGCTGGGAAGAGCCCGGCTCTCTTCTCTCGGTGTTCTCTTCCACGTGTGGATGTGTTTCCCCTGGCTATTCTCTTCTCCAGGCTGAGCAGTCCCAGCTCTCGGCCCTTCCTCATAGGAGAGATGTTCCGGTCCCTTCTTCGCCTTCGTGGCCTTTCGCTGGGCTCTGTCCAGTATGTCCATCTCTCTCCTGTACTGGGGAGCCCAGCACTCCAGCCGTGGCCGCAGCGGTGCTGAGCAGAGGGCAGGATCGCCGCCCTCAGCCGGCCGACCGCGCGCCTGATGCAGCCCAGGGTACTGTTCACCTTCTTCGCGGCGAGGACGCATTGCTGTCTCATCTTCGAGGCGGTGCCCACCAGGAGCCCCGGGCCCTTCTTGCCGAGCTGCTCTCCGCTGGGCGTCCCCAGCACGTTTTTCCACAAGCTGTCCCTCCCTGGGTGGGGACTTTGCCCTTGCTGAAGTTCACGCAGGTCCCGTCAGCCCAGCTCTCCAGCCTCTCGAGGTCCCTCTGGATGGCAGCACAACCTCTGGCGTGTCAGCTGTTCCTTCCAGTCTGGTGCCACCAGCAAGTGTCCCGAGGGTGCACTCTGCGTCACCACGGTCCCGGTGAGGGTGCTAAACGGGGCCGGACGCAGCACTGACGTGGGGTTCGCTGCCAGCCACCGGCCTGCAGGCAGATGTTCTGCTGCTGACCAGCACGCTCTGGGCTGAGCCGCTGGGCCCGGTTTCGATCCACCTCGCTGTCTGCTAGCCCAGCCATTCATCAACAGCTTGTCTATAGGATCTTATGGGAGACAGTGGTAAAGGCCTTACAGAAGTCCAGGTGGACCATATCCACTGCTTTTCCTTCATCTGCCAGGCCGGTCATTTATCAGGTTGGTCAAGCACGACTTCCATTTGCTTGAAGCCATGCTGATTACTCCTGATGATTTCCTTGTCCTTTATGTGCATGGAAATGGTTTCCAGGATTAGCTGCCCCATCACCTTCCCAGGGACCGAGGTAGGACTGACTATCCGTAGCGACCTGGGTCCTCCTGCTCACCCTTCTTGAAGGCAGGAGTGACGTTTACTTCCCTGCAGTCTTCAGGCACTTCTCCCAAACACTATGACTGAGCAGCGATCATTGAGAGTGGCCTCAACGGCATCTGCCATCTTAGCACTGTGGGTGCATCCCAACAGGGCCCAAGGACTTACGTATGTCCGGTTTGCTTAAGACCTCACTGAGCTGATCCTCTTCAAACAAGGGTACCTCTTCTTTGTTCCAGCTTCCCTCCAGTCTCGGGGACATGGGACCCCTGGAGACAGGTCTTACTGGTAAAGAGGGTGTTAAGTACCCCAGACCTGTGTATGTCCTGCCCCACCAGGTCCCGTCTCCTGCAGCTGGGCCTGCGTTTCCCCAGGCCTCTCATCGCCTGTGCGCCCACAGAACCCCCTTCTTGACTCTGACATCCCCGCCAGATTCAAACCCAGCTGGAAACTGAGTGCAAACAGCCACATTTTCATGTAATTACAATGATCAGTTAGTGATTTCAGCAGAAAATGCCCTGAATGTATTCCCTGAGCCCCTCCATGAACAACCTCTTCTATACCCATCAAAGAAAAGTCTTCAAAACACAGCGTCAGGTTCATCTCCTGGGTTCTTTAACACATTTTTGGGTCCCAGGGGGCATATGCCATTTCATTTGCATCCATTATATATTAATAAAAGGAATAATACATTTTGTCTGTCACTTTCACCCAGTTTCTTTTCCTAACGTGGCATCAGCAACCTGATCAGCTGAAGCCGCCTCTGCTGGTCGCGGAGGACCGGACTAGGCGACCTCGGAAAGTCGCCTCCAACCGAACCGTTCCATGGGTCCATGATTCAGGGGTATTGAATGCAGAGCAGCGGCAGCGTATCCCAGCCTCACGCCACCACTGTGCGGTTCCCCTCGGATTTACTGGCCCATCCCTTGGGCCTCGGCAGCTCTCCCTGGCACGCAGGTGGTGGTTGTGCCCAACTGTAGCTATTTTACGTTAACATTTTGCACTTCGGTTTGTTTTTCGGTTAGCGCAGTTCTGCTGGCCTGCCCTTTGCGTGCCAGCTTTCACAAACTGTGTGGTCTTCCTAAGTCTGAGCTCACAGGATCTGGATAATCACATCTCTAAATATTAGAATCATAGGATCATGGCATCATTTGGGTTTTAAAAGACCCTTAAGATCATCAAGTCCAACTGCAAACCCATCATTGCCAAGTCCACCACTAAACCATGTCCCTTAGCACCACATCTACCTGTATTTTAGATACCTCCAGGGATGGTGGCTCAACCAGTGCCCTGGGCAGCCTGTTCCAATGTTTGATAACCATTTCTGTGAATACTTTTTTCCTAATATCCAATGAAAACATCCCCTGGTACAACTTGAGGCCATTTCCTCTCATCTGTCACTTGTTGCTTGGGAGAAGAGATCAACGTCCTCCATGGCCCAAGCTCCTTTCAGGCAGTTCAGAGCTCAGAAGGTCTCCCCTCAGCTCCTGTTCTCCAGCTGAACCCCCAGGTCCCTCAGCCGCTCCATCACATTGTGCTCCAGCCCCTCACCAGCTCCGTTCCCTTCTCTCCACTCGCTCCAGCACCTCAAGGGTTTTGTTGGCGTGAGGGGCCCAGAACTGCCCCAGGATTGCCAGTTTGTCCCCCCCAGGTCCCAGCACAGGGACGGTCGCTGCCCTGGGCCTGCTGGCCACCCCAGTGCTGGTACCAGCCAGGACCCTGTGGCCTCTTGGCCACCTGGGCACACGCTGGCTCATGTTCAGCCGCTGGCACCAACACCCCCAGGGCCTTTTCCAGCCGCTGTTCCCCAGCTGCAGCGTCCATGGGGTTGGTGTGACCCGGCACTTGGCCTTGGTGAACCGTGTAAAAATGGCCTCAGCCCCTTGATCCAGCTGTTCCAGACCCTCTGTACGGCCTTCCTGCCCTCACACGGATCAACACTCCCACCCAACTTGGTGTCATCGCACACTTAGTGAGGGTGCCCTGGATCCCCTCCTCCAGATCACTGTAAAGAGATTAAACAGAACTGGCCCCAGCACGGAGCCCTGGGGACGCCGCTCCTGACCGGCCACCAGCTGGATTGATTTGGCTCCATCACCACAGCTCTTTGAGCCCAGCCATCCAGACAGTATTTTACCCAGCAAAGAGTACAGCTCTCCCAGCCATGAGCTGCCAGTTTTTCAGGAGAATGCTGTGGGAAACAGTATCTAAGGCTTTACTAAACTCTACACAACATCCACAGCCCTTCCCTCATCCACGGGGTGGGTCACCTTGTCACAGAAGATCGAGCTGGTCAAGCAGGACCTGCCTTTCACAAGCCCATGCTGCCTGAGCCCCGTCACCCGGCTGTCCTGCACTGCCGTGTGCTGGCACTCAGGATGATCTTCTCCACAGTCTTCCCTGGCGCTGAGGTCAGACTGACGGTCCTGCAGCTCTCCAGATCCTCCACCCGCCCCTTGTAGACGGGCATCACATCTGCCAACCTCCGGTCACCTGGGACAGCCCAGCTGGCCAGGACTGCCGAGGGGCGGCGTGGGGAGCAATTCCGCCGTCTCTCTCGGTGTGCTGTGCACTGTCTGTCATGCGTTTGGACTTGAGAATGTCCTCAGACTTCTTACAGTGTTTGCAAACAACTTGCGTAGACACGGAGAGGCCGCCCCATGTACAAACACCCTGCTGGGCTGTGTGTGGGGCTCACTGCCCACCCAGCAGCTGTCGGCATTTGGTTGTGTGTCCTCTCTCCCCATCGTGCTCGGGGTCACGGCTCAGCACTGATTAACAGCGGCCTGTACTAAACATCTTGTCTGCAAAGTCTGCCGGTGAAATGCAGCGTTTCCCCAAACAGTGCTGGTGGTTCCTGGCTCTGGAATCAGTCTCCGGGCCCTGATTGCCAGTCGCATCTCCGGGTGGCCCCGCAGTGCCAGGACGCTGGCCTCGGGCTGTCCCCTCGTGGGAAGCGACATGTCCTCACTGGCTTCCCTCTGCCTTTACCTCCTCTTGCTTCGCTTGTTCAGAACGCAGAATCTTAGCTCCGCTCCGTCAGGTTTTCCTTTGCAGCCCAGCCTTTGGCCCGCGCTGCTACACGGTGTGCCCGCTGTTCTCTCTTGTGTTGTCTTTGCCTTTCCCGTGTCTGGTGTAAGGAGAAAACAATAAAACCCAAGCATACAACCTATTACTAAATAACCTTAAAATTACCAGCCTATCTTGTCACCTGCAAGTACGAGCTAGGACTGAAACATGGACTAACAAGCGGCAGGGGGTCCTGCTGACCGCTGCTGTCTTTCGCCGTAGTATAAGCTTGTTCCAGGTCAAGCACAGGGGGTGTCTCCTGGGCCTTGGGAAAAGGGCCGGTTCCTGCTGCTTTCTGCCTTCATGGTGAGTGTTCTCTCCCTTGGGCTGCGTGTCACCTGGGAACCGCCAGCCGTGCCAGCGTGGGCAGGCTTTGCCCTTGCCGGGACCCAGTGGAAAGAGTCACCTAAAAGATGGGCCCTGGACGTGCTGGAGCTGTGAAAACAGCCAAGGAGGGAGCTCGGGAGGTGCTAGAGACGGGTCCCGGCGGGCAAAGCGGAGAAGCCTGCAGGTGAGGGCAGGGGAGCAGAGCGTGGGCACAGGAACGCGTTCGTTCTGCTGCGTGACGGTGCCGAGCGGAGGCTTCGCAGGATGAAATAGACGGAATCACTGTCTTTGCCGCGTTCGGGAGCGTCTGGGAGATGTGGACTCTGTTGGACACGCCGCCCAGCAATCTGTATCTCTTCTCGTTGTCCCCTGGCGCTCGGCAGCTGTGCCCCTGCTGTGGGTCGTGCACGGAAGAGGGAGCTGCAGGACCATGTACATGGTGCTGTGTGCGTGGGGAGGGTGCTGGGGTGCCGCAGCCTTGGGCTTGGTGTGAGGCTCCTGCCTTCTCGTGGGGACACGAGCCCGTGAGGAAAAGCCGTCTGGTCCTGCTGCCTCCGCCTGCAGGTGAACAGGGTTTGGGGTGCTGGAGCCCGCCCAAGTGCGCGGCGTCTGCCCCGTGGGCACAGGAAAGGAGCCGTGGGTCCAGAGGAGAGCTGGGAACGGGCCCGGGTGTGACGGGGAGAAGAGGAGCGGGACCATCCGATGCTGGATTCGCTGCAGCAAACTGGGGCTGCTGTGAGTGGTGAGACAGGGACCTGCAGAGCTCGGGACAAGGGCCGCACAGCACCAGGTGCACCGCGTGCTGGACGAGGAGCCACGGGCAGCTCTGCACAGCGCTCGGGGGCGGCTGGAGCAGAGGAACCTGCTTCGCCAGCGTCCTGGGCCGGTGCTGACCTGGATCACGGCAGCAGGGGCCATTCACATTGCAGAGACCTTGCAAGTCTCTGGTCCAACCTCCTTCTTGAGGCTGTTGGGTCAGACCAGGCTGCTCATCCAGCAGCATCCTGAAAACCCCAGGGATCAACGACTTGCTCCAAACCCGGATGGTCCTCACGGGGAAAAGTCTTTCCCCCGTGTCCAGCCTGAGGTTCTCGTTTCAACCCACCCCGGTGGGCTCTGCTCCCGTGCTGTACAGGGCCCGGCTCTGTTCTGTGCTGTACAGGGCTCTGTTCTGTGCTGTACAGGGCTCTGTTCTGTGCTGTGCAGGGCTCTGCTCCCGTGCTGTACAGGGCCCGGCTCTGTTCTGTGCTGTACAGGGCTCTGTTCTGTGCTGTGCAGGGCCCGGCTCTGTTCTGTGCTGTACAGGGCCCGGCTCTGTTCTGTGCTGTGCAGGGCTCTGTTCTGTGCTGTACAGGGCCCGGCTCTGTTCTGTGCTGTGCAGGGCCCGGCTCTGTTCTGTGCTGTACAGGGCTCTGTTCTGTGCTGTGCAGGGCCCGGCTCTGTTCTGTGCTGTGCAGGGCCCGGCTCTGTTCTGTGCTGTACAGGGCTCTGTTCTGTGCTGTACAGGGCCCGGCTCTGTTCTGTGCTGTGCAGGGCCCGGCTCTGTTCTGTGCTGTACAGGGCCCGGCTCTGTTCTGTGCTGTGCAGGGCTCTGTTCTGTGCTGTACAGGGCCCGGCTCTGTTCTGTGCTGTACAGGGCCCGGCTCTGTTCTGTGCTGTACAGGGCTCTGTTCTGTGCTGTGCAGGGCCCGGCTCTGTTCTGTGCTGTGCAGGGCCCGGCTCTGTTCTGTGCTGTACAGGGCTCTGTTCTGTGCTGTGCAGGGCCCGGCTCTGTTCTGTGCTGTGCAGGGCTCTGTTCTGTGCTGTACAGGGCTCTGTTCTGTGCTGTGCAGGGCCCGGCTCTGTTCTGTGCTGTGCAGGGCCCGGCTCTGTTCTGTGCTGTACAGGGCTCTGTTCTGTGCTGTACAGGGCTCTGTTCTGTGCTGTGCAGGGCCCGGCTCTGTTCTGTGCTGTGCAGGGCTCTGTTCTGTGCTGTGCAGGGCCCGGCTCTGTTCTGTGCTGTACAGGGCCCGGCTCTGTTCTGTGCTGTACAGGGCTCTGTTCTGTGCTGTGCAGGGCCCGGCTCTGTTCTGTGCTGTACAGGGCTCTGTTCTGTGCTGTACAGGGCTCTGTTCTGTGCTGTGCAGGGCTCTGTTCTGTGCTGTACAGGGCTCTGTTCTGTGCTGTGCAGGGCCCGGCTCTGTTCTGTGCTGTGCAGGGCTCTGTTCTGTGCTGTACAGGGCTCTGTTCTGTGCTGTGCAGGGCTCTGTTCTGTGCTGTGCAGGGCCCGGCTCTGTTCTGTGCTGTACAGGGCTCTGTTCTGTGCTGTACAGGGCTCTGTTCTGTGCTGTACAGGGCCCGGCTCTGTTCTGTGCTGTACAGGGCCCGGCTCTGTTCTGTGCTGTGCAGGGCTCTGTTCTGTGCTGTACAGGGCCCGGCTCTGTTCTGTGCTGTGCAGGGCTCTGTTCTGTGCTGTACAGGGCCCGGCTCTGTTCTGTGCTGTACAGGGCTCTGTTCTGTGCTGTACAGGGCTCTGTTCTGTGCTGTACAGGGCCCGGCTCTGTTCTGTGCTGTACAGGGCTCTGTTCTGTGCTGTGCAGGGCTCTGTTCTGTGCTGTGCAGGGCCCGGCTCTGTTCTGTGCTGTGCAGGGCTCTGTTCTGTGCTGTGCAGGGCCCGGCTCTGTTCTGTGCTGTACAGGGCTCTGTTCTGTGCTGTGCAGGGCTCTGTTCTGTGCTGTGCAGGGCCCGGCTCTGTTCTGTGCTGTGCAGGGCCCGGCTCTGTTCTGTGCTGTACAGGGCTCTGTTCTGTGCTGTGCAGGGCCCGGCTCTGTTCTGTGCTGTACAGGGCTCTGTTCTGTGCTGTACAGGGCCCGGCTCTGTTCTGTGCTGTGCAGGGCTCTGTTCTGTGCTGTACAGGGCTCTGTTCTGTGCTGTACAGGGCCCGGCTCTGTTCTGTGCTGTGCAGGGCTCTGTTCTGTGCTGTACAGGGCTCTGTTCTGTGCTGTGCAGGGCCCGGCTCTGTTCTGTGCTGTGCAGGGCTCTGTTCTGTGCTGTACAGGGCTCTGTTCTGTGCTGTACAGGGCTCTGTTCTGTGCTGTGCAGGGCCCGGCTCTGTTCTGTGCTGTGCAGGGCTCTGTTCTGTGCTGTACAGGGCCCGGCTCTGTTCTGTGCTGTGCAGGGCTCTGTTCTGTGCTGTGCAGGGCTCTGTTCTGTGCTGTACAGGGCCCGGCTCTGTTCTGTGCTGTACAGGGCTCTGTTCTGTGCTGTGCAGGGCTCTGTTCTGTGCTGTACAGGGCCCGGCTCTGTTCTGTGCTGTACAGGGCCCGGCTCTGTTCTGTGCTGTACAGGGCTCTGTTCTGTGCTGTGCAGGGCTCTGTTCTGTGCTGTACAGGGCCCGGCTCTGTTCTGTGCTGTACAGGGCTCTGTTCTGTGCTGTGCAGGGCTCTGTTCTGTGCTGTACAGGGCCCGGCTCTGTTCTGTGCTGTACAGGGCCCGGCTCTGTTCTGTGCTGTGCAGGGCCCGGCTCTGTTCTGTGCTGTGCAGGGCTCTGTTCTGTGCTGTGCAGGGCCCGGCTCTGTTCTGTGCTGTACAGGGCTCTGTTCTGTGCTGTGCAGGGCTCTGTTCTGTGCTGTGCAGGGCCCGGCTCTGTTCTGTGCTGTGCAGGGCTCTGTTCTGTGCTGTGCAGGGCTCTGTTCTGTGCTGTACAGGGCCCGGCTCTGTTCTGTGCTGTACAGGGCCCGGCTCTGTTCTGTGCTGTACAGGGCCCGGCTCTGTTCTGTGCTGTACAGGGCTCTGTTCTGTGCTGTGCAGGGCTCTGTTCTGTGCTGTGCAGGGCCCGGCTCTGTTCTGTGCTGTGCAGGGCTCTGTTCTGTGCTGTGCAGGGCTCTGTTCTGTGCTGTGCAGGGCTCTGTTCTGTGCTGTGCAGGGCTCTGTTCTGTGCTGTACAGGGCCCGGCTCTGTTCTGTGCTGTGCGCGGCCCGGCTCTGTTCTGTGCTGTGCAGGGCTCTGTTCTGTGCTGTGCAGGGCTCTGTTCTGTGCTGTGCAGGGCCCGGCTCTGTTCTGTGCTGTGCAGGGCTCTGTTCTGTGCTGTGCAGGGCTCTGATCTGTGCTGTACAGGGCTCTGTTCTGTGCTGTGCAGGGCCCGGCTCTGTTCTGTGCTGTGCAGGGCTCTGTTCTGTGCTGTACAGGGCTCTGTTCTGTGCTGTGCAGGGCCCGGCTCTGTTCTGTGCTGTACAGGGCTCTGTTCTGTGCTGTACAGGGCTCTGTTCTGTGCTGTACAGGGCCCGGCTCTGTTCTGTGCTGTACAGGGCTCTGTTCTGTGCTGTGCAGGGCCCGGCTCTGATCTGTGCTGTACAGGGCTCTGTTCTGTGCTGTGCAGGGCCCGGCTCTGTTCTGTGCTGTGCAGGGCCCGGCTCTGTTCTGTGCTGTACAGGGCTCTGTTCTGTGCTGTGCAGGGCCCGGCTCTGTTCTGTGCTGTACAGGGCTCTGTTCTGTGCTGTACAGGGCTCTGTTCTGTGCTGTGCAGGGCCCGGCTCTGTTCTGTGCTGTACAGGGCCCGGCTCTGTTCTGTGCTGTGCAGGGCTCTGTTCTGTGCTGTACAGGGCTCTGTTCTGTGCTGTGCAGGGCTCTGTTCTGTGCTGTGCAGGGCCCGGCTCTGTTCTGTGCTGTACAGGGCTCTGTTCTGTGCTGTACAGGGCTCTGTTCTGTGCTGTGCAGGGCCCGGCTCTGTTCTGTGCTGTGCAGGGCCCGGCTCTGTTCTGTGCTGTACAGGGCTCTGTTCTGTGCTGTGCAGGGCCCGGCTCTGTTCTGTGCTGTACAGGGCTCTGTTCTGTGCTGTGCAGGGCCCGGCTCTGTTCTGTGCTGTACAGGGCTCTGTTCTGTGCTGTGCAGGGCTCTGTTCTGTGCTGTACAGGGCTCTGTTCTGTGCTGTACAGGGCTCTGTTCTGTGCTGTGCAGGGCTCTGTTCTGTGCTGTGCGGGGCCCGGCTCTGTTCTGTGCTGTGCAGGGCTCTGTTCTGTGCTGTGCAGGGCTCTGTTCTGTGCTGTACAGGGCCCGGCTCTGTTCTGTGCTGTACAGGGCTCTGTTCTGTGCTGTGCAGGGCCCGGCTCTGTTCTGTGCTGTACAGGGCCCGGCTCTGTTCTGTGCTGTGCAGGGCCCGGCTCTGTTCTGGTGCTGTACAGGGCCCGGCTCTGTTCTGTGCTGTGCAGGGCTCTGTTCTGTGCTGTGCAGGGCTCTGTTCTGTGCTGTACAGGGCCCGGCTCTGTTCTGTGCTGTACAGGGCCCGGCTCTGTTCTGTGCTGTACAGGGCTCTGTTCTGTGCTGTGCAGGGCCCGGCTCTGTTCTGTGCTGTGCAGGGCCCGGCTCTGTTCTGGTGCTGTACAGGGCCCGGCTCTGTTCTGTGCTGTACAGGGCTCTGTTCTGGTGCTGTGCAGGGCCCGGCTCTGTTCTGGTGCTGTGCAGGGCCCGGCTCTGTTCTGTGCTGTACAGGGCTCTGTTCTGGTGCTGTGCAGGGCCCGGCTCTGTTCTGTGCTGTGCAGGGCCCGGCTCTGTTCTGTGCTGTACAGGGCTCTGTTCTGTGCTGTACAGGGCCCGGCTCTGTTCTGTGCTGTACAGGGCTCTGTTCTGTGCTGTACAGGGCCCGGCTCTGTTCTGTGCTGTACAGGGCCCGGCTCTGTTCTGTGCTGTGCAGGGCTCTGTTCTGGTGCTGTGCAGGGCTCGGCTCTGTTCTGTGCTGTGCAGGGCCCGGCTCTGTTCTGTGCTGTACAGGGCTCTGTTCTGTGCTGTGCAGGGCCCGGCTCTGTTCTGTGCTGTGCAGGGCTCTGTTCTGTGCTGTACAGGGCCCGGCTCTGTTCTGTGCTGTACAGGGCTCTGTTCTGTGCTGTACAGGGCTCTGTTCTGTGCTGTACAGGGCCCGGCTCTGTTCTGTGCTGTACAGGGCTCTGTTCTGTGCTGTGCAGGGCTCTGTTCTGGTGCTGTACAGGGCCCGGCTCTGTTCTGTGCTGTACAGGGCCCGGCTCTGTTCTGTGCTGTGCAGGGCTCTGTTCTGTGCTGTACAGGGCCCGGCTCTGTTCTGTGCTGTACAGGGCCCGGCTCTGTTCTGTGCTGTGCAGGGCTCTGTTCTGTGCTGTACAGGGCTCTGTTCTGTGCTGTGCAGGGCCCGGCTCTGTTCTGTGCTGTGCAGGGCTCTGTTCTGTGCTGTGCAGGGCTCTGTTCTGGTGCTGTACAGGGCCCGGCTCTGTTCTGTGCTGTGCAGGGCCCGGCTCTGTTCCTCGATGGCCCCGTGGGTGCTGGCCGCTCGCTGCCGGACCTGCAGCCGCCTCCCGCAGGACGAGCGGCCCGGGCACCCTGCAGCTCCTTGGGGCAGCTGCTCCAGCCCCGACCGGCTCCCTGGATCCACCCGAACTCGCTGCAGTTTGTTGGGGTCTCTCCTGTCCCGGGGCCCCCAGGTCCATGCGGTGTCTAGGTGTGGTTTATCAGGGCCGAGGAGAGGGCAGGACAATCCCGGCCCTCCAGCTCCGGGCTGTGCCCCTGCTTGCACCGCGGTGCTGCTGCTGGGCTCTCCTGGTCACCGGCTCGTGTCCCGCTCAGCACCCCCTGTACCCCAGGCCGCTGTCCCCACAGCTGCTCCGCAGCCCGGCCGTCCCGGAGCGGTGGCGCAGGGCCAGGGCAGCGCGTGGCGCTGGTCCCGCCGAGGCACGCGGCCCCCGTCACCCCCTCCTCCCGCCCGCCCGAGGCCCACGGTGCCCGTGTCAGCTGCGCCCCCTCCCCGGGACGGGGCCACTTGTCACCTGACGAGCGAGCGCTCTGTGCCCGCACAGAGTGAGGGTCACTGCTGAGGACGTTCAGCAGGACAGGTCCCCGGGCTGCTCACACTTGTCACCCTGGCGAGCGAGCGCTCTGTGCCTGCACAGAGTGAGGGTCACTGCTGAGGACGTTCAGCAGGACAGGTCCCCGGGCTGGTCCCTGTGCACACTTGTCACCCTGACGAGCGAGCGCTCTGTGCCCTCACAGAGTGAGGGTCACTGCTGAGGACGTTCAGCAGGACAGGTCCCCGGGCTGGTCCCCGTGCACACTTGTCACCCTGACGAGCGAGCGCTCTGTGCCCTCACAGAGTGAGGGTCACTGCTGAGGACGTTCAGCAGGACAGGTCCCCGGGCTGGTCCCTGTGCACACTTGTCACCCTGACGAGCGAGCGCTCTGTGCCCGCACAGAGTGAGGGTCACTGCTGAGGACGTTCAGCAGGACAGGTCCCCGGGCTGGTCCCTGTGCACACTTGTCACCCAGCTCCAGGCGGAACAGCTGGTGATCCACCTGCTCTGAGCCCAACCTTCCCACCCGTTTGTGACGCGCCCGCTGGCCCAGCCCTCCCAACATAGCATCCTGCCTTGGGCATGAGGGCGGTGGGAGAGGATGCCAAACTCCTTCCTGAGTCAGGGCGACTGTTGTCCCGAGTTGCCAGCCACAGATCCGTCACTGCTCCGCGGAAAGCAGACGGGACAGTCATCCACGCTGTTCCCTGCCAGGCTGCTCCCTGTGCCTGAGAACGTGCTCCGGGGGGCTACCCCATGATACCCCAGGGACTGGAGTGCGGCAGACAAGACCGTAGGCCCTCGGATCATCCTTCTGGCCTTTTCTAAAGGTGGGGTGCAATATTCTCTTTCCTCTGATTGTCAGGGGTCTCCCCTGATCTCCCCCACATTTAAAAGAGCAGCCCTGTCAGCACCTATTGATGCAGCCTGTGAGATCCCATGGATTTCTACTGATCAGGTTCACTGAAGAAATCCTGACTTAGTGCTCATCCCTGTCTCGTAACTCCCTGAACCCTTTCAAAAAGCATGGAGGCCTGGGACACCTTGTTGGTGAAGGCTGAGGTAGAGGAGGCATTGAGTGTCCCAGTCGCGTCTGTGTCTGCTGCGGCTCAATCACCCACCGCATTCATAAACGCGCCTGTATTCAGCCTTTTGCTACCAATACAGTGGTAGAGGGTCTTCTTAGCAGCCTCAGTTTTCCTTGTGAGTCTCAACCCCGTTGAAGTTTTAGTTCCTGACACCATCCCTCCATGCCTGGGCAGCATTAATAAAGTCCTCTTTTGCAGTTTGACCCGCACCCACCTCCCATATGCTGCCTTTTTGCGTTGCAGCTTAGCCCTAAGGCCACTGCTTAGCCGAGGCCATCTGCTGATACGTCTCCTTGTTTTGCTGAGCACCGGGCTGGACCGTTCCTGTGCTGGGGCTGTCCCGATGGACCGTTCCTGTGCTGGGCCTGTGCTGTCCCGATGGACCGTTCCTGTGCTGGGGCTGTCCCGATGGACCGTTCCTGTGCTGGGGCTGTCCCGATGGACCGTTCCTGTGCTGGGGCTGTGCTGTCCTGATGGACCGTTCCTGTGCTGGGGCTGTCCTGATGGACCGTTCCTGTGCTGGGGCTGTCCCGATGGACCGTTCCTGTGCTGGGGCTGTCCCGATGGACCGTTCCTGTGTCAGGCTGTGCTGTCCCGATGGGCCGTTCCTGTGCTGGGGCTGTGCTGTCCTGATGGACCGTTCCTGTGTCAGGCTGTGCTGTCCCGATGGACCGTTCCTGTGCTGGGGCTGTCCCGATGGAGCGTTCCTGTGCTGGGGCTGTCCCAATGGACCGTTCCTGTGCTGGGGCTGTCCCGATGGGCCGTTCCTGTGCTGGGGCTGTGCTGTCCTGATGGACCGTTCCTGTGCTGGGGCTGTCCCGATGGACCGTTCCTGTGCTGGGGCTGTCCCGATGGGCCGTTCCTGTGTCAGGCTGTGCTGTCCCGATGGACCGTTCCTGTGCTGGGGCTGTCCTGATGGACCGTTCCTGTGCTGGGGCTGTCCTGATGGACCGTTCCTGTGCTGGGGCTGTCCCAATGGACCGTTCCTGTGCTGGGGCTGTCCTGATGGACCGTTCCTGTGCTGGGGCTGTGCTGTCCCGATGGACCGTTCCTGTGCTGGGGCTGTCCCGATGGACCGTTCCTGTGCCAGGCTGTGCTGTCCCGATGGGCCGTTCCTGTGCTGGGGCTGTCCCGATGGGCCGTTCCTGTGCTGGGGCTGTGCTGTCCCGATGGACCGTTCCTGTGTCAGGCTGTGCTGTCCTGATGGACCGTTCCTGTGTCAGGCTGTGCTGTCCCGATGGACCGTTCCTGTGCTGGGGCTGTGCTGTCCCGATGGACCGTTCCTGTGCTGGGGCTGTCCCGATGGGCCGTTCCTGTGTCAGGCTGTGCTGTCCCAATGGGCCGTTCCTGTGTCAGGCTGTGCTGTCCCGATGGACCGTTCCTGTGCTGGGGCTGTGCTGTCCCGATGGACCGTTCCTGTGTCAGGCTGTGCTGTCCCGATGGACCGTTCCTGTGCTGGGGCTGTCCCGATGGGCCGTTCCTGTGTCAGGCTGTGCTGTCCCAATGGGCCGTTCCTGTGTCAGGCTGTGCTGTCCCGATGGACCGTTCCTGTGCTGGGGCTGTGCTGTCCCGATGGACCGTTCCTGTGTCAGGCTGTGCTGTCCCGATGGACCGTTCCTGTGCTGGGGCTGTGCTGTCCCGATGGACCGTTCCTGTGTCAGGCTGTGCTGTCCCGATGGGCCGTTCCTGTGTCAGGCTGTGCTGTCCCGATGGGCCGTTCCTGTGTCAGGCTGTGCTGTCCCGATGGGCTGTTCCTGTGTCAGGCTGTGCTGTCCCGATGGGCCGTTCCTGTGCCGGGCTGTGCTGTCCCGATGGACCGCGCGGTGCTGGGTCTGGCCACGGCCGGCACAGGGCACAGGGCACAGGGCACAGTGCTGGGTCTGGCCACGGCCGGCACAGGGCACAGGGCACAGGGCACAGGGGACAGGGTGCAGTGCTGGGTCTGGCCACGGCCGGCACAGGGCACAGGGCACAGGGTGCAGTGCTGGGTCTGGCCACGGCCGGCACAGGGCACAGGGGACAGGGTGCAGTGCTGGGTCTGGCCACGGCCGGCACAGGGCACAGGGCACAGGGTGCAGTGCTGGGTCTGGCCACGGCCGGCACAGGGCACAGGGCACAGGGTGCAGTGCTGGGTCTGGCCACGGCCGGCACAGGGCACAGGGCACAGGGTGCAGTGCTGGGTCTGGCCACGGCTGGCACAGGGCACAGGGCACAGGGCACAGTGCTGGGTCGCCGGTGCTGCCCGGGCTGAGTGGGCTCTGAGAGGCTGGATGAGGCCGGGCTATCCCAGGAGCAGAACGAGAGGACAAGGCAAGGAGGGAGAGTAACGCTCCCGGTGCTGTGCACGGCTGCAGCGGGTTCCAGAGAAATCCCGTGCTCGCAGCCAGCACCGTCTTAACAAGGCCAAACGGCAGGCAGGAGCACGGCCTGTGCTACTCAGAACCCCGGCCTCATTCTGCACTCGAGCAGGGTGCTCTGCAGGACCCTGACTCTCAGCCTCCTTTCTCTTCAAGACCAAGATCTGGCTGCTGTCAGAAACACAACCCTTGTGCAACATCAAGATGCATTGGTGCAGCCCTCATCTCCTGACAGCCAAGGATTTCCCTTTGCTGAGTGGGCTCCTACAAGACAGAACGGGAAGGTTACGGGCCAGAAAACCCTCTGACTCTGCAGCTGGTTTATCCAGGAAGGGGGGGGCTGCCTGGGCCACCTGGCAATACCAGTGCACAGGGGGTTCTGAGAACAACCTCGGTCTTACAGGGGAAGAATCAGACTCTGGGGTAACAGCAGTGGTTAGAAGTGGGTGTTCAGCAGAGAATGTAATGAACTGTAGAAACAATTAACCACGTCTCCCTTCTCACTGCTGGTCTGGCTGGGTCTGTGAATGGAACATCTGGAGTCGCGATGTCAGAGCTGCAGGGTCACCCCGCTCCGTGCCGCAGGGAGCACCCTCCGGAGCCCCAGCACGGGGCGAGCACGGGGCTCTGGCTTCGCGGTCTGACAAGGCACAGAACATTTTCACCAAGTGGGAGGTCTCACTGCACCTGCGCTTTGGGGATGTCTCTGCTCTCGGTACGTGGGGTTGCAGCTGCACACGCTGTGGTCCTGGGCAGAAAACAGCAAGCACTTCAGCTCTAAACATCGTGCCTGGTCTGCCTGTGGGATCCTGCAAGCTCGCGCAGGTGTCCCGTGCAGGTGAGGTGACCCCACAACTTTGTGCACACCTCGTATCTGCATGCTGACCCTGCGAGCTCATGCAAGCGCCTTGTTCCAGCCGCAGCCTCCTCCGTCTCTTGTGGCTGCCCCGGGAGCAGCCGCCTGTCCTGCGGGCGGGCACGGAGCGGGGCGTGCCGTGGGAGCTCCATCGGGCTCAGGGCTCTGACTCCCTGCTCCCACAGGTTCAGCAGCCGCCTGGCCTGCGGGCGGGCACGGAGCGGGGGGTGCCGTACGAGCTCCATCGGGCTCAGGGCTCTGACTCCCTGCTCCCACAGGTTCAGCAGCCGCCTGTCCTGCGGGCGGGCACGGAGCGGGGGGGGGTGCCGTGGGAGATCCATGGGGCTCAGGGCTCTGACTCCCTGCTCCCACAGCTTCAGCAGCCGGCCCTACACAGCCCTCAACGGGGCGTTTCCTGGGCTGCTCCATAGACAGCTCGACCCCATTTCCCTCGTACTTCTCAGGCAAACATCAGGAGCCTCATAAGTAAGCAACAGTAAAACCAGCTGTTGATCCAAGGTTTGGGTGGGCGCTGGGTGGAGAGCCTGGGGCTGCCCTGCTTTAGCTTCTAGCGAAGTTCCTAGAGAAATATCCAGACTCGGTTTTACAATTTCCAGGGGTGGTGAATTCACCACAGGCCGTGATGAGCCTTTTGGTGGTTACTTACCCCCACAGCTAACGATGTGCAGCACGTCCCAGCCTGCGTGTGCCCGCGGCTGTGGGTCCGGCGGCACAGAGCCGTCTGCCGTCCCCAGGGGCTGCTCGGACCCTCCCCAGGAGGCGTCGCCCCCCACGCTGGGTCTGTGCTGCCCCTGGGCGGTGTCGGGCGCTGCGGAGCTGGACACCGGCGCCAGCCCGGTCCCACGGAGCACACAGGAGCCTGCGGGCAGGAGGGCCTGGCCGGGGCGCCACAGCCACAGCCACTGAGCTGTGCGGCTGCCCACGCTGAGCTAGCACAGTCCACTGCTTCTTCAGGGGTTTGTTGTTCCTGCGGCTTTTCTCCGGGCACCAGTTCAGCACCACCCTCCAGTGACACTAGGACCAGACACAAGTGTCCAGCAGTGGGTGCAGCGGTGCTGGTGTAGCAGCGCCGTGACCTCCCTTGGGCCCTGCGTGGGGGGCACAGGCAGGATTTGTGTCAGACGCTGGTTCACAGTCCCGCAGCAGGATGGGGGGTGCAGTGCCCGAGGTGAGCAGGGGAGCCCCTGGGCGCCCTGCCCTGGCTGCAGCCGCAGCGCCGCCGGTGCCCTGGAGCAGCCTGGCGGGGAGATGCCCCTGGGCGCAGGGGTGGTGCTGTGCTGCTCAGTGCTGAGAGCTCACCCGATTCTCCCTGTTCCCAAAACCTGACACGGCGCCTGTGGCGGAAGCTGGATCTCCAGACAGCATCGCCGGGGGATCGTGGCGCGGCCGCATCAGAGGGCGGGTAGGGCGGGGAAGTGGGGCTGTCCTAGAAGCGCCAGAGCCCCTGGCCTGAGGAGCCTAAAGAAAACATCTTCCTGTGCTGCGGGGCTCGTGGCTGTGCAGTGCATTAAAGCAGCCGACATGCGTTTGAGGGCACCTCAGGTGACAAGCAGTCCGTTTTGAAGGAAACAAGTTATTAATTTGCCACGCGGTGCCCGTTCCAGTCACCGTGGTAGCGTACCAGTTTCAGGCGCATTTCCATCTGCAGCAGCAGTGAATGCTACCAGCTGAAAGCCAGACATAGCCCATGATGCTAGTGTTGGTGCAGGGCTGTTACCCATTAACAACACCCAACGTGGAGTCAGAACACGGGTGACCTGAATACAGGTTTCAGCAGCGTCAGTGAGGTCAGATTTGTGCTCCGAAATGACCACAGTGCAGGGGCTGGGGCCGGAGGGAGGGCGGGTGCTGCACTGGGGGGAGGCAGGTGGGTTCAGTTTCCCAAAGAGCTTTGGGCCGGGCTGCTGCCGTGGCACCTGTGGCTCTGAGCTCTGCAGCTGGAGCCGGGAAGGGGGATCCTGTTTCATGGCGCTTCTTCTGGCAGCTGCTGCGGGGTTGAGGAGCAGGTTCTCTGTACAGGAGCACCGTGCTCGTTGCAGATGTGCTCTCAGCTTCTCCCCTCGGGCTTCCCCCAGACCACGGGCAGCGGGGCAGGGTGGCTGGTGAGGGTGTGTGAGGTGCTGCCTGCCCTCCCCGGGTGCAGGACCCACCGGGGCTCTGGGGCCGCCTGCCCTCCCCGGGTGCAGGACCCACCGTGCAGGACCCACCGGGGGCTCTGGGGCACTGCCTGCCCTCCCTGGGTGCAGGACCCACCGGGGGCTCTGGGGCACCGCCTGCCCTCCCCGGGTGCAGGACCCACCGTGCAGGACCCACCGGGGGCTCTGGGGCACTGCCTGCCCTCCCTGGGTGCAGGACCCACCGGGGGCTCTGAGGCACTGCCTGCCCTCCCCGGGTGCAGGACCCACCGGGGCTCTGGGGCACTGCCTGCCCTCCCCGGGTGCAGGACCCACCGTGCAGGACCCACCAGGGGCTCTGGGGCCGCCTGCCCTCCCCGGGTGCAGGACCCACCGGGGGCTCTGGGGCACTGCCTGCCCTCCCCGGGTGCAGGACCCACCGGGGCTCTGGGGCCGCCTGCCCTCCCCGGGTGCAGGACCCACCGGGGCTCTGGGGCACTGCCTGCCCTCCCCGGGTGCAGGACCCGCCGGGGGCTCTGGGGCTGCCTGCCCTCCCTGGGTGCAGGACCCACCGTGCAGGACCCACCGGGGCTCTGGGGCACTGCCTGCCCTCCCCGGGTGCAGGACCCACCGGGGCTCTGGGCACCGCCTGCCCTCCCTGGGTGCAGGACCCACCGTGCAGGACCCACCGGGGCTCTGGGCACTGCCTGCCCTCCCCGGGTGCAGGACCCACCGTGCAGGACCCACCGGGGGCTCTGGGGCACTGCCTGCCCTCCCCGGGTGCAGGACCCACCGGGGCTCTGGGGCCGCCTGCCCTCCCCGGGTGCAGAGCATACGGTGTGTAGAGAGGGAGGTCCCAGCTCTACCTGATTTACTCCTTTCTCCCTGCCCCAGCTGTTCTCTGCGCTCGTTGTTCCTCCCTGCCTGACGACGGGGGAGCGGTTGGGCTGGGGCCCAGCCGAGCAGAGCGCCGTTTGCAGCCCCCGGCCGGGCCCTTCCTTGGCGCGCGAGCAGCGTTCCTGCGCCGCTCGCTCACGGGAGCGCGGCCCCAGCGCTGCTGCTGGGAGGAGCTGTGGCTGACGAGGCCTGAACTCCGCTTCACCCGGCCTGGCCCAGCTGCCTCCCTCCTGGCTCCGTCCTCCGGCTTTGTTCTCCTGCGCAGCTCCAGCTGGTGGATGAGCCACGGGCAGCGATGCTGCGGTCAGGGGAAGGAGCTGTTTTCTGCTGACCTGAGCTCTGCGAGGAGCCCAGGGAGGAACTGGGGCCTTGCAAGCAGGGAGCAGTTCCAGTCCTGCTGTGTCTGTAGCTGCTAATGCAATTCATGTGGCCCTGGCTGTCTCGGGGCGCCGCCTCAGTCATCCTCTGAGCCCAGGGCTCCTGGGCACAGCGCTGGGAGAGCAGGACAGAGCCAGGGCCATGGTGAAAAGGGGCTGTTTTTCTTCTCGCCCTAAGTGTCTTTGCAGAAAAGAAGGAGCAGAGGGCCAGGGCAGCTGTGACCGCGTGGGTTGTCCCGGCTGGCCGTCAGCTGGGTGCGGTGGGGCTGCCTGGCTGCCGGGTCCTTGGCCTGGCCTTTCTGCACCCCCTCTCCATGTGGCCTTTTCCTTTGCTAAGTCAGGTCTGTTGACCTGGGTCGTGGATGTGGCCCCAGGGGTGCAAGGGGGAGGACAGAGACAGCACCGGGTTGTGGACGCGGTGATGGGCTGTGTCGGGCTGGTGGTCTTGTGACGGTCGCCCTGTTCATGTGGTGTCTTCCCTCATCCAGGTGACAGCCACAGATGCAGACAGCGGCACGTTCGGCTCCCTTTCCTACTCCATTGGCTCTGGCATCGTCAGCGTTGTCCCCACGCAGTTCAGCGTCGACAAGCACACGGGGCAGCTGTGCACTGTGCAGCCCCTGGACCGCGACGAGGGCACGTCCGCCTACGACTTCACCGTCACTGCGGTCGATGGGGTGAGTGCTGGAGCGGCGCCAGGGAGGCCGCGCTGCTGAGTCAGCACCGCGCAGGAGATAGAGTCATAGAGTCCTTGCGGTTGGAAGAGACCCTCAGCATCAAGTCCAGCCATAACCTGACTCCAGCACTGACCCGTGTCCCTGAGAACCTCGTCTAAACGCCTTTTAAAGTGGTGACTCCAGCGCTGCCCTGGGCAGCCTGTTCCAATGCCCCGCAGCCCTTTCCGTGAAGAATGTTTTTCCTCATACCCAATCTAAACCTCCCCTGACACAACTTGAGGCCGTTTCCTCTTGTCCTATCACTAATACTGTAGACATGCTGTTGTCCTTGCCCCTGTTCTTTGCACCATCTCTGATCTGGTCCCTCCACAGGGTGGCCTGAACTCCATGGTGTATGTGAAGGTTTTCCTGGAGGACATAAACGACAACCGCCCGGTGTTTTACCCGCTGGAGTACGCTGCCAGCATCAGCACACAGAGCATGCCGGGCACAGCCGTGCTGCGGGTGACTGCCCACGACAAGGACGAGGGCCTGCACGGAAAGGTGACCTACCGCATCGTCCTGGGGAACTCGCCCCCGCTCTTCTCCCTCAACAAGGACACAGGTGAGCGCGCTCGGTCAGCCGGAGAAGGCGGCAGTCGGAGCCGGGAGCGCGGGCAGCGCAGCAGCCAGCCCGCAGGTCCTGCTCGGCCGCCTCAGCAGCGCGCTCGGCCGCCTCGACACGTCCCTACCTCCCCCTGCTGCGTCTTCCCTGTCTCGGCGTCTTGAGCCTCTGGTAGCCCCTTCCCAGTCTCAGGCTTTGACCTCTCGTTTCTGCACCCAGCTCTATTCCTCATTTATTTGTCCCACCTCCCTACCTCTCCCTCATTCCCCATCCCTGACTCACTGCGTGCTGCTTGCTTTGCCCCATCAGGCTGTATCCTGCTTGGTTTCTTGTCTCTGCCCGGTTCCCTTCTCTGCCCCGCTCGGTTTGCTCTCCTTCCCTGCGCCCTCTGTCGCGCTCGCCTTTCTCGTGGCTGCGCCGGTCTGCCTTGCTTTGGCCACCAAGGCCAGAGCAGCTTCTGCGGGAGGCGGGTGCGGAGCGCGTGGTGCCAGGGGCTCTCGGGAGGACAGGAGCGTGTCCTGTGCTCAGCACAGGCACCGGGGGCTCTCCACAGTGGTTGCCCAGTTCCCAGAACGTGACTGGGGTGAGACAGGCCGCGCAGCCGTCCTGGCGCAGGGCCCCCTCCTTTGTGGAGGTGTCCAGGATAGCTCTTCAGTTGTACACTTCCCCCCGGATCCCACCTGCTGTGTTGCGACCCCGCCACGCTGGAAGCTCGTTTCCCTCCTTTACCTCTCCCAAGACCTGCCCTCTGGGTCATTTCCCCATCCCTCCCCACCGCTTAGCTTGGGCTTCAGGTTGGGAAAGGAGAGTGTGCAGAGACTTTCCAAGGAGGGTTGTTCTTTACTCCTGTTCTTCCATGGTGAGCTCCCTCCTGCAACGCATATTGTTGCCCCTTTGGTCTGTCTTTTCAAGCTTATGGTTTGGCCTGTTCCCTTGGTGCCGGTGACAGCAGTGACCTCTGGACTGCTTTCGTCCCTAGGTGTCATCTCCCTCTCGTGGTCCCTGAGTGGCAAAGCCAACACCTTGGTGCAGCTGGTGATCTCTGCACAGGACGGCGGGGGCCTGCAGGCACAGCCAAACGCGCGGGTGAACATCAGCATCGTGGAGGGCACGGTGTCTCCCCCCGTCTTTGAGCAAGCTCAGTACTTCTTCACAGTGCCCGAGGACGTGCTGCAGGGTGCCAGCGTGGGAGCTGTCCGGGCCCAGAACCCTCCAGGTACGGCCTGTCCCTTGTGTAAACAGTCACCCTCCCTGTCCCTGAGTCATCCTGAAGGTCCAACGCCAGGTTCCCCACAGAACAGCCCTGTCTGGGAGCTTCACGCCCGCACAGGGGCATGTGCATCCAAATGTGCACCCGCGCGATCGTCGCTCAGTTCAGTGCATGCTCTGGCGTGCTTACGGATGTGTGTACACACACACTTGTGCATAATCTGTGCACGGAAGCACACGTACGCAGTGCTGCTGCGCACCCCGACCAGCGTCTGCCGGACGCTGCTCCCGGCGCTGCCGCTGCCCAGGGCCCTGGCGAGGGGAGCCAGGGCCACGAATCATTCTTCCCGTCTCCATTTGCTTGTCCGCAGGTCATGCTGATGACATCTTTTATTCCATCTCCTCGGGGGATCCTCATGGCTACTTTTCCATCGACTCTGCCTCCGGGCAGCTCCGCACCAACCTGCCTCTCGATCACGAGTCCCAGGCCGTCCTGGTCCTGGACGTGCAGGCCCGAAGCGGTTCGCCGCCTGCCTATAGCAACACACGCGTGAAGATCTCTGTGTCAGACGTGAACGACAACGCGCCACTGTTCCCAGCCCCCTCTGACTCGATTCTGCTGCCGGAGGCCACAGAGCCCGGGACTACAGTGTACTCTCTGCAGGCCGAGGACCGCGACAGCGGCGCCAACGGGCAGGTGAATTTTGAGCTGGTGTCAGGAGGTGACAGCACCTTCAGCGTGGAGCGCTCGTCGGGGGCGGTGCGGCTGCTCGGCGCCCTGCAGTATGAAGCCAGCTCAGCCTACAGGCTGGCCATCGTGGCCCGAGACAGTGGCGTTCCCCAGCTCAGCTCCACGTTCACGCTGCTGGTGCACGTGCAAGCCGAGCACGACAACGGGCCCATCTTCGACACGCTCACGTACCGCGTGGAGGTGCGGGAGGGGGTGCCGGTCTCCACGCACTTCCTGCAGGTGCGGGCCCTGGCGCGCGACGCGGAGCCCGCGACCCTCACCTACCACCTGCGTGCGGACGGGGATGCCGCCAGCTTCGGCATCGTGCCCGACAGCGGCTGGCTGTACGTGAAGAGCGCGCTGGACCGGGAGACGCGCGACCTGTACGTGCTCACGGTGCTGGCCTCGGCGGGCGGCGGCGCGGCCGGGGCGGAGGCCCGGAAAACGGGTACCAGCACCGTACGGGTCAGCATCACCGACGAGAACGACAACAGCCCCCGGCTGAGCGAGGAGCGGTACTTCTTCACTGTTGCTGAGAATCAGGCTCCTGGCAGCAGCGTGGGGAGAGTGATGGCAAGTGACCGGGATGCTGGGCAGAACAGCCGGCTCAGCTACCGCCTGCTCCAGCACGATCCCAGCTTTCTCATCCACACACAGACAGGTGAGAGGCGTCCTGGCTTAGGCTGGCGCTGGCTGGAAAGCCGTCAAAAGCCATGCGGGCCAGGCCAGTGCCACAACAGAATATTCATCCTCCCTGCTGGGCTCCCCAGCAACGTACCTGAGCACAAGCTCTTCTCTAAAGAGGTTTCTGGGCTGAGCTGTGTCCGCACTTCTTCCTCACAGGGGAGCTCAGCACCAAGCACAGCCTGGACCGGGAGCAGCAGTCCAGCTACCAGCTCCTGGTGATCGTGCAGGACGGGGGAGCACCACCCCGCAGTGCCACGGGCACCATCTATGTCACTGTGCTGGACGAGAACGACAACTCTCCTGCCTTCCTTCACGTGGGCAGCGGGCAGGAGCTGCCGGTGCAGGTGGGGTAGCAGGCTGGGGACGCGGGGCTGCGACAGCTCTGGTGTGGGGGCAGGTGCTTCTGCAGGGCCAAAGGTGGGGGCAGGGGCACCCAGGAGAGTTTTGGGGTGGGAGGTAAGCAGGCACGAGTTGCATCTCTGCAGCAGCCAGGGCAGTCTGGTGAATCTGATCGAGACCTGGTAAGACAGCCGTGTCCTGGGGAAATGCGGACGTCCTGTGCACAGAGCAAGTGAGGGCTGCGGAGGGCTCCGAAACCGGCAGGGCTGGGCAGCGGGCAGGAGCTCGGCTCACACACGCCTGCAAGGAGGGAAGGTGAAAGGGAGCCCTAACGAGACAGCAGAGCCAGGGCTAAAACGCTTGTGAGCAGGGAGTCACGGGGGGCCATTAACTTCCAGGTCTCAGGACTTTTGGTATAGGCGCTCGGCTTTCTGAGAGGTGGAGAAAGTGCTGCCCAGCTGTTCTTAGCGCAGCGTTCCCCCCAGCTGTGTGGTGGCAGCGGTCACCGGGCACGGCGCGCTGCAGAGCCAGTCGTGTCCGTGCTGCTCAACAACGGGGGTGAGCGCTGACCCTCCGCCCCGTCCCAGCCGCTGCGTCTGCCCCGCTGTGTCCCCTGGGAGTGGCACAGGTGCGGGGGCTCGCTCCGCCGTGTCCCCTGGGAGTGGCACAGGTGGCGGGGGCTCGCTCCGCCGTGTCCCCTGGGAGTGGCACAGGTGCGGGGGCTCGCTCCACCGTGTCCCCTGGGAGTGGCACAGGTGCGGGGGCTCGCTCCGCCGTGTCCCCTGGGAGTGGCACGCATGGCGGGGGCTCGCTCCGCCGTGTCCCCTGGGAGTGGCACAGGTGGCGGGGGCTCGCTCCGCCGTGTCCCCTGGGAGTGGCACAGGTGCGGGGGCTCGCTCCACCGTGTCCCCTGGGAGTGGCACACGTGTGGGGGCTCGCTCCACCGTGTCCCCTGGGAGTGGCACAGGTGCGGGGGCTCGCTCCGCCGTGTCCCCTGGGAGTGGCACGCATGGCGGGGGCTCGCTCCGCCGTGTCCCCTGGGAGTGGCACAGGTGGCGGGGGCTCGCTCCGCCGTGTCCCCTGGGAGTGGCACAGGTGGCGGGCCTCGCTCCGCCGTGTCCCCTGGGAGTGGCACAGGTGCGGGGGCTCGCTCCGCCGTGTCCCCTGGGAGTGGCACAGGTGCGGGGGCTCGCTCCGCCGTGTCCCCTGGGAGTGGCACGCATGGCGGGGGCTCGCTCCGCCGTGTCCCCTGGGAGTGGCACAGGTGCGGGGGCTCGCTCCACCGTGTCCCCTGGGAGTGGCACAGGTGGCGGGCCTCGCTCCGCCGTGTCCCCTGGGAGTGGCACAGGTGCGGGGGCTCGCTCCGCCGTGTCCCCTGGGAGTGGCACGCATGGCGGGGGCTCGCTCCGCCGTGTCCCCTGGGAGTGGCACAGGTGTGGGGGCTCGCTCCGCCGTGTCCCCTGGGAGTGGCACAGGTGCGGGGGCTCGCTCCGCCGTGTCCCCTGGGAGTGGCACACGTGTGGGGGCTCGCTCCGCCGTGTCCCCTGGGAGTGGCACAGGTGGCGGGGGCTCGCTCCGCCATGTCCCCTGGGAGTGGCACACGTGTGGGGGCTCGCTCCGCCGTGTCCCCTGGGAGTGGCACAGGTGCGGGGGCTCGCTCCGCCGTGTCCCCTGGGAGTGGCACATGTGCGGGGGCTCGCTCCGCCGTGTCCCCTGGGAGTGGCACAGGTGGCAGGGGCTCGCTCCGCCGTGTCCCCTGGGAGTGGCACGCATGGCGGGGGCTCGCTCCGCCGTGTCCCCTGGGAGTGGCACAGGTGGCGGGGGCTCGCTCCGCCGTGTCCCCTGGGAGTGGCACAGGTGCGGGGGCTCGCTCCGCCGTGTCCCCTGGGAGTGGCACACGTGTGGGGGCTCGCTCCGCCGTGTCCCCTGGGAGTGGCACAGGTGCGGGGGCTCGCTCCGCCGTGTCCCCTGGGAGTGGCACAGGTGCGGGGGCTCGCTCTGCCGTGTCCCCTGGGAGTGGCACAGGTGTGGGGGCTCGCTCCGCCGTGTCCCCTGGGAGTGGCACACGTGTGGGGGCTCGCTCCGCCGTGTCCCCTGGGAGTGACACACGTGGCAGGGGCTCGCTCCGCCGTGTCCCCTGGGAGTGGCACAGGTGGCGGGGCTCGCTGGAGCTGGCCGAGCAGCGCTGGCAGCAGCGAGCAGGACGGGCAGCCCCTGACCTCGCCTCCTCTGCGGAGCGGGCAGGGCCTGCAGCCGGAAGGATGTGCTGGCTCCGCGTGTTGCTTTGCTTCAGGCAGCGTGCCCGAAGCCACCTGCACCGTGCCAGGTCTAAACCATGGCGGCGGTGGCCCCCGTGTCTGCCGCAGGTCGTGCGCGGCCGCACGCCGCAGGGCGGGTCGGAGCGGGCAGGGCTGTACCGGCGGGTCGCTGCCACATCTGGGTGGCCACCAGCACAGGACTCTGGGGATGCCGCTGCTCCAGTTGGGCCTTCCCTGTTCATTACTTACAACCTTCCCATCGCAGGTCACAGCCGTCCCTTGGCCAGCCCCCTTCCTGCATGTCCAGCTGGTGCTTTCTGCTCGCGAAACTGCCCGGCAGGTGCTGGCCTGGATGAAGGCCCCTCTGGGCTGGCGGAGGCAGAGGAAGGCAAAGTCAGTCTTGTCGTCCCTCGGAACAAGGCTCTGGCTGCAGTCACCCTGCGGGCAGGGACCAGCAGTGGCATTGCTGCGGCTGAACGGGCTCTGCAAACGGCATTGCTGGCACTGTGCGTGCTGCGTCCCGTCTCCGCACAGGGACGCCTGCCCGCGCCTGCGCAGCGGCCGCTGCCCGCGACCCCGGAGCTGGGGGCGCGGGTGCCGGGAGTCTCCCGGTAGAGCTCAGGAGGGCTCGTCCCGTACAAACGTACCACACAGCGTACGTGGCCCTCAGGGGACAGAGCAAGGCTGGGACAGACCTGGAGTACTGGGGCAGGTGAACGCTATGGGAGTTTTGAACTAAACCAATACTTGAGCACTTAGGTTTGAAGCTCTCCTGCTCGAAACACTGGCAGAGAAGGACGAAGCGCGGGAAGAAGCCACTGTTAATCATGAGTGAGGTGTAGAAGAAAGGCTTGGAGGGAAAAGTAGGAACGGAATGATCAATGCAAAGCTCAGTGATTTATTGCGGACTTGCTCAGTGAAGAGTTCATATCAGCGTTCATTGGGCAAAGCAGAGGAGGTTCTGTACCAGCAGCTTTCTGCACCAGCTCATGGGTGTCTCCGGCTGCGGGCGGCAGGACGGGCTGGGCAGGCTGGTGACACCAGGACCGGGCGTGTGCGCGGGGCTGCTGGAGAGGATGGTGACACCAGGACCGGGTGTGCGCGGGGCTGCTGGAGAGGATGGTGACACCAGGACCAGGTGTGCGCGGGGCTGCTGGAGAGGATGGTGACACCAGGACCGGGTGTGCGCGGGGCTGCTGGAGAGGATGGCGACACCAGGACCGGGTGTGCGCGGGGCTGCTGGAGAGGATGGTGACACCAGGACCAGGTGTGCGCGGTGCTGCTGGAGAGGATGGTGACACCAGGACCGGGCGTGTGCGCGGGGCTGCTGGAGAGGATGGTGACACCAGGACCAGGTGTGCGCGGGGCTGCTCGAGAGGATGGTGACACCAGGACCAGGTGTGCGCGGGGCTGCTGGAGAGGATGGTGACACCAGGACCAGGTGTGCGCGGGGCTGCTGGAGAGGATGGTGACACCAGGACCAGGTGTGCGCGGGGCTGCTGGAGAGGATGGTGACACCAGGACCAGGTGTGCGCGGGGCTGCTGGAGAGGATGGTGACACCAGGACCGGGCGTGTGCGCGGGGCTGCTGGAGAGGATGGTGACACCAGGACCGGGTGTGTGCGCGGGGCTGCTGGAGAGGATGGTGACACCAGGACCAGGTGTGCGCGGGGCTGCTCGAGAGGATGGTGACACCAGGACCAGGTGTGCGCGGGGCTGCTGGAGAGGATGGTGACACCAGGACCGGGTGTGTGCGCGGGGCTGCTCGAGAGGATGGTGACACCAGGACCAGGTGTGCGCGGGGCTGCTCGAGAGGATGGTGACACCAGGACCGGGTGTGCGCGGGGCTGCTGGAGAGGATGGTGACACCAGGACCGGGTGTGCGCGGTGCTGCTGGAGAGGATGGTGACACCAGGACCGGGCGTGTGCGCGGTGCTGCTGGAGAGGATGGTGACACCAGGACCGGGTGTGTGCGCGGGGCTGCTGGAGAGGATGGTGACACCAGGACCGGGTGTGTGCGCGGGGCTGCTGGAGAGGATGGTGACACCAGGACCAGGTGTGCGCGGGGCTGCTCAAGAGGATGGTGACACCAGGACCAGGTGTGCGCGGGGCTGCTGGAGAGGATGGTGACACCAGGACCAGGTGTGCGCGGGGCTGCTGGAGAGGATGGTGACACCAGGACCAGGTGTGCGCGGGGCTGCTGGAGAGGATGGTGACACCAGGACCAGGTGTGCGCGGGGCTGCTGGAGAGGATGGTGACACCAGGACCAGGTGTGCGCGGGGCTGCTGGAGAGGATGGTGACACCAGGACCAGGTGTGCGCGGGGCTGCTCGAGAGGATGGTGACACCAGGACCAGGTGTGCGCGGGGCTGCTGGAGAGGATGGTGACACCAGGACCGGGCGTGTGCGTGGGGCTGCTGGAGAGGATGGTGACACCAGGACCGGGTGTGCACGGGGCTGCTCGAGAGGATGGTGACACCAGGACCGGGCGTGTGCGCGGGGCTGCTGGAGAGGATGGTGACACCAGGACCGGGTGTGCGCGGGGCTGCTGGAGAGGATGGTGACACCAGGACCAGGTGTGCGCGGGGCTGCTGGAGAGGATGGTGACACCAGGACCAGGTGTGTGCGCGGGGCTGCTGGAGAGGATGGTGACACCAGGACCGGGTGTGCGCGGGGCTGCTGGAGAGGATGGTGACACCAGGACCAGGTGTGCGCGGGGCTGCTGGAGAGGATGGTGACACCAGGACCGGGCGTGCGTGGGGCTGCTCGAGAGGATGGTGACACCAGGACCAGGTGTGCGCGGGGCTGCTCGAGAGGATGGTGACACCAGGACCGGGTGTGCGCGGGGCTGCTGGAGAGGATGGTGACACCAGGACCAGGTGTGTGCGCGGGGCTGCTGGAGAGGATGGTGACACCAGGACCGGGTGTGCGCGGGGCTGCTGGAGAGGATGGTGACACCAGGACCAGGTGTGCGCGGGGCTGCTGGAGAGGATGGTGACACCAGGACCGGGCGTGCGTGGGGCTGCTCGAGAGGATGGTGACACCAGGACCAGGTGTGCGCGGGGCTGCTCGAGAGGATGGTGACACCAGGACCGGGTGTGCGCGGGGCTGCTGGAGAGGATGGTGACACCAGGACCAGGTGTGCGCGGGGCTGCTGGAGAGGATGGTGATACCAGGACCGGGCGTGTGCGTGGGGCTGCTGGAGAGGATGGTGACACCAGGACCAGGTGTGCGCGGGGCTGCTCGAGAGGATGGTGACACCAGGACCGGGTGTGCGCGGGGGGCTGCTGGAGAGGATGGTGACACCAGGACCAGGTGTGCGCGGGGCTGCTCAAGAGGATGGTGACACCAGGACCGGCGTGTTTGCGCGTGGGGCTGCTCGAGCAGCGGGTCCTGCAGGGAACGGTCCCTGGGACAGGGAGGAGCGTTTGTTCTCAGAGAGGGGCTGTCGCTGCGGGGTGCCTGGAGCTGCTCTCCTTGGAGCTGGCATTTCATGTGTCCCCCAGAGAGGTGACAGCTGGTTGATGTGACTGGTCTGTTTATAGTGATAAAGGTGAGGGGTCCCTGCGAAAAGCTGTAGAAGGATCTTGTTGTAGTGTTCAGTCAGGAAAGAAGATGGGAGACAAGATGCGCTGTTTCTAGCGGGAAGGCGATGCACGTGGCAAAAAGCAATGTGAACTTCACACGCTGGTGGGTCTGGCCTGGCTGCTTAAGCTCGGGGAGAAGATGGGGCATTGCCATGGACGTGTTGAGAAGATGCCACCCGGGCTCAGCCGCGGGCTGAAGGCAAATCCAGTGCTGAGTTTTAGTGGAAAGGGAGCAGAGAATGAAAGAAAAGATCGTTGCCCTGCACCTCAGATTCCGCAGGCGCTCCCTGCCTCGACTCGCTGAACGAGCAACAGCGCCAGAGCAGGGCCAGAGAAGGACGTTGACGTGATCTCCTGTAGAGAACGGTTTCCGTGAAGAAGGAAGCACCCGACCATTCCTTGGCATGGGAGGCACCGCGGGAGCGTAACCGAGGTGTGCAGGGGCGGCACGGGGGAGGCCGGCGAGACGGGAGCTTTGCGAGCTACTCGTTCTTAACAGTGCCAGACCTAGGCGGCTTCCTAAGAAAGGACCAGGCAGCAGGTTTAAAATAAACAAGGGCGGTGCTTTTTCATGCAGAACATAATTAAATTGTGAAATCATTGCCAAGAGTTGCATGGGTTCAAAATTAGATGAATTCATGGAAAGAAAAAGATCCGTCAGAGGCTGCTGAGCAAAACCGCGCTGTGTGTCGGGAAGTGACTTCCCCGGCTGCGGGGTGCGCAGGGGCTGGTCCGCGCTCCTCTTGCCTCTCCTCGGGATCCGCCGCCGGCTGCTGCCAGAGCTGTGCCGGCTGTGCCAGGCCTGTGCCGGCTGTGCCAGGGCTGTGCCGGCTGTGCCAGCTGCTGCCAGGGCTGTGCCGGCTGCTGCCAGGGCTGTGCCGGCTGTGCCAGAGCTGTGCCGGCTGCTGCCGGGGCTGTGCCGGCTGCTGCCAGAGCTGTGCCCGCGGCTGCCAGAGCTGTGCTGGCTGCTGCCAGAGCTGTTCCTGCTGCTGCCAGGGCTGTGCCAGCTGCTGCCAGAGCTGTGCCGGCTGCTGCCAGAGCTGTGCCGGCTGCTGCCAGGGCTGTGCCAGCTGCTGCCAGAGCTGTGCCGGCTGCTGCCAGAGCTGTGCCAGCTGCTGCCAGAGCTGTGCCGGCTGTGCCAGGGCTGTGCCGACTGCTGCCAGAGCTGTGCCGGCTGCTGCCAGGGCTGTGCCAGCTGCTGCCAGAGCTGTGCCGGCTGTGCCAGGGCTGTGCCGGCTGCTGCCAGGGCTGTGCCGGCTGCTGCCAGAGCTGTGCCGGCTGCTGCCAGAGCTCTGCCGGCTGTGCCAGGGCTGTGCCGGCTGCTGCCAGAGCTGTGCTGGCTGCTGCCGGGGCTGTGCCGGCTGCTGCCAGAGCTGTGCCGGCTGCTGCCAGAGCTGTGCCGGCTGCTGCCAGGGCTGTGCCCGCTGCTGCCAGAGCTGTGCCGGCTGCTGCCAGGGCTGTGCCGGCTGTGCCAGAGCTGTGCCAGCTGCTGCCGGGGCTGTGCCGGCTGCTGCCAGGGCTGTGCCGGCTGCTGCCAGGGCTGTGCCGGCTGTGCCAGAGCTGTGCCAGCTGCTGCCAGAGCTGTGCCGGCTGCTGCCAGGGCTGTGCCGGCTGCTGCCAGAGCTGTGCCGGCTGCTGCCAGAGCTGTGCCAGCTGCTGCCGGGGCTGTGCCAGCTGCTGCCGGGGCTGTGCCGGCTGCTGCCAGGGCTGTGCCGGCTGCTGCCAGGGCTGTGCCGGCTGTGCCAGAGCTGTGCCAGCTGCTGCCGGGGCTGTGCCGGCTGCTGCCAGGGCTGTGCCGGCTGCTGCCAGAGCTGTGCCGGCTGCTGCCAGAGCTGTGCCAGCTGCTGCCAGGGCTGTGCCAGCTGCTGCCGGGGCTGTGCCGGCTGCTGCCAGGGCTGTGCCGGCTGCTGCCGGGGCTGTGCCGGCTGCTGCTGGTGCCTGAGGCGGCTGTGGCCGCCGGGCGGTTTGCAGCAGCCCTCCTGGGGGGGATGTCTGACCTGGAACGAGCCCGCTTGGTGGCCCTTTACTGAGGCTTTGCAGGGGCAAGGCCGCCTCTATTGCTGTTTGTCCCTCTGTTTGTGTGTCCGAAATGGCATCTGTACGTGGAGCCTGCGTGGATGCTGCTCATCTGACTCCCCTGCTGAGTCACCGCTGCCCTCAGATGGGTTTGTTCCCTGGGGAAGGGCAGCGTGGCCACGCACGCGAGGCAGGAGCCCCTCGTGTCCTGGATGAGGGGGATGAGGGTGGTTGGGGGTGAGGGATGAGGGTGGTTGGGGATGAGGGTGGTTGGGGATGAGGTTGGTTAGGGATGGGGGTGATTAGGGATGAGGGTGGTTGGGGATGAGGGTGGTTGGGGATGAGGTTGGTTAGGGATGGGGGTGATTAGGGATGAGGGTGGTTAGGGATGAGGGTGGTTAGGGTTGAGGGTGATTAGGGATGAGGGTGGTTGGGGATGAGGGTGGTTGGGGATGAGGTTGGTTAGGGATGGGGGTGATTAGGGATGAGGGTGGTTAGGGATGAGGGTGGTTAGGGTTGAGGGTGATTAGGGATGAGGGTGGTTGGGGATGAGGGTGGTTGGGGATGAGGTTGGTTAGGGATGAGGGTGGTTAGGGAGGAGGGTGATGAGGGTGATTAGGGATGAGGGTGGTTAGGGATGGGGGTGATTAGGGATGAGGATGGTTAGCCTGTTACGGGGTGGGGGTCGAAGCGGCCTCCTGAGCGCGGCCCCACTCGGAGGTGTCCACGCAGACACTCCTTTTCATAAACAGACAAGCTATATTTAGGTCTTCTGCCTCCATCACTGCTGCGAAATGCTGTTCCAGATTCCTTGATCTGGTAGTTTGAAACCGTCTCTTCATTTCCAGCCTAAACTAATTTCTGACCACTTTATGCTTATTTGTTCTTGTGCCAATATTGTGTTTTTGCTTAACTAGCTCTTCTCTGTCCTTGGCATTTCCCTCCGCGCAGTGTTTACAGAGCGCAGCCCCATCGCGGCTGGCCGAACGAGCCCCGCTCCTCTGGCCTCCCCGGCGCCACCGGCGCGGTGCCAGCGGCTCGTGCAGCAGCGTCAGCGCTCGCGGCCCTTTCCCTCGCGCTCGCTCCGATTCCGTTCGTCTTTTTCGTAAATGCACTGAAGTGGCGCCGCGCAGAGATCACCCGGCACAGCTGCGAGGATGAGGGGCGCTGCGGGTGTGCTGGTGGGACGTGAACGTGGGGTCTGAGACCTCAGGAAGGGAATCCGGTGTCCTCCGGGGTGGAAGAGGCTGCAGAGTGCGTGCGGCGCGGACGCTGCCGCGGGGCAGGCGGGACAGGGACAGGCGGGACAGGGACAGGCGGGACAGGGACAGGCGGGACAGGCGGGACAGGGACAGGCAGGACAGGGACAGGCGGGACAGGGACAGGCGGGACAGGGACAGGCAGGACAGGGACAGGCGGGACAGGGACAGGCGGGACAGGCGGGACAGGGACAGGCAGGACAGGGACAGGCGGGACAGGGACAGGCGGGACAGGCAGGACAGGGACAGGGACAGGCGGGACAGGGACAGGGACAGGCGGGACAGGGACAGGCGGGACAGGGACAGGCAGGACAGGGACAGGCGGGACAGGCAGGACAGGGACAGGCAGGACAGGGACAGGCGGGACAGGGACAGGCGGGACAGGCAGGACAGGGACAGGCAGGACAGGGACAGGCGGGACAGGGACAGGTGGGACAGGGACAGGTGGGACAGGCGGGACAGGGACAGGCGGGACAGGGACAGGCGGGACAGGGACAGGTGGGACAGGCGGGACAGGGACAGGGACAGGCGGGACAGGGACAGGCAGGACAGGGACAGGCGGGACAGGGACAGGTGGGACAGGGACAGGTGGGACAGGCGGGACAGGGACAGGCGGGACAGGGACAGGCGGGACAGGGACAGGCGGGACAGGGACAGGTGGGACAGGCGGGACAGGGACAGGGACAGGCGGGACAGGGACAGGCGGGACAGGGACAGGCGGGACAGGGACAGGTGGGACAGGCGGGACAGGTGGGACAGGGACAGGGACAGGGACAGGGACAGGGACAGGGACAGGCGGGACAGGGACAGGCGGGACAGGGACAGGCGGGACAGGCGGGACAGGGACAGGGACAGGCGGGACAGGGACAGGCGGGACAGGGACAGGGACAGGCGGGTCTGCCCCGGGCTGCGGGCCCTGAGGGGCTCCCGAAAACCGCCGGGCAGGGTGGGCCGGGCTGTGCTCTGTCCCTGCCCCGAGAGGCGCTGCTGGCAGCGCTGGTGCACGCGGGCTCTGTCGGGGAGCTGGAAACGCCTCCGAACGCGGGGTAGGCTGAGCACGCGTGTAACTGAGGTCTGACGGTGCTGCGGTGCGCTGGGTAGATGTGGTCTCAAGTGCCAACGGACGGGTGGTCAGCAGTGCTGACCAGAAACGAACGGCAGAAGGGAAGGGCCATGAGAGTCCAAGTGTCCGAGCCCAGGAACTGCCAGCTGCACTTCCAGAGATCGCAGACCTCCTGGGCTGGCGGGGGGACCTGAGCAGGTCAGATCACCCGCACTGCGGGGTGGCTGGGGGACCTGAGATCAGATCAGATCACCCGCACTGCGGGGTGGCTGGGGGACCTGAGATCAGATCAGATCACCCGCACTGCGGGGTGGCTGGTGGGACCTGAGATCAGATCAGATCACCCGCACTGCGGGGTGGCTGGTGGGACCTGAGATCAGATCAGATCACCCGCACTGCGGGGTGGCTGGTGGGACCTGAGATCAGATCAGATCACCCGCACTGCGGGGTGGCTGGGGGACCTGAGATCAGATCACCCGCACTGCGGGGTGGCTGGGGGGACCTGCGATCAGATCAGATCACCCGCACTGCGGGGTGGCTGGTGGGACCTGAGATCAGATCACCCGCACTGCGGGGTGGCTGGGGGACCTGAGATCAGATCAGATCACCCGCACTGCGGGGTGGCTGGGGGACCTGAGATCAGATCAGATCACCCGCACTGCGGGGTGGCTGGGGGACCTGAGATCAGATCAGATCACCCGCACTGCGGGGTGGCTGGGGGACCTGAGCAGATCAGATCACCCGCACTGCGGGGTGGCTGGGGGACCTGCGATCAGATCAGATCACCCGCACTGCGGGGTGGCTGGGGGACCTGCGATCAGATCAGATCACCCGCACTGCGGGGTGGCTGGTGGGACCTGAGATCAGATCAGATCACCCGCACTGCGGGGTGGCTGGTGGGACCTGAGATCAGATCAGATCACCCGCACTGCGGGGTGGCTGGGGGACCTGAGATCAGATCACCCGCACTGCGGGGTGGCTGGGGGGACCTGCGATCAGATCAGATCACCCGCACTGCGGGGTGGCTGGGGGGACCTGAGATCAGATCAGATCACCCGCACTGCGGGGTGGCTGGGGGGACCTGAGATCAGATCACCCGCACTGCGGGGTGGCTGGGGGACCTGAGATCAGATCAGATCACCCGCACTGCGGGGTGGCTGGGGGACCTGAGATCAGATCACCCGCACTGCGGGGTGGCTGGGGGACCTGAGATCAGATCAGATCACCCGCACTGCGGGGTGGCTGGTGGGACCTGAGCAGATCAGATCACCCGCACTGCGGGGTGGCTGGGGGACCTGAGATCAGATCAGATCACCCGCACTGCGGGGTGGCTGGGGGGACCTGAGATCAGATCAGATCACCCGCACTGCGGGGTGGCTGGTGGGACCTGAGATCAGATCACCCGCACTGCGGGGTGGCTGGGGGACCTGAGATCAGATCACCCGCACTGCGGCGTGGCTGGGGGACCTGAGATCAGATCAGATCACCCGCACTGCGGGGTGGCTGGGGGACCTGAGATCAGATCACCCGCACTGCGGGGTGGCTGGTGGGACCTGAGATCAGATCAGATCACCCGCACTGCGGGGTGGCTGGGGGGACCTGAGATCAGATCAGATCACCCGCACTGCGGGGTGGCTGGGGGGACCTGAGATCAGATCAGATCACCCGCACTGCGGGGTGGCTGGTGGGACCTGAGATCAGATCACCCGCACTGCGGGGTGGCTGGGGGACCTGAGATCAGATCACCCGCACTGCGGCGTGGCTGGGGGACCTGCGATCAGATCAGATCACCCGCACTGCGGGGTGGCTGGGGGACCTGCGATCAGATCAGATCACCCGCACTGCGGGGTGGCTGGGGGGACCTGCGATCAGATCAGATCACCCGCACTGCGGGGTGGCTGGTGGGACCTGAGATCAGATCAGATCACCCGCACTGCGGGGTGGCTGGTGGGACCTGCGATCAGATCAGATCACCCGCACTGCGGGGTGGCTGGGGGACCTGAGATCAGATCAGATCACCCGCACTGCGGGGTGGCTGGTGGGACCTGAGCAGATCAGATCACCCGCACTGCGGGGTGGCTGGGGGACCTGAGATCAGATCAGATCACCCGCACTGCGGGGTGGCTGGTGGGACCTGAGATCAGATCAGATCACCCGCACTGCGGGGTGGCTGGGGGGACCTGAGATCAGATCAGATCACCCGCACTGCGGGGTGGCTGGTGGGACCTGAGATCAGATCACCCGCACTGCGGGGTGGCTGGTGGGACCTGAGATCAGATCACCCGCACTGCGGGGTGGCTGGTGGGACCTGAGCAGATCAGATCACCGCATTGCCGGGGTGGCTGGTGGGACCTGAGCAGATCAGATCACCCGCATTGCGGAGTGACTGGCCCCCAAGCCTGCCAGTGCTCGCACCTTTGCATTTGCAGCTGCGGGATCTGTTGGGGCAGAGAGAGCCAGGGCTGTCACGGAGCCCTGGATTTTTGTAGCTGCAGAGGCCTTGGACGTAACCTGGGTGAAACCGTGTCCTCCCGCCACCCGCGGGTCGCTGCTGCCGCGTGCCGCGGTGCTGCTGCGCTGGTCGTTGAACAGGCAGGATGGGAGGCAGGCTGGCCAGGCAGAAATGCCCTTCGCCAGCTTTGCTGTGACGTGTCCGTGTTGTCCAGCCCCAGGCACAGCCCGTGGGCCGTGCCAGGCGGTCTGTGCCGTGGGCGAGGCGGGGTCTGCTGTCGGGAGGGTGCGGGTGCCGCGCTGTGCCCAGGGCCGTGTGGGCAGCCTGAAGGTGCCCTGTACCACTGAGCTGCTCCGCGCTGTGCCGCAGGTGCTGGAGGAGAAGCCATCGGGACTGCTCGTCGCCTCCCTGCAGGCCAAGGACCCCGACGAGGGCGAGAACGGGACCGTCGTCTACTCACTGATAGGTATGAGCTGAGAACTTGATTAATCAACGCTGTTCTCTGCCTCAAGGCATCATCCCTGTGGGCACGCGGGTGCCCACCGCCCAAACCCCGCCACACTGCGCTCCCTCCTCCATATCAACCTGCCCCTGCGCTCCCTCCTCCATCCCACCTGCCCCTGCGCTCCCTCCATCCCACCTGCCCCTGCGCTCCCTCCTCCATCCCCCCTGCCCCTGCGCTCCCTCCTCCATCCCCCCTGCCCCTGCGCTTCCTCCTCCATCCCCCCTGCCCCTGCGCTTCCTCCTCCATCCCCCCTGCCCCTGCGCTCCCTCCATCCCCCCTGCCCCTGCGCTTCCTCCTCCATCCCCCCTGCCCCTGCGCTCCCTCCATCCCATCCCACCCTGCCCCTGCGCTCCCTCCTCCATCCCCCCTGCCCCTGCGCTCCCTCCTCCATCCCACCCTGCCCCTGCGCTCCCTCCATCCCACCTGCCCCTGCGCTCCCTCTGTCCCACCTGCCCCTGCGCTCCCTCCGTCCCCCCTGCCCCTGCGCTCCCTCCTCCATCCCACCTGCCCCTGCGCTCCCTCCATCCCCCCTGCCCCTGCGCTCCCTCCTCCATCCCACCCTGCCCCTGCGCTCCCTCCATCCCACCTGCCCCTGCGCTCCCTCTGTCCCACCTGCCCCTGCGCTCCCTCCATCCCCCCTGCCCCTGCGCTCCCTCCATCCCACCCTGCCCCTGCGCTCCCTCCGTCCCCCCTGCCCCTGCGCTCCCTCCATCCCCCCTGCGCTCCCTCCTCCATCTCCCCTGGCCCTGCGCTCTGTCCCACCCTGCCCCTGCGCTCCCTCCTCTCTGCCGCTCTGCCGCTCACCCTGTTCCTGCAGGCGCCTGGGCAGAGCGTTTCACGCTGCACGTGGCCACAGGAGAGCTGCGCACGGCCGCGGTGCTGCGGCGCGCTGACCGCGCTGAGTACCTCTTCACCGTGACAGCCAGCGACCGGGGCGCGGTGCCTCGCAGCACGTCGGCCATCATTCGCGTTCAGGTATGCAGCGCCCCAGCTCCTCTCGTCCCTGCACCGTCTACCGCTCACTCGCCTCTTGGAGCTCACCATCCAGCTCCTTGAAGCCTTCCTCCCCTCCTCCTCACCCTCCACCACCTTTGTCCCAGGGCACCCTCTGCCCCTGTTGATCCAGCCCTAAAACCTCTGTGCAGAATCTGGGACGGGACAGGGTGCGTCCGTCTGCCCCTGGGCATGTTCTCATTTGTAAAGAGGTCAACAGCATTAATAGTAAGCACTGCTGTCTTTTCCAGACTTGAACAGTCAGCCCTGTCCTAGATACGCTGCTGCAGAGATTCCCTGCACGGAGGCATTAGTTAGGACCATAGAATCATTTGGGTGTGAAGAAACCTTCAAAGCTCCCCCAGTGCCCCCCCCGCCATGACAGGGACATCGTCACAGCTCAGGGTGCTCAGAGCCCCGTCCAGCCTGGCCTGGGATGTCTCAGGGATGGTTCAGCCACCACCTCTCTGGCCAACCTGGGCCAGGCTCTCACCACCCTCAGGGCAACAATTCCTTATATCCAGCCTCAATCTCCCTCCTTTAGTTTAACCCATCACCCCTTGTCCTGTCACAACAGGCGCTGCTCAAAAGTCTGTCCCCATCTTTCTCATCAGCCTGGAAAGGCCGCACTAAGGTCTCCTGGAGCTTCTGTTCTCCAGCTGAACACCCCAACTCTCTCACCTGTCCCCAGCAGAGCTGTTCCAGCCTCGGGTCATTCCTGGGGCTGCTCTGGCCCCTCTCCAGCAGCTCCACGTGTGTCTGTGCTGAGGACCCAGAGCTGGAGCAGCGCTGCAGGGGGTCTCACCCATTCTTCCAGCATCTGCTGAAGGCTCCTGACCCGCAGGGTGCTCTGCTCTGTGTGACTTCGGCACTCACTGCCTGGTGCATTGGCCCGGACAGCCAAGGCTTTTCTCTGCCGTTAGTAACGAGCTTCCTGTTACAGCAGAGCCTGCGGTTTCCCCAGTCAAGGCACTTTCACGGTACCCGGTTCACATCTTCCCGTCCCTGTTCATGCAGTTCCCAAGGCCAGCTGACTCTCCTTGTTCGGTGTTCTGCTGCTTCTCTCTGCTGGCAGTGCCCTCGAACATCATCAGCAAGTTCACAACGTGCTCGGCTTTCTTTTGCCCTTGCACCAATTGAAAGTAAATGTCAGCACCAAGAGCCACCTCTGCAGAGGCTGCTGATGGCTGCGCTAGAGCGCAGTGTTGCGGTGTTCGTACTGTGCCTTCCCAGCTTGATGAGTGATCCCCGAGTGCACCAGAGCCCAGCTGAAGCCCAGGCAGCTGACACGCCGCGTTTCCTCTGCTCTCGTGGGCAGAAGCGCTGCGTCAGCCAGCACATCTGCCTTAGCCCTGCTCAATATGGTTTATGCCGTTTCCTTTTTATGCCATGTCTGTAACTGTTCTTGTCATCGAGGTTGCTCTGTGGCCTTCAAAGCGTTGAGGCCAGGGTGTCAGGCTGGTTGTCCCTGAGGGCTTTGTTTGCATCGCTATAATGCAGCGATTTACTTGACAGTCACCAGCTTTGATCCCTCTCTGGGCCGGCAGATTTGCTGTACTCTCTCTCCCCCAGCTCCTTGACTTGCACTGGGTTCTTCAATACATTTTCCCTTCAGATAACACTATTGCTTCTCATGCATCCTCTCTTGCACCCACAGGTACACCTCATCCCCAAATTAACTTCGGTACCTTTAATAAAAGCAGTGATAGTATTTCCTTATCTTCGAGTGGTACTGGGTTATCTTCCTCTCGGTACCTCTCGTCTGGGTGAGCGTTACCTCGCCTCTCGCCCACTCTTGCTTACGTTGTACAGAGCTGTTTCTGCTGGCGTCGGTGCCTCTGCGGTGCCTGACACAATCACAGGCTCACGGACGGCTGAGGTGGCCGTCTCGGCCAACGACCCTGCCCAAGCAGGGCCGCCCAGAGCCCGCTGCCCATGTCTGGGTGGCTTTGAGGGTCTCCGAGGATGGAGACTCCACCACCGCTCTGGGGAATGTGTGCCAGCCCTCAGTCACCCTCACACTGAAAAGCTTTTTCTGATGTTCAGAGGGAACCTCCTGTGTTCCAGCTTGTGCCCGCGGCCTCTGTCCCGGCACTGGGCACCGCTGGGAGGAGCCCGGCTCTGTCCTCTTGCAGGTATTGATGTACTTTCATAAGATCCCTTGAGCCTCCTCTGCCCAGTCAGCAGCTCTGTCTGTCCTTACCCGCCCTGGCTCCCCAGGTGAGGCTCGTCTTTCACCCTGTCAAATCCGTGCTCATTCCCAGTATGTTTTTTGGGTTGCTATCCATTTGTTAGGCCACGAGAGCTGAGATCTTGCCTCCTGACAGCTGCTTTCTGCGGGCCCCGTGTCCTCCTGTCCCCTGGCTGCCCAACAGGACCTCCTGCCACACGGGACCCCGGCGCCTGCCCCTCACTGCTCCTCTCCCGCAGGTGCTGCCGTCCTCGCGGGTGCTGCCCCGGCCCGACGCCACCGTGCTGACCCTGCAGCCCCTCGAGGGGGTCAAGCCGGGGTCCGTGATCGGCTCAGTGGCACCCACAGACGCCCCTGCGCGGGGACAGCTGACCTACACGGTGGTAGGAGGTGGTGGGGACGGCACCTTTGTGGTCGACAGCGTGACGGGAGAGATTTATGCTGCCCGGGAGTTGGACTATGAGGCTGGGGCACGGCACGTGCTTCAGGTGAGTGCCGAGGACACGCAGCACGGCTATCCCTCCAGCCGGCTGGTGCTGGTACAGATCCACGTGCAGGACTGCAACGACCAGGCGCCCACCTTCCCCGAAGACCCCATCACCATCGTGGTGCCCGAGAACACCCAGGCGGGCTCGTCCGTCTTCACCTTCCAGGCGCTGGACAGGGACGGTGTGGGTCCCAACAGCCAGGTGCGCTACGCCCTGCTGCACCAGGAGCCGCCCGGGGCTCCCTTCCAGCTGGACAGCCGCTCGGGGCTGCTGAGCCTGCGCCAGCGCCTGGACCGGGAGGCCGCTGCCTCCTTCCTCTTGGTGGTGGAGGCCACGGACCAGGCGCGCAACGTGAGCCAGCGCCGCTCGGCAGCCGTCACGGCCCGCGTGTTCGTGACGGACGAGAACGACAACGCGCCTGTGTTCCTCTCACCCGCTGCTGTCAGCGTCATGGAGGACCAGCCGACGGGCTTCGTGGCACTGCACGTGGTGGCCCAGGACAACGATCTGGGGGAGAACGGACGTGTGAGCTACTCGCTGCGAGCAGGAAACAGTGACAGCCGCTTCCACCTTAACCCCAGCACCGGTGAGGGGGGTGCAGGGTGGGAACGTGGGGGCTGAGGAGGGCGCGGGGCTGCCTGGGGGTGCAGTGCGGCGCACGGGAGGGCAGGGGCTGGGAAACCAGAGGAGGGAGACGTGAGGTGCAGAGCCCCGAGCTCAGCGCCTGGCTGGAGCGGTACTGCTGTCTCTCTCGAGACCGGGCTGTCCCTGGCTCGCCCAGCGCCCGCAGCCCCGCGACCGCTGTGTCCGGGGCCGGCCCGCCCTGCGCCGCGCAGCGCCAGCTCGCCCTCTCCATGCCTGCAGGCGCGCTCTCCATCGTGCGGCCCCTGAACCGCGAGGAGGTGGCGCAGCACAACCTGACCGTGGTGGCCACGGATCACGGCTTCCCGCGCCGCTCCGCCACGCAGCTGCTGTCCGTGCTGGTGCTGGATGTCAACGACGAGGCTCCCGCTTTCGAGAAACCTGAGTATGAGGCGCACATCATGGAGAACTTGCCAGCTGGTAGCCCTGTGCTGCAGGTGCTGGCCGTGGACCGGGACCTGGGTGAGCATGCAGGGTCGGGGTGAGCTGCCCAGTTTGGTCAGGGACCCTTCTGGAGACGCAGCACCCAGGACTGGGTGCGCTCCGCTCCCTCCCACCTGGTTTGGAGAGCATGGCTGAGGATCATCTGGCCTGGAGATGAGAGACGGGCCGAATCCTGGGTAAAGCTGACAATGAGAATAGGGCCTCTAATTCCTTCTGCTCCCCAAGACAATGGCCTTTGTTCCTTGGAGGTTCTTGGGCCCATCTTCCCTTCCACAGGCGGGGCGGGGCCCTCCCTCCACCACACAGCTCTGCCCCAGCTTTACTTGCCAGGGAGTGAGCTCATCGCCCTCCACAGCCGGTGGACCCCGGGGTGGGACGCCTGGCAGGAGGGGGGTTCAGGGCTGTGAGTCTCCCGGGCTGCTGCTGGGCTGCCCTCAAACCGTGTTCCTCCCTGCAGGTGCCAACGGGCAGGTGTCCTATGGGGGTTTGTCTGGGGGTCCGTTCTCCATCGACCCACAGACGGGGCTTATTGTCACCACACGTGTCCTGGACCGCGAGGAGCAGGAGCAGCACGTGCTGATGGGTAGGGCTGTGCTGGTGCGTGAGGGGCGCAGCAGGAGAGGGGCTGGCGGTGCTGCAGGGGCAGGCCATGGGCGGTGGGGGGGCTCGTGTGGCGCGGGGGGCTCGTGTGGCGCGCGGGCTCTCGGGTGGTTGGGGCGTGCAGGGTTGCCCGTGGTCCCGTGCCTGGCTGCCCTTGTGCTCGTCTGGGCGTTGGCGTGTGGCAGCCTGGACCGCGGCTCCGGTCGGCGGCGGCTGCAGCGCTCTTGCTGTCCTGCAGTCTATGCGCGGGACGGCGGCCTGCCCCCCAGCCTCGCCAGGGCAACCGTGCGGATAACCGTGGGGGATGAGAACGACCATGCGCCGCACCTGGAGAGCGAGTCCTGCTCCGTGGAGGTCCCTGAGAACCAGAGCCGCGTGGCGCTCTACACCCTGCGGGCCACCGATCCCGACGGAGGCGAGAACGGGCGCTTGGAGTACCGCGTGGCAGGTGAGGCGCACGGGCGGCTCTGGAGCCTCTTCCCGGGGGGTCAGGAAGGGCTCTGCACCCTCGGTTGCTCCAGGAAGCGTCACCTGTGGCAGTTCCTGTTCCACTTCATTCTCTCCTGCTCCAAACCACACGTAGCTGCTACTGCCTCTCAGCCACCTAGTTTCCTTGCCTCCAGTAAAGAGCACCCCAAGATCTGGACATGCTGCACTTCTTCATTCTCCAGGCTCTTGTCTGGTTCCCCAAGCGTGGACTAGTTCCCTGCCTCTTTTGGCTGCTCTGACCTGTTGAATTTACAGGTTGCTGAGACCCCTGTGCCCCCCATGCACTGTCTGGGGCTCCTGTGGCAGCAGCGCTGGTCTGGCAGCTGTTCCAGCCAGTTCTTACACACACACAGAGCTGGACCAAGGAGGTTCAGTCCAACCGGGGCCTGTAAGAACAGCTCGCTCTGCCCTCCTGCCAGGCCGCCCTGGGATGGACTCCATGCTGTCCTCTCCGTCCTTTCACCGGTTGTAGTCATGCTGTCTTCCTGTTCCCTCTCTTCCAGATGGAGACCCTGCGCAGGATTTCAGCCTCGACCCAGTCTCCGGTGTCCTCTCCACCGCACGCGCCCTTGACCGGGAGCAAGTTGCTTCCTACAGCCTCACAGTGGTGGTGCAGGACCACGGGACCCCCCCCCGCAGCGCCACCATGTCAGTGAACGTGCGGGTGTTGGACCTAAATGACAACGCACCCAGTTTTGCTCAGGCCAGCTATGTGGTGGAGGTGCCAGAGGACTTGCCTGTTGGTGCCCTGGTGCTGCAGCTGGTGGCCGAGGACCCTGACGAGGGCACCAACGGGCAGGTCTCCTACTACCTGGGCAACGAGTCGCTCGGCATGTTCCAGATCGAGCCGCAGAGCGGGCGCATCAGCAGCGCCCAGGCGCTGGACCGGGAGCGCCACCCCAGTTACAGCTTCCTGGCCAAGGCCGTGGACTCGGCACCGTGGGAGCCCAAGAACGCAGCTGTGCGCGTCACGGTCACGGTGCGAGATGTCAACGACCATGCCCCCGCCTTCCTGCACAGCCCGCTCACTGTCAACTTGTCCCGCCACACGCCGCTCAAGCAGGTTGTGGCCACCATGAGGGCAGAGGACAGGGACGCGGGTGCCAATGCCTCCATCCTGTATCGCCTTGCCACCCCCAACTCTGCCTTCGCAATCAACTCCTACACAGGGGAGATCCAGCTGCTGCAGCCGCTGGGCGCGCTCGGCCCGCGCCAGCGGACGCTCTTCGTCCTGGCCACAGACCTGGGGCAGCCCGCGCTGTCCTCCACCGGGGTGGTGGTGATCCATCTGCAGGAGGAGCCCTACCGGGGGCTGCGCTTTCCCCGCAGCGCCAGCGACGTGGCCCTGCCCGAAAACGCTGCCCCAGGTACAGCTGCGCAGAGCGCCCGGCAGAGCGCTGGGGTGACACGGGACGGGACGGGAGGGGAGCCGGGTGCTGGGCTGGCAGAGCTGTGGGGAACCCAAAGCAGGGAGCACTGGCGGGGTCTTGGGAAGCCCCTTTATGCTTCGGTAGACCCAAGGGACCACGGGGCCTGCCTGGCGCCCGGGCTGTTCGGGGCCATAGTCCCCGTGGGTTTGCCTCAGGGTGTTTGATCCCTGTAGGTGGCCACGGGTGCCCAGGGGCTCCTGGGGGGTCTCCGGGGATCACAGTGGGACCACAGAGGGGCCGTGGACAGGCCCCACGAGCCCTGGCTCGCAGCCCAAAGTTACCATAAGACCTGGCGTCCTCAGGCAGAGCCGCTGCCCCGTGGCGCAGCCGTGTGCCCACGGCACCTGCCCCTCTGCGCCCCTTCACGCTGTTTGCTCTCCCAGGCACTGCTGTGGCAAGCGTCCAGGCGGTGCACACGGGCGGCTCCTCCGGGCGCATCACGTACAGCATCGTCAGCGGCAACGAGAAGAACGCTTTCCTCATCCAGCCCGGCTCAGGTAGGCACCGGGGCTGCCTGGGCAGCAGCGGGGGGGGCCCAGCGGTGCTCTGCCGGTGCCCGCAGCTGTCACCAGGCCCAGAGCCCCCACAGCACAGGAACACGGTCCGCACCTCCCTACCCATAAATTAAATAGCGTTAGTGTTTGGACACGGACACTAACCTCTCATTGTCCAGAGGTTGTTAGGGAATTTTGCAGCACAATTTCGGTCCCTCCTAACTGGACCTTCCCCCAAAGCCTCCCAGGCCCAGTTCCGGCGTTAGCAGAGGCCGGGACCGTCACCAAGATGTAACCTGCGTGTAGCCCCTGCCTCAGGTGGCCACTTCAGCCAAATGACACGTCCTGCGTTGGGGCCTCAGCGCCAGACACCTGGACGCCACGCTGTATTCTCTGGTGCGCGTGAAGCTGCTGCCACTGCCGCGCTGCTGGGGGTTCACGCTGTCCCTGGCAGTCCCACGGGGAGCTGCTCGCTGGCCAGTGGGCGTTCTGAGGAGCCCTCCCTCCGCGGCGGGCTGCTCCTGCGCAGTCCGCAGGCGCTGGACACGGCGGCGGTGCTGGACACAGCGGCGGTGCTGGGCACAGCGGTGCTGGACACAGCGGTGGTGCTGGACACAGCGGTGGTGCTGGACACAGCGGTGCTGGACACAGCGGTGGTGCTGGACACAGCGGTGGTGCTGGACACAGCAGTGGTGCTGGACACAGCGGTGGTGCTGGACACAGCGGTGCTGCTGGGCACAGCGGTGCTGGACACAGCGGTGGTGCTGGACACAGTGGTGCTGGACACAGTGGTGCTGGACACAGCGGTGGTGCTGGACACAGTGGGGGTGCTGGACACAGCGGTGCTGGACACAGCGGTGGTGCTGGACACAGTGGTGCTGGACACAGTGGTGCTGGACACAGCGGTGGTGCTGGACACAGTGGGGGTGCTGGACACAGCGGCGGTGCTGGACACAGCGGTGGTGCTGGACACAGTGGTGCTGGACACAGTGGTGCTGGACACAGCGGTGGTGCTGGACACAGTGGGGGTGCTGGACACAGCGGCGGTGCTGGACACAGCGGTGCTGGACAGAGCAGCGGTGCTGGACATGGTGGGGCCGCCAGCCCCGGCAGAGCAGTGGGGCGGTTGCAGAGCAGGGAGGCGGTTGCGGAGCAGCGAGGCGGTTGCGGAGCAGCAGGGCAGTTGCGGAGCAGGGAGGTGGCTGCGGAGCAGGGAGGCGGTTGCGGAGCAGGGAGGCGGTTGCGGAGCAGGGAGGTGGCTGCGGAGCAGGGAGGCGGTTGCGGAGCAGCGAGGCGGTTGCGGAGCAGCGAGGCGGTTGCGGAGCAGGGAGGCGGTTGCGGAGCAGGGAGGTGGCTGCGGAGCAGGGAGGCGGTTGCGGAGCAGGGAGGCGGTTGCGGAGCAGGGAGGCGGTTGTGGAGCAGGGAGGCGGCTGCGGAGCAGCGAGGCGGCTGCGGAGCAGCCAGGCGGTTGCGGAGCAGGGAAGCGGTTGCGGAGCAGCGGGGCGGTTGCGGAGCAGTGAGGCGGTTGCGGAGCAGCGAGGTGGTTGCGGAGCAGGGAGGCGGTTGCGGAGCAGCGAGGCGGCTGCAGAGCAGCGAGGCGGTTGCGGAGCAGGGAGGCGGTTGCGGAGCAGGGAGGCGGCTGCGGAGCAGCGAGGCGACTGCAGAGCACCGAGGGGGTTGCGGAGCAGGGAGGCGGTTGCGGAGCAGTGAGGCAGTTGCGGAGCAGCGAGGCGACTGCAGAGCAGCAAGGCGGTTGCGGAGCAGGGAGGCGGTTGCGGAGCAGCGAGGCGGTTGCGGAGCAGAGAGGCGGTTGCGGAGCAGCGAGGCGGCTGCAGAGCACCGAGGGGGTTGCGGAGCAGGGAGGCGGTTGCGGAGCAGCGGGGCGGCTGCGGAGCAGCGAGGCGGTTGCGGAGCAGGGAGGCGGTTGCGGAGCAGGGAGGCGGTTGCGGAGCAGCGAGGCGGTTGCGGAGCAGGGAGGCGGTTGCGGAGCAGCGAGGCGGTTGCGGAGCAGCGAGGCGGTTGCGGAGCAGGGAGGCGGCTGCGGAGCAGGGAGGCGGTTGTGGAGCAGGGAGGCGGCTGCGGAGCAGCGAGGCAGTTGCGGAGCAGCGAGGCGGTTGCGGAGCAGCAAGGCGACTGCAGAGCACCGAGGGGGTTGCGGAGCGCTGCCCCTGGCGCTGGGTGCGCGGGCGTTGTTTGCGCCCTGTGCTTCGAAGGGCAGCCTGTGGAGGGCTGCAGGTCCCCTGGAGCCGGGAGGGCTTGCCGGGGGCTGGGGAGGGGGCCTTCAACCCGGACTATTCTGGGATTCTCCTATTCTATTCACTTCATCTCGATGAGGAAACATTTCCCTCAGGTGAAGTGCCCAGAATTCAGGATTTTTCCCTTAAAACACGTCCCTCCTGAAGGCGTTTTTCTGTCCATGAGACACTGCCCTGCTTTCTCCCGGGGCCGGGGATTGCGTGCGGCAGCTGGACCCGGGGCGCTGGAGCACCATGGCCAGGGAGGCCGAGGGGGCTGCGCGGTGCTGCTCTCCTGTCCCGTACCAGCTGCCACGCAGGGCTGCCCTGGCCCCTGTCCCTTCAGCTCCGCCGTGACAATGGGCCAGCGCAAGGGCACCGGTCCGTCACCGTCCTCAGCCACCCCAGGCTCACTTCTCTGCAGACAGCACCGGAGGTGAGGTCCACGGGAGCTGTGTGAGAGCGTCACGTTGGAGAACACGCTGAAGTGCTTCTGTGGACAGGACCAGGGAAGGGAATGCCACAGCAGCATCCCCAGCCCCACACTATGGCACCTCAGGCTGTGCTGCCTCTGTCCCAGCCAGGAACAGCCCCTCAGAAAGCACCACCAACCCTTCAGAAAGCACCACCAACCCTTCAGAAAGCACCACCAACCCTTCAGAAAGCACCACCAACCCTTCAGAACAGCACTGCTGCTGCCTGCTGTCCCTGTGCTTTCTGTGGCCGAGCCAGCCCTGCCCGCAGGACCCGAGCGGTGGCAGAGGGGCAGGGAGCACAGCCAGCCCGGCCCTGGGCCGCCGGGCTGGGGACCCCGCTGTTCTCCCAGCCAGGCCACCACGCTGTACCTAGAGTCTGTTTTCCGTTCCTGGACGTGTGGCCTGGCTTCAGGTTGTGCACTGGAGCTCAAAGAACCACAGAATGGTAGGGGCTGGAAGCACCTCTGCAGGTGATCTGGTCGAAGCCCTGTGCTGACGCAGGGTCACGGAGCAGATCGCACGGGGCTGCATCCGGGCGGGGGTGAATGTCCCAGAGCAGGAGGCTCCACGCCCGTGGTGTCACCACGCAAAGCCAGCAGCAGAGCTCTTCCACGGGAGCGAGTCTGTCCAGGGCCACACGGCGGGTGCCTGACACGGCATCCAGCTCCGCCGGCGGCTGCGTGTGGGTGCTGCAAGGAGACCGTGGTTCTGCAGGACTCCCCAGGGCAGGAATTCAGCCCCAGGAGCACGTTTCCTCCCATGACATTGAGTGCATGCCTGCGGGAGTGCCGCCAGTCATTTGGATATCCTTTGGATGCCCTCCGCCTCCCTGGCGGGTCAGCAGTACCTGGTCACCAGGAAAACCCTGGTGCACAGTGGCTCGGGAGGGTAGGAGTTGGATGGCTGAGCTCCCGGCAGCTCCCGCAGTGCCTCACACCCACTTGTCCTGCACCAGTAGCTGCAGTTAGGTGACTTTGGCTTGGAGCTGGATGAGCTCCTGCAGCAGCATGGGGCTTGGCATGGAGCAGCTCGTTTTCAGACTGGCCACACCTCAGAGGCGTCTCCACAGTGGCTCAGCCGGGGCGGCTCGCTGGGACTGAGGAGAAGGCCATCGGTTTGGAGGGGGCTCAGAAGAGCTCTGTGTGTTTGTTCCGGCTGTGTGAGGGTGGGTGGATGAGCAGAGGGATGGACTGGGAAGGGAAGACAACAGATGACGAGGATGGATGCTGGCGCATCGCTCGCTCCCTCCTCACCCCCGCTGTGTCCCCGCTCGCAGGTACCATCTCGGTTCAGGACTCCAGCAGCCTGGACTTCGAGGCCAGTCCCCGGCTGCGCCTTGTGGTCCAGGCGGAGACAGCAGCCTCTTTCAGCTTTATGGCCATCAACCTTAACCTGCAAGACGTGAATGACAACTTGCCACGCTTCCAGCTGCAGAACTACGTGGCGTTCATCTGGGAGTCGCAGAGCTATGACTCGCCAGTCATCCAGGTATGGCCAGGCACAGACGGGACGGCCCGGCCCTGCCGGCCCCTCTGCGGGACGGGGCGCTGGGGCTGTGCCGCGGGCCTGGGCTGGCACTGGGAAAGGCCCGGCCCTGGAGGGCTGCGCTTTGCACGGCTCCACAGCTGCACTGCTGAATGTCTCCCGTGGCTTTGCAGGTCCTGGCAGATGACCTGGACCAGGGAGCGAACGGGCAGGTAACATACGCCATCAACCAGTCCCTGCCGATGACAGGGTTGTTCCACATCGATCCTCAGACTGGCACGATCACGACCGCTGCCATCCTGGACAGGGAGATCTGGTCCCAGACGCGGTGAGTGCAGCCAGACTGGCCGGTGCCGCAGAGGTGAGGGGCACGGCTGCAGAGCCGCATCCCAAGGCTGCAGGGGATGCGCTCTGCTTGCGGCCACCCAAAGCTGTCCCAGCCCTCTCTGTGAGATGAGCTTAGGCTTAGTGTTACCATGGGGAGCAAATGGTATTGAAGGCATGACAGATGGCCATGAGATGAGCCAGAGCTCCGTCCAGCCCGGTCTGTGCAAAGCTGAGAAGGTCATGAGAGGGGGAACGGACTCTTTTCAGTGGCTGCATCCATTCCCTTTCCTGCCTGCCTAATCCAGACCACGTATGCTCAGTCCCTTCCCACTCGCACACATGGCACCCTCCTGCCCTGCCACACGTGCTCCGGGCGCTGTACACTGCCCTGAACCCTCTGCAAGCCCTCCTGCATTCAGCCCAGTCCCGTGGGCCCCGCACCGTGAGCACACACCATGGGCATCACAGAATCCCAGAATCACAGGATGGCAGGGCTGGAAGGACCTGGAGAGCTCATCCAGTGCAACCCCCCGGAGCAGGAACACCCAGATGAGGTTACACAGGAAGGCGTCCAGGCGGGTTGGAATGTCTGGGCAGCCTGGGCCAGGCTCTGGCACCTCCCAGCAAAGAAGCTTCTGTTCATGTTCAGATGGAACCTCCTGTGCTTCAGTGTGTGCCTGTTGCCCCTCATTCTATTGCGGGCACCTGCCCTGGACATATTTATCTGCATTTATTAGATCCCTCTCAGCTTCTCCAGCTCAGCAGCCCCAGCTCTCTCAGCCTTTCCTCGGCACAAAGATGCTCCAGACCCCTCAGCATCTCTGTGTCCCTCCCTGGACTCTCTGCAGTGGTTCCTTGTCCTTCTCGGACTGGGGAGCCCAAACTGGCCCCAGTTCTGCAGATGGGGCGTCCCAGGGCAGAGCAGGGCGGGAGGAACAACCTCCCTGACCTGCTGCCCACACTCTTCCTCACACACCCCAGGTCCCGTTGGCCTCTTGGCCACAGGGCACATTGCTGGCCCATGGTCACCCTGTCGTCCCCTGGACTCCCAGGTCTCTCTCCACAGAGCTGCCTCCAGCAGGTCCCCCAACCTGTGCTGGAGCCGGGGGTCGTTCCTCCCGGGTAAAGGCCCCGGCCTGGCCTGGTTAAACCTCACCAGGTTCTGCTCTGCCCAGGGCTGCAGCCTGTCCCGGTCTCACGGGATGGCAGCACAGCCTCTGCTGTGTCAGCCCTTCCTCCGGTTTGGTGTCACCAGCAAACTGGCTGAGGGTGCACTCGGTCCCGGCATTCAGGTCATTGATGACCAGGCTGAGCAGGACAGGACCCGGTGCTGAGCGCTGGGGAACACCGCTGGCTAGAGGCGTCAATGACAGCAAACACTACACACAGTGAATTTCGGTCTTTCCCTCCCCTTTACACACGCATGGCTCAGGTGCAAGGAATGGCTTCCCCCCCCAGGCTGTGTTCTTTCCTCAGCACTCGTGCTCCATTGGCTCCGTCTCCCGCTTCCCGGGCGCGGGTGCGCCTGGGGCGCTCATTCCGTTCACATTCCCACCGCCATTCCTTGAAGAGGCTGCACGCATTCCCCAACACCCAGATATGCTCCAGATATCTACTCCCTGCACCCCACAATGTGTTCTGCCTGCATTGTCCCCCCACGCATTCCAGACACCCGCCCTTTGCACGGGCTGGAGATGCTACGGGTGCACCCGCCACGTTCCCTTGCAAAAGCCTCCGAGTGCCAGGGCCGCGTGTGAATCCGCTGCCCACCATGTGCTCCAGACTCCCGTGTCCACATGCACCGCTGGCTCTATGTCCCAGGTGCTGGGCGCAGGCCCGCTGCCCTGCGAGCGTGCGCCTCGGATGCGTCCGTCCGCCGCCCTGCCCGCCAGACTGCGCGTGCACACGCATCCGCTGCCCGCACGTGCGCTCCAGCTGCCCGCCAGACTGCGCGTGCACACGCATCCGCTGCCCGCACGTGCGCTCCGGCTGCCCGCCAGACTGCGCGTGCACACGCATCCGCTGCCCGCACGTGCGCTCCAGCTGCCCGCCAGACTGCGCGTGCACACGCATCCGCTGCCCGCACGTGCGCTCCAGCTGCCCGCACCTGCCGTTGTCCCAGACACGCCAGATGCTCAGCGCAGTGCAGTACCACATGTACCGCTCCACCCCTGCGCACACATGCAGTGACCCCAACATGCTGCAGGTGCTGTGCATGCGTGCATTGCTACCTCACACACATGGCCACATGTCTGTGAACCATGTGCTCTGCCCTTTTGCTTGCCCGCAGTTTGGTGGTAACGGCAATGGACAGAGGGACGCCGCCTCTCGTGGGCTCTGCCACGCTGACCGTTGTGGTGATGGACATCAATGACAACAGCCCTACCATCCCGTTTCCCTGGGAGGTGCGGGTCCCAGAGAGTAAGTGCATCTCAGCCCGTGAGGTAACGCGTCACCGATGGCGAGGGTCGGGGCGCGATGGACGCCTGTGGGTCGCCGAGGAGCCCCCGGAGAGGCCTGTTGGTGTCCTTGCCAAGGGCTGGCTCGTGCTGACCCACCGCTGAGCCCCCGAGCTGTTCGCACTGCCGGGGGTGTGACGGGCTGGGGGTCGTACAGCCCCTGTGCTGCCGCTGCGCCCCGGGACCCCCAGCTGAGCGCCCAGCCCGTGCCAGCGCTGCCCGCGCCGCGGGGCTCTGCTGCGCACGCCACCCGGCTGCTCTGTCCTCGGCCCGCGTGCCCCGCGCCAGCTGCCACCTGCCCTCCCGAGCTCTGCCCTTCGCCCCCACGTCCCCACCTGCCCTCCCGAGCTCTGCCCTTCGCCCCCACGTCTCCCAGCCCCAGGTGCTCAGGCTCTGGACTGAGCTGCTTTTCCACCCCTGAGCCAGGTCTCCGAGGAGACGGGGCTGCTTGCTCACGCCTCGCCTCTCCGCAGACACGCTGCTGGGCACCCAGATAGCCCAGCTGACCGGGAACGACGTGGACTCGGGCCCCGCGCTCTCCTACGCGCTCGCACTGGATGGCGATGCCGCGGGCACGTTCAGCGTGCTGCGGTACGGGGGACGCATCGCCCTGACGGGGCCGCTGGACTACGAGCAGCGCAGCCACTACACCCTCACCCTGCGCGCCTCGGACACCCGCCACGAGACCGAGGCCAACCTCACCATCGTCGTGGAGGACGTGAACGACAACGCACCGACCTTCAGCCAGGGCTTCTACCAGGTACCGTGCGCGCCAGCGCGCCGGGCAGCGCGGGCCGTCCCGCAGCGCCCCTCTCTGCGCCCTGCGGGGCACCGAGATCCCGCGGGGTGGGTGTGAGCCCATCCCGGCCCTCCTCCCGGGCCCCCATCCACATCCTGGCACCAGCTGTGCCGTCGCTGCCGTGGGCAGGAGCCTGAAGTCGGCTCCGGCGCTGGGGTCAGCAGCTGCGGGCCTGCGCGGCTGCGGCAGCGCGGGCTGCGGGAGGCGGGGACGGGGAAGTGCCGGGAGCGGTGGCAGAGGCACCGCAACGAGTGCTTCTGGCAACGCCGGGTCTGGGGCCCCGCAGCAGGTCATGGACCAGAGCCGGCCTGCGCCATGGGCTGCGCCATGGGCTGCGCCATGGGCCGCTCTCTGAGGAGAGATGCAGGAAGCTGGGAACCCACACAGAGGTTTCAAGCTCACGAGAGCACAGACCAGTGGAACTGTCTGTACATGCTCTTTGGCACACCAAAAAGACAAAGGCTGTTTTGATTGGTGTAAATACCTTTTTGTGTGGAAAATACCAGCTATTAAAGAGTACTTCAGAATAGCAGAGCAAAGAGTCGGGAGCTGGATGCTGCAGCTGGCTGGGGTCACGCTACCGAGGCGTAGCTGCTGCGCGTGGGACAGCCCCCGCTGTGCCAGCCGCGGCCCCGTTGCAGAGCTGGGGAAGGACCTGGCCAGCGACGAGCTGGGCTATTGCTGCCCTGGCCAGCCCCAGACCTTCTCCCAGCCCTGCAGGCTCCAGGCGACGGGTCACAGGCGCCTGCATGGGGCACCCGGTGCTGACTGGACCTTCCTCCTCTCGCAGGTGGCGCTGCCGGAGCACACGCCTGCAGGCAGCACCATTCTCACCGTGAGCGCAACTGACCCAGACTCGGGGAGCAATGGAGACGTCACCTTCCGCCTGGCCGTGCCCAGCGCTGACGTCGCCATCGACCCCAGCAACGGTGCGTGGCGCTGCAGAGGGAGGCGCCCCGTGCCGGCCCAGGCTCAGCCCTCACCGGGTCGCTCTGGGGGGGGCTGGTGGGGCAGACACGGTGGTGGCCATCGAGCACTCCTACTGCAGCGTCCCAGACGCCTGTTCCTCCAGCCAATAACCCAACACCCTTCCCGGCTCCCCGTTGGCCCCCATTACTGACTCTGGCTTTGTTCCCTCACAGGGACCCTCTTCACCATCCGGCAGGTGGAATTCGACGCCAGCCAGCCCACCCTGGACCTGGTGGTGGAGGCCCGCGACCATGGCTCTCCCAGCCTCTCATCCTGGGCCACAGTGCAGCTCCAGGTTCTGGATGTGAATGACCACAGCCCCAGCTTCCAGGTGCCACGCTACAACGCCAGTGTCCCCGAGGACCTGCGGCCAGGAACCACCGTGCTGACACTAGAGGCGGGTGACGCCGACCTCTTCCGGGAGAACGCTGGCTTCGACTACACCATCGTCAGTGGCAACGGTGGCAACGCCTTCCAGGTGGAGAGCCGCGTGGCCTGGGCGGGGGGGCGCCTCCGCACACAGGGCGCCTTGGTGCTCGTGGAGCCCTTGGACTTTGAGGCCATCCCATTCTACAACCTCACCGTGGCCGCCTCGGACCGGGGCCTGCCGCAGCGCAGCGCCACGGTGCCCGTGCTCATCACCGTGCGGGACGTCAACGACAACCCCCCCGTGTTCACGCGAGCTGAGTACCGCACGGCGGTGAGCGAGAGCGCGCCCCCCGGCACAGAGCTGCTGCGCGTGGTGGCCCACGACGCCGACTCGGGGCCCCACGGCCACGTTCGCTACTCCATCAGCTCAGGTGACCAGCACGGCCTCTTCCAGCTTCACGAGAGCACAGGGGCTCTGTGCCTGGCACGGCCCCTGGACCGGGAGGCACAGGCGCTGCACGCGCTTGTGGTGCAGGCCACAGACGTGCCGGGCGGGCACTTCGCGCTGGTGCCCGTAGCCATCGAGGTGAAGGATGTCAATGATAACAAGCCGTACTTTCCAGTGGAGGTGCTGAGCGCCAGCATGCGGGAGAACCTGCCTCCTGGCACGCTGGTCACCACGCTGCGTGCTGTCGATGCGGACACCGGGGTCTTTGGGCAGCTGCGGTACGCGGTGCTGGAGCAGCCCGTCGGGGAGCCCAGCGTGGCAGAGGGTCGGGACGCCTTCACTGTCAACAGCAGCTCTGGGGAGCTGCGCTCCCGCCTCACCTTCGACTACGAACGAGCCAAAGCCTTCCAGCTCTTAGTCAGGGCCACCGATGCTGGCAACGCCTCTGCCACGGTGACCGTGCGGGTGCTGGTGACGGGGGAGGATGAATACGATCCCATCTTCCTGAGCCCCTCCTTCAACTTCGAGGTCCCTGAGGGCGCCCGCAGAGGGCAGAGCATTGGGCGGGTGCTGGCGACAGATGAGGACGAGGGAGCTGACGGTGTCATACTGTACTCCCTGGCAAAGCCCTCACCATACTTTGCCATCAACCAAACCACCGGCACCATCTACCTGCGCGTGGACAGCCAGCCCCAGGCGGGGGCCGGGCGCGCCAAGAGGGAGCCGCGCGAGATGAGCCTGGAGGTGCAGGCGCGCAGCCCCCTGCCCGCCTCCCGCTCGGCCTCGGCGCAGGTCACCATCGACGTCACGCACACCTCCTTCGGCCTGGCCCCGGACCTCAACCTGCTGCTGGTGGCCGTGGCCGCCTCGCTGGGGGTCGTGGTGGTGCTGGCCGCCGTGGCCATCGTGCTGGCGCTGGTCCGCTCTCGGCACCGCCGGGGCCACGAGAAGCCGGAGGGCGACGGGCCGCTGCGCCGCGTGCAGAGCGGGTCGCTGCAGAAGCTGGGCCGCGAGGAGCCGGCCCTGCCCGGGGGAGAGCACATCTACCACCAGGCCCTGCCGGGCTACGGCGGCGAGCCGGCGGGGCCCTACACGCGGGGCGGCTCGCTGGACCCCTCGCACTCCAGCGGCCGGGGCTCTGCCGAAGCCGCCGAGGACGACGAGATCCGGATGATCAACGAGTACCCACGCGTGGCCAGCATCACGGCTTCCATGCAGGAGCACATCTCCGCCCGCGGCCCCGACTCCGGCATCCAGCAAGACGCCGACCAGCTCTCTGACATCTCCTGCGAGCCGACCGCCCTGGAGGGCGCCCAGTGGTTCAAGAGCAAGAAGGGCTCCGGGCTGCTGCTGCCGGGGCCGCCCCCGCAGCTGTACCGCGAGGACGGGGGAGGCAGCGCCTTCCTCGGCGTGCGCTGCGGCCTCAGCGTCTCCTCCCAGCCCCAGGACTACGCCTTCCCGGAGGACGGCAAGCCCTCTGTGGAGGGCTCGCTCACCGCCATTGTGGCCAGCGACGAGGAGCTCCGTGGCAGCTACAACTGGGATTACCTGCTGAACTGGTGCCCCCAGTTCCAGCCGCTGGCCAGCGTCTTCACGGAGATTGCCCGCCTCAAGGATGAGAGCTCCCTGCGCAAGCCCTTCCCGACCAAGCCCAAGGCGGAACCCAAGCCCCGCATCGACCCCCCGCCCCTCATCACCTCGGTGGCCCACCCGGGTGCCAAGTCTGTGCCGCCCAAGCCGCCAGCGGGCAGGACCTTCCCGCACCCGTCCTCCCTGCGCCGCTCGCCCATCAGCCACGAGGGCTCCATCTCGTCCTCCGCCATGTCGCCCAGCTTCTCCCCCTCGCTGTCCCCGCTGGCCGCCCGCTCCCCCGTGGTCTCGCCCTTTGGCATCTCGCAGGGGCCTTCGGCCTCCACCATCAGTGCCGAGCACTCGCTGGAGCCCCCCGAGGAGGCCGAGCTCAGGATTTAGACCTGGGCCCGTGGACTCCCCCGCCCCAGCCCGCAGCCGCGGGGTCCGGAGCGGGGCCGAGCCCAGGGCTGCTCTGCGTAGGTGCTAATCCTGCTCCCAGCACCTTGCCTGGCCCGGGGCCCCTGGGCTGTGAGTTCTGTGTCCTCTGGGGCTGCTGCCTCCCGTCACTCTGCAGTCCGGCAGATTCAGTGCTGGGTTTGATGCCCTGTGGACCACTGGTCCTGTGCCAGCACCGCGGGCCGTGGTCCTTGTACTGTTCGTGGTGTCTCAGATCAGCACCTGGCAGGACAGTGCTTCATGGTGCTCTCCGCCCGGAGGGAGGCCGGAGCCGGCGGGTGCTCCCTGCCTGCTGGGCCGGGGCTCGGCAGCCGGCAGCGCCGTGCCCTGCTGCGGCATCCTGCAGCGCCGTGCCCTGCCGCGGCATCCTGCAGCGCCGTGCCCTGCCGCGGCATCCTGCAGCGCCGTGCCCTGCTGCGGCATCCTGCAGCGCCGTGTCCTGCCACCACAGCCTGCAGCGCCGTGCCCTGCCATGGCATCCTGCAGCGCCGTGCCCTGCCGCAGCATCCTGCAGCGCCGTGCCCTGCCGCAGCATCCTGCAGCGCCGTGTCCTGCCACCGCAGCCGGCAGCGCCGTGCCCTGCTGTGGCATCCTGCAGCCCCGTGCGCTGCTGCAGCATCCTGCAGCCCCGTGCCCTGCCGCGGCATCCTGCAGAGCGTGCCCTGCCGCGGCATCCTGCAGCGCCGTGCCCTGCTGCGGCATCCTGCAGAGCCATGCCGCAGCATCCTGCAGCGCCATGTCCTGCCGTGGCATTCTGCAGCGCCGTGCCCTGCTGCGGCATCCTGCAGAGCCGTGCCCTGCCGCGGCATCCTGCAGAGCCGTGCCCTGCCACCGCAGCCTGCAGCGCCGTGCCCTGCCACCGCAGCCTGCAGAGCCGTGCCCTGCCGCGGCATCCTGCAGAGCCATGCCCTGCCGCCGCAGCCTGCAGCCCCAGCCACAGCAGCCGGTGCGGCAGCAGCGGCGCCGTCCCCGCCGGCTCCGCAGGGCCGTGGTGCCCCGCAGGCACAGCCCCGCAGCCTGGCGGGCGCCCCACGTGCCCGCGGGGATGGGGATGGCTGAACCTGCTTCCTGAGGGCGAGGGGACGCCCCCCCAGGCCAGGTGAGTGGGAGGAGAAGCAGTGCCCGCTCTCTGCTGGACTACCCGTGGCTGCTGGGGAAGGGCATCCCCTGGGGTGTCTCGAGCGCTTCCACCTGGCACCTCCGCACGGGACCCTCTGAAGGGACCTCCCTCCCGGAGCTGCTGGGCCCCCGTTCCTCGGAGCCCGGGCCGGGAGGCGGGTGCCCCACTTAGCGCGGGAGCCGCTCCCGGGGTCAGGCCCGTGTGGGCTGGGGCCGCGCGGCGCGGCTGGCGGCAGCGGCAGCGGGGGCTGCAGCAGAGCTGACCCGGCGCGGCCCGGCCCGGGAATGGCGGCCGAGTCGCCGCTCAGCAGCACAAGCCAGTGACCTGGTCCCGCTGCACCGCCCGGCCGGGGCAGCCTGCAGCTGAGGGAGCGGGTGGCGTGCTACCCCAAAAAGCCACGTGGCCTAAAGCTGCGACGGTGGCAGCCAGCACGTTATCCTACAGCCACAGGCTGAGGAACTGGGCCGCTGACCTCCCGTAGGGCCCTGCAGTGTCACACGCTCACCAGGACAGCGGGGACTGCCAAGGACACTTACAAAATGATGGGGGCAGGTGCCAGAACCCCCAGCCCCGGGTCCCAGCCCTCTGTGCGGGGGCTGCTCTGCACCCCTCCTTCACGCCGCCTTGTGAACATGGGTAGAGCCAGGCTTCAATGGGGCTGGTCCCCATCACTCCTGCAGCGCCGGTGTCGCACTCCTGGGGACAGCCGCACAGCCCGCGCTGCTCCCGGTGGAGCCGGCGGGCGCCGCGGGGCCCTGGGGCGCCGGCCTGGGCCGGCCGCTGCAGCCTGGGCGCGCAGTCGCTGCAGCCTGGGCGCGCGGTCGCTGCAGCCTGGGTGTGCGGTCGCTGCAGCCTGGGTGTGCGGTCGCTGTGCCCGTGCATGGCCGCTGCAGCCTGGGCGCATGGTCGCTGCAGCCTGGGCGCGCGGTCGCTGTGCCCGTGCGCAGCCGCTGTGCCCGTGCGCAGCCGCTGCAGCCTGGGCGCACAGTCGCTGTGCCCGTGCGTGGCCGCTGCAGCCTGGGCACACGGTCGCTGCAGCCTGGGCGCGCGGTCGCTGTGCCCGTGCGCAGCCGGGGCGCAGGGCCGGGGCTGGCGCGGCGCGCTGCACCGTGGCGGCTGCACACACCGCCTGGGCGTGAGCGTGTCTGTGGCCTCGGGAGGGACACCCAGACATCTGAGAGGGGTTCTGGGAGGGGATTTCCTGCCTATCACACTTTTCCTATACCGCTCTGTCCTCAGCCTGAAGCACGTCAGCACCGCGCTGCGACCCCAGCGCAAATGTTTTAGCACAGCAGCCAGAACCCACCACTTCTGCCCACTCTGTCCCCGTGTCCCACTGGAACCACCTGTGGCTGCAGCGCCACCTCTGTCACTGTCCCAGCCCTAAACCCGCGGCGGGTGCCACGGTCCCGGCCGGCCCGCACGGTGTTGTCCCCACGACGCGGCGCAGGGCTGCGCCCGGGCCCCACAGCGCACAGGCGAGTGGGTCCCGGAGCCAGCAGCGCTGGAGCTGTCCCGGGCACAGGGCAGTGGCGCAGGACGGGTCCTGCACAGCAGTGGTGGCACCAGGGCCGTGGGGGATGGCTCTGCACACTCGGCACAGGGCAGCCCGGGAGGCTCTCGGGGCGGGCACCCCTCGGCCCTTCTGTCCCGGCCGGGCTGTCCTGCTCACGGCACCATGCGGAGCGGCAGCCGAGGCGCCGCTGCCCGAGCCCTGTGCAGGTGGGGGTGGCCAAGCAGCCCTGCTCCCCTGCACGTCTGGGACGGGGACACAGACGGGTCACCCCACCGCACGCCACACAGAAGGGTCAGACACACAGCAGCCCCACTTTGGTCCGGGTGGCACAACCACAGGCTGCTAAGCCCAACCAGGAGCCGAGCCTCCAGTTATTTATTTTTACACATTGTACTACGATTCCTGTTTTCTACTTTGTTTGTACCTTTTGTATCGTGTCTTGCTGAGCTGCATGTATTGGGCGCTGCTCATCGGCCTGCACACTGGGCCGCTCCAGCACAGCCTGGACCCAAGTGCCAACCTCTCGAAGAAATGCCTTAATAAACCACACTTGTTTGTACAGAGATGGACGCCAGCAGTGCTGCTCGGGGCTCGCGCTGCGCCGGCACCGCGGCCCGTGGGTGCTGGGGCAGACCCAGCGGGGCGGGGGGCAGGAGGCAGACGCGGGGCGCGGGGGCTCAGCGCACGGCTTGGCTGCCAGCAGCGCACCGCGGGTACGGGCGCCCGGCGCAACCTGCACCCCGCGCTCGGCACAACCTGTGCCCCGCGCCTGGCACAACCTGCACCCTGCGCCCGGCGCAACCTGCTCCCCGCGCTCGGCACAACCTGTGCCCCGCGCCCGGCACAACCTGCGCCCCGCGCCTGGCGCAACCTGCGCCCCGCGCTCGACACAACCTGTGCCCCGCGCCCGGCACAACCTGTGCCCCGCGCCTGGCACAACCTGCACCCCGCGCTCGGCACAACCTGCACCCCGCGCCCGGCACAACCTGTGCCCCGCGCCTGGCACAACCTGCACCCCGCGCTCGGCACAACCTGTGCCCCGCGCCTGGCACAACCTGTGCCCCGCGCCCGGCGCAACCTGCGCCCTGCGCCCGGCGCAACCTGTGCCCCGCGCCTGGCGCAACCTACACCCCGCGCTCGGCACAACCTGCACCCCGCGCCCGGCACAACCTGTGCCCCGCGCCTGGCACAACCTGCACCCTGCGCCCGGCGCAACCTGTGCCCCGCGCCTGGCGCAACCTGCACCCCACGCTCGGCACAACCTGCACCCTGCGCCCGGCGCAACCTGCACCCCGCGCTCGGCACAACCTGCACCCTGCGCCCGGCGCAACCTGCGCCCCGCGCTCGGCACAACCTGCGCCCCGCGCCCGGCGCAACCTGCGCCCCGCGCCCGGCTCTGCGCCGCTCCCGGGCGGCAGAGCTGGGACAGCGGGGCACGGGGGCTGCACTGTGGAGGCTCCGGCCCCTGGGACAGACCCTGCCGCCCGGCCACAGCTGCCTGCCCCCTGGCCGCAGCGACAGGCCAGGTCAGCAGGCAAGCTGCAGGTATTTCAGCCTTCAGCACAGCAGAGGAAACCAAGAGGCTGAGCACAGCCCGGGGGGCCTGGCGCGGGTGCCCCTGACCGCAGCAGTGACGCACAGCGTGGCTGCGCGTGTCCCGGCATCGCTGCGCGCCTGGCCCTGCCCCGGCTGTTGTCCTGCCCCGGCTGTTGCCCTGCCCCGGCTGTTGCCCTGCCTCACCTGTTGCCCTGCCCTGGCTGTTGCCCTGCCTCGGCTGTTGCCCTGCCTCGCCTGTTGCCCTGCCTCACCTGTTGCCCTGCCCCGGCTGTTGCCCTGCCCCGGCTGTTGTCCTGCCCCGGCTGTTGCCCTGCCTCACCTGTTGCCCTGCCCTGGCTGTTGCCCTGCCTCGGCTGTTGCCCTGCCTCGCCTGTTGCCCTGCCTCACCTGTTGCCCTGCCCCGGCTGTTGCCCTGCCCCGGCTGTTGTCCTGCCCCGGCTGTTGCCCTGCCTCGGCTGTTGCCCTGCCCCGGCTGTTGTCCTGCCCCGGCTGTGGCCCTGCCTCGGCTGTTGCCCTGCCCCGGCTGTGGCCCTGCCCCGGCTGTTGCGCTGCCTCGGTTGTTGCCCTGCCTCGGCTGTTGCCCTGCCCTGGCTGTTGCCCTGCCCCGGCTGTTGCCCTGCCTCGGCTGTGGCCCTGCCCTGGCTGTGGCCCTGCCCCGGCTGTTGCCCTGCCTCGGCTGTGGCCCTGCCCCGGCTGTTGCCCTGCCTCGGCTGTTGCCCTGCCTCGGCTGTGGCCCTGCCTCGGTTGTTGCCCTGCCCCGGCTGTTGCCCTGCCCCGGCTGTTGCCCTGCCTCGGCTGTGGCCCTGCCCCGGCTGTGGCCCTGCCCCGGCTGTTGCCCTGCCCCGGCTGTTGCGCTGCCTCGGCTGTTGCCCTGCCCCGGCTGTGGCCCTGTCCCGGCTGTTGCCCTGCCCCGGCTGTTGCGCTGCCTCGGCTGTTGTCCTGCCTCGGCTGTTGTCCTGCCCTGGCTGTTGCCCTGCCCCGGCTGTGGCCCTGCCTCGGCTGTTGTCCTGCCCCGGCTGTTGCCCTGCCTCGGCTGTTGCCCTGCCTCGGCTGTTGTCCTGCCCTGGCTGTGGCCCTGCCCCGGCTGTTGCCACCAGTGCCCACGTGCAGGACAACGCTGCGCGAGTCCCTTCTGTGAGAAGCTGCAGAGCCTGGCAGGTGAGGCTGCCACAGTGCCATGGCCAGGTCCAACCAGCAGCCAACACGCCTGGCGGGCCCTGGCATTGCTGTTGCTACCGCTCAGGGAGCCACAAGGTGTTTGGTTATGTGAGAAAGTAGCACAGAGAAACAGTGATGGGCAGAGGAACCCAAGTGACCCGGTTGGAGAAGGGGACGCGCCTCCCCAGCTCTGCCCAGGCTGTCCAGAGGACAGAATCCCAGGATGTCGGGAGTTGGAAGGGACCTGGAAATATCATCTATTCCGGAGCAGGAACACCCAGCTGAGGTTACACAGGAAGGTGTCCAGGCGGGTTGGAATGTCTGCAGAGAAGGAGACTCCACAACCCCCTGGGCAGCCTGGGCCAGGTTCTGCCACCCTCACCCCAACAAGTTTCTTCTGAGATTTCAGTGGAACCTCCTGTGTTCCAGTTTGCACCCATTGCCCCTTGTCCTGTCCCTGGTTGTCACCAGAAGAGCCTGGCTCCATCCTCCTGACACTGCCCCTTTCCATATTGATCCCCAGGAATGAGTCCCCCCTCAGTCTCCTCTTGTCCAGCTCCAGAGCCCCAGCTCCCTCAGCCTTTCCTCACACGGGAGATGCTCCACTCCCTGCAGCATCTTGGTGGCTGCGCTGGACTCTCTCCAGCAGTTCCCTGTCCTGCTGGAGCTGAGGGGCCACAACTGGACACAGTATTCCAGGTGGCACAATATTCCAGAGCGCACGTTTGCCTCCATCCGCAGGACCAGCGCAGCAGGGTCCAGGGGCTGCAGAGCTCCAGACAGGCTCTTGCGTGAGCTCAGTGGGTGCTGGGGCTCTCGTGTGCAGAGCAGCGGCTCAGACGAGCGGCAGATGCTTGTTAGAGTAATTAGCTCTGTCAGGGCAACCTCATCCTTGCTGGCCAGACAGATCCAGGAAATAATCTCCTGCAAATCTCATCCCACTCAGTGCTGCTCAAAGCTGTGAGCAGCTGGGTGGCTGCGGCTCCCGCAGCGCGCGGCGCCCCCGGCCCGCAGCACGAGCCCCCGCAGCCGCGGCCCCGGGGCAGCGCGGCCCCGCGTGCGGCGGGACGGGGGCCGCGTGCCCGGTGCGGGATGGCGGAGCCGCAGGGGCTGCGTGGCTGCGGCTGCGTGCGGGAACGCGCTCCGCCCGGCGGCCGCTCGTTCTGGTGCCGCCCCGGCACATCCCGAGTCTCTGTGTCCTCACGGGGTCCTGGGAGGGGACAGCGCCCAGCGCCACCTCCAGCGGGCAGACCCGCGCTGAGGCACCACCGCGCGCAGGACAGGTGCCCGATGGGGCCGTGTCCGTGCGGCTCAGGACCCGCCTGTGTCACAGCGCAATCGCACCGCGGCTGGGCCGGGGCTCGGCTGGGGACGCGCTGCTGCGCCCCTCCCTCCAACCCTCCTCTGCTGCCCTGCGCCGTGTCCCCGGCCCAGCCCGAACGGCCGCCCGCACCCCGCCCGGCCCAGCCCGAACGGCCGCCCGCACCCCGCCCGGCCCAGCCCGAACGGCCGCCCGCACCCCGCCCGGCCCAGCCCCGAACGGCCGCCCGCACCCCGCCCGGCCCAGCCCGAACGGCCGCCCGCACCCCGTGCCCGGCCCAGCCCGAACGGCCGCCCGCACCCCGCGCCGGCCCCTTCCCCGCGTTCCCGGGTGAGCTCCACCGCCACCCGGCCCCGCGGGCGCGGCCGCTCCAGCTCCGAGCGGCTCCAGCTGCTGCGGCCACAGCGCGCGTGCACGGCAGCTCCACTCGTGCTTCCAATCGCCGGGACCAGAAGGGCCCGAGGCCTCGCGCGGGTGCCCACGCTACGGGCAGCACCACGGGGGCGCTGGTGGCCCAGGGAGCGCGATGGAGCGCGGGCCTCCTAGGAGACACAGAACCAGGCTCGAGGTGCCACGTGAAGCACGTCGGAGGCCGGGCAGGGGTTGGGTGGGCCTGAGGAACGCGGGCTGAGGTCCCAGCGTCACCGAGACGCTGAGCAGCGCTCTGTGAGCAGGGGGGCGCTGGTTGAGGCCCCGGGTCTCCTGGCTGCCTCCCTGTACCCCAGAGGAGCGGGGTCTGCAGCCGGCGCTGCCCGGGCACACGCGGCGAGCTGCTCAGGCGCTGCCCGCCGGGGAACAGACCCGCGCCCGCCTCCACCCGCCCCACCACAGCCGAGCACCAGCCGCTTCTCCAGCGCTGCTGCCGAGCCAGAGGGCCCTCGGGCACCCGGCCCGCAGCTGCTGCTCCGCGCGGCTCCGGCGTGGGAGACGCGGCAGCCCGGGCCAGGCAGGTGGTTTTCCCATTGTCGGTCTCTTCCTGGCTCGACTGTGCGCTGCAGGGGCAGGAAAGCAACCGGGAAGCGCTGGAGCCGCGGTATGCAGGGTGTCTGCATGTGACCGGGGCTGGGACCGGGACCAGGCCAGCTGAGCCAAGCTGGCCCGGGGCAGGTGGGGTCACAGGACCCTCTGCCGCACCAGCCACCTCCAAACGCCGCTCCGGCACTGCCCCCGGGCCCGCGGGCAGCGGGACAAGCTCCGTGGTGACCAAGGTGCCATTTCCAGAGCTCCCTTGCAAAAATTGCTTGAACCTTCCAGCACCCTGAGACCTGCAAGTACCATAACACCACTTTGGTGATGCTAATGAGGAGAGTTCCTGGCGTGGGAACAAGGCTCTGAGAGAACAAGCACAGGAAGCTGAGGGCTGCAGCTCGGCAGCTTCGGGAGCCAAGCGGCTGCTGTGGCGGTGCCAGCTGGACAGCGCTGCAGCGCCGCGCACGGCACGGCTCCTGCGCCCGGCCCGGCCGCGGGCCCCTCCCACGGGAGAACGCGCCCACGGCCCCGGCTGCCCCGCGCCCCCAGCTCCTGCTCCGGGCTGACCGAGGCGCCCAGCGCCCACGGTGCCCAGTGAACCTGGCGGGGCCAGGCGTCCGGGGGACAGCAGGGGGACCACGAGCCAGTGCGACGCTCGGAAGCAGACTCCATGAGGAGACTGAGGGGGGACTCACTCATAGGGATCAATATGGAAAGGGGGAGTGTCAGGAGGATGGAGCCAGGCTCTTCTGGTGACAACCAGGGACAGGACAAGGGGCAATGGGTGCGAAGGAAGTTCTGCTGGAAGATGGGAAGCAACTTGTTGGGGTGAGGGTGTCAGAGCCTGGCCCAGGCTGCCCAGGGGGGTTGTGGAGTCTCCTTCTCTGCAGACATTCCAACCCCCTGGACACCTTCCTGTGTCACCTCATCTGGGTGTTCCTGCTCCGGGGGGATTGCACTGGATGAGCTCTGAGGGCCCTTCCAGCCCTGCCACCCCGTGCCCCTGTGGACACCGCCGGGCACAGCGCCGTGTGCAGAGCGGCTCTGCCGCCCCCCCGCGCCTCCCGGCTCCTGCGGGACGGGCAGGCGGCCCGGGCTCTGCGGGGACAGCCGTGCCGGGCTCTGCGGGGACAGCCCGGGCTCCGCGGGGACAGCCGTGCCGGGCTCCGCGGGGACAGCCGTGCCGGGCTCTGCGGGGACAGCCGTGCCGGGCTCCGCGGGACAGCCGTGCCGGGCTCCGCGGGGACAGCCGTGCTCTGCGGGGACAGCCGTGCCGTGCTCTGCGGGGACAGCCGTGCCGTGCTCTGCGGGGACAGCCGTGCCGTGCTCTGCGGGGACAGCCGTGCCGGGCTCTGCGGGGACAGCCGTGCCGGGCTCTGCGGGGACAGCCGTGCCGGGCTCCGCGGGGACAGCCGGCCGGACACAGCGGAGCTCAGCCCCGCCCGCCGCTGCCCGCAGCCCCAGCCCCGCCTGCGCTGCGCGGGCCCGGCTGCCCCAGCGCCCCGGACAGACCAGGCGTCCCTGCCCCCCGCAGGCCCCCCCGGGATCCCCGTCCCCACGGGGTCCGTGCTCCCCCGCCTCCCGCAGCTCGGCACCGCCAGCCCGGGGCAGCCGCCGCAGCTGCAGCTCCTGCCCGGGCCGGCCCACGGGGCTGCGCGGGAACGGCTCCGCTGCGCTGCGGGAAGCGGCCGGGGAAGATGGGGCTGGGCGGACCGCACCGGACGGCGCCGGGAGGGGCCCGGACCGTGCCAGGGCCGCCTCTCCCGGGCTCCTGCGCGGGCCCGGCGGTGAGGCCCCCCGGCGAGTTCCGGGACGAGGGGCCGGCACCGCCCCGGGGGTCTCGGCGCTCGCGGTCCCGGTCCCGGGGCTCTGTGCCCGCAGCCCGCGGCTCGGGCGGCCCCGCCCCCCACGTGACCGCGGCTTCGGCCTCGCCCCCCACGTGACCGCGGCTTCGGCCTCCTCACGTGACAGGGAATCGGGCGCGCCCACACGTGATCGGCGCTGCGGCCGGAGCGGCGGGATGGCGCGGGGGTACCGGGCTGGGACCGGGGGGCTCTGTGCCCCGGGGGTCACGGGGTTTGGGGGACCGGGGGGCTCCCCGGCCCGGGGGTCACGGGGTTTGGGGACCGGGGGGCTCTGTGCCCCGGGGGTCACGGGGTTTGGGGACCGGGGGGCTCCGTGCCCCGGGGGTCACGGGGTTTGGGGACCGGGGGGCTCTGTGCCCCGGGGGTCACGGGGTTTGGGGGACCGGGGGGCTCTGTGCCCCGGGGGTGGCGGGGTTTGGGGGACTGGGGGGCTCCCTGGCCCGAGGGTGAAGGGTTTTGGGGGGACTGGGGGGCTCTGTGCCCTGGGGGTGACGGGGTTTGGGGACCGGGGGGGCTCTGTGCCCTGGGGGTGATGGGGTTTGGGGACCGGGGGGCTCTGTGCCCCGGGGGTGGCGGGGTTTGGGGACTGGGGAGCTCCCTGGCCGTAGGGTGAAGGGGTTTGGGGGGACCGGGGGGCTCTGTGCCCCGGGGATCACGGAGTTTGGGGGGACTGGGGGGCTCTGAGCCCCGGGGGTGACGGGGTTTGGGGACCGGGGGGCTCTGTGCCCCGGGGGTGACGGGGTTTGGGGACCGGGGGGCTCTGTGCCCTGGGGGTGACGGGGTTTGGGGACCGGGGGGCTCTGTGCCCCGGGGGTCACGGGGTTTGGGGGGACTGGGGGGCTCTGTGCCCCGGGGGTCACGGGGTTTGGGGGGACCGGGGGGCTCTGTGCCCTGGGGGTGACGGGGTTTGGGGACCGGGGGGCTCTGTGCCCCGGGGGTCACGGGGTTTGGGGGGACCGGGGGGCTCTGAGCCCCGGGGGTGACGGGGTTTGGGGACCGGGGGGCTCTGTGCCCCGGGGGTGCGGGGGCTGGGGGCGGGTGGGCACCCTGCAGCCCGCGGGTTTCCCCCGGTGTGTCCGGTGGCCGCGGGCCCCGCGGTGCCGGCCGTGCCCTGACCGGCCGTCGCAGGTGCTGGTGGGTCCCCGTGGCGCTGGCGCTGTGCGCAGCCGCCTGGAGCTGCGCCGCGGGCCTGGCCCTGGAGCGGGACCAGCCGTTCCGGTAGGTGCCGGGCGGGGGGGGGTGGGCCGGGGCTGTGCCGGGGCTGTGCCGCCGCTCACGGCTGCCCGCAGCGTGCCCCCCGGCTGGAGCCACGCCGGCCGCGTCAGCCCCGGCCACGACCTGCAGCTGACCTTCGCGCTGCGGCAGCGCGGCACCGCGCGCCTGGCGCGGCTCGTCCACGCCGTGTCGGACCCCCGCTCGCCGCGATACGGTAACGGCTGCGCCGCGCGCTGCCAGCCCCGCCGGCCCGCGGCAGCGGGCCTGACCCGCTCTGCCCGCAGGCCAGCACCTGTCCCTGGAGCAGCTGCGGGACCTCGTCCAGCCGTCCGCGGCCACGCTCATGACCGTGCTGAAGTGGCTGCAAGGCCACGGCGTCCAGAACTGCAGCAGCGTCACCACTCTGGACTTCCTGGAGTGCCGCATGCCGGCGAGGTGAGCCCGGCGGCCGTGTCCCCCTGTGGCGGCAGTGCCCGCTGTGGTGGCCGTGTCCCGCTGTGGTGGCCGTGTCCCCCTGTGGCGGCCGTGTCCCCCTGTGGTGGCAGTACCCGCTGTGGTGGCCGTGTCCCGCTGTGGTGGCCGTGTCCCCCTGTGGCGGCCGTGTCCCCCTGTGGTGGCAGTACCCGCTGTGCTGGCCGTGTCCCCCTGTGGTGGCAGTACCCGCTGTGGTGGCCGTGTCCCGCTGTGGTGGCCGTGTCCCGCTGTGGTGGCCGTGTCCCGCTGTGGTGGCCGTGTCCCCCTGTGGCGGCCGTGTCCCCCTGTGGTGGCTGTGTCCCCCTGTGGTGGCAGTGCCCGCTGTGGTGGCCGTGTCCCCCTGTGGTGGCAGTACCCGCTGTGCTGGCCGTGTCCCGCTGTGGTGGCAGTGCCCGCTGTGGTGGCCGTGCCCGCTGTGGTGGCCGTGTCCCGCTGTGGTGGCCATGCCATTCCCACAAAGACAGGAGAAGCCTGTGACGTCCCTGTCCCCAGGGCTCTGCACGGCTGGCCAGGTGACCAAGGGCTGAGCTGATTTCTGCCGGGGCTGCGAGTGCTCCGCAGCCCGGCGCTGGCTGCCGTGCCTGGCGCTGGCTGCCGTGCCTGGCGCTGGCTGCCGTGCCCGGCGCTGGCTGCCGCGTGCCCGGCGCTGGCTGCCGTGCCCGGCGCTGGCTGCCGTGCCTGGCGCTGGCTGCCGTGCCTGGCGCTGGCTGCCGTGCCCGGCGCTGGCTGCCGCGTGCCCGGCGCTGGCTGCCGTGCCCGGCGCTGGCTGCCGCGTCCCTGGCGCTGGCTGCCACATGCCCGGTGCTGGCTGCCGTGCCCGGCGCTGGCTGCCGCGTGCCCGGCGCTGGCTGCGTGTGCCCGGCGCTGGCTGCCGTGCCCGGCGCTGGCTGCCGTGTGCCCAGCGCTGGCTGCCGTGTCCCTGGCGCTGGCTGCCGTGCCCGGCGCTGGCTGCCGCGTGCCCGGCGCAGGGGCAGGCACAGCTGGTGACCTGGAGCACCGGAACAGGGCGCACGTACCCGTTAGGTCCAGCCCCACACCTCTGGCCGCCTGTGGGCCGCTGGGTCCCCGCTGCAGCGCTGGGGCAGAGCTGCAGGCGACGCTGCAGCGTCAGAGCTCTGGCGCGTTTGGGACGGAGCTGGTCGGGTGTGGAAGGCGCCCTTTGCTTCACGCGTCAGCCGCGCTGCTGGGACGTGCAGCTCCTCCCCGAGCCAGCAGCAGGGGTGTGCGGGGCCACGGGCGGGCGCGCCGCCGGGCGCCGGCGGTGTCCCCGTGGTGCGACTCCCAGCACGTGGCCGTCCCTGTGTTGCAGCACGGCCGAGCGCCTCCTGCCCGGGGCCGAGTTCCACCGGTACGTGAGGGGCCAGCGCAGCCTCGTGCGCTCCCCGCGCCCCTACGCCGTCCCCGAGGAGCTGGCCGAGCACCTTGACTTCGGTAGGTCCGCGGGGGAGCGGAGCGGCCGGAGCCCCCGCTGCCGGGGTGTGGGGGTTGAGCGCTGGGTGTCGCTGCCCCAGGGGACAGTGTGGCAGGGCCTGCAGCCGTGGCCCCAGCCGCCCCACAGAGCTCTGCGTGTAGGGTGTGCATGCGCCACCCCTGCAGACACCCCGGCCGGGCTGGACGGGGCTCTGGGCACCCTGAGCCGTGACGATGTCCCTGTCATGGCGGGGGCACCGCATGGCTTGGACCATCCTTTCCAACCCAGGCTGCTCTGTGATGCGGACAGGACAGGACAGGCAGCATGCAGAGCGTTTCCTGCTGGCGGCCTCGGGCACGGCTGCTCAGCGCAGGGCTCAGGTGCAGCCTGCCTGTGTCCGGCTGCTGCTGGGGTGGAGAGCTCTGCTGTGGGTCCGTTCTGCGCGGGGCCGCTCCGCGGGAGAGCCGGGGTGCCGCGCTGCGGGGGGGTGTCTGCGGGGAGCGAGGGAGCCCTCCCCTGCTGCGCAGCGCCCGGGCAGCTCCCCGAGCCGCTCAGCGATGGAGCCTGCGGGCGGCGGGCGGGGAGCCGAGGGGCTGTGGCAGCGCCGGAGCTCTGGCCGTGACAGCTGCTGCTCCTCCCGCTCCCCGCGCGCCAGTGGGCGGCCTGCACCGCTTCCCCGCGGACAGGAGGGCGGTCGGCAGGGCCGAGGACACCGCGTCGGGGCGGCGCCGCGGAGCGGGAGCCGCTTTCCACCTGGGCGTGATGCCCTCCGTCATCCGCGAGAGATACAACATGACGGGAGGAGACGTCGGGCTGCTGCCCAACAACAGCCAGGCCTGCGCGCAGGTAATCGGTGGAGCCGGAGCCGGGCAGAGCCCCGTGGGCCGTGGGGATTCCTCACATTGCTATTTCCCCGAGACCTCGCTGCCCCCGTGGCCCCAGGGCAGCTGTGGGGGCTGCTCAGCAGCCGGTGAGCTCGTGTTTTACTGACCCGCGCCGGGCCAACTCGCCGAGTCAGAGAAAAAGCTTTGCCTTGTTTTTTGAAGAGCAAACGAGACAGACGCGTGCGCTCGTTGTCCCGCAGTTCCTGGAGCAGTACTTCCACCAGGCCGACCTGGCCGAGTTCATGCGGCTCTTCGGCAGCAGCTTCGCCCACCGCTCCCGGGTGGACCGGGTGGTTGGGCACCAGGGCACGGGCAAGGCCGGGCTGGAGGCCAGTCTGGACGTGGAGTACCTCATGAGCTCGGGCGCCAACATCTCCACCTGGGTCTTCAGCAACGCAGGTACTGCTGCCCCCGGCGCTGCTCCCGAGCGGCCCGCTGGCTGTAGCGCCGGCACTCGCCTGTAGCGGAGGGAGGGTCTCTGTGCACAGAACATCTCTGCGCTGGGTCCGTCCGGTGCCCGTCCAAGGGCAGCGCCCGAGCGTGCAGCAGCAGCACGCGCGTGTTGCGGCCCAGAGCGCCCCCCCGGCTGCCCCAGCTGGTGGCTCCCAGACCCGAGCTGGCGTTTCTGGTGACTCGTAGGGAAATCATCTGCCCTGATTTGTGTAGTTGCTCTTGGACCCACGTGAACTTTGAGCACCCAGAGGATCCTGTTACAGGGACTCGGATGCCTCGACTACACAATATAAAGCAGTCGCCTGCTCTGCTGCCTTTCCATGGAGGGACAGAGCAGCAACTGTCTTCTGGGGTTTTTGTGCCTCTTTGGGTTGAACCTGATCTGTCACCCGTGAGCCCACCAGTAGAGTGAGTGAAGGAGAGCAGGGCAGTGAGAAAACAAGGTTGCAAAGCAGGCTGCACAGACACGGTGCAGGACGAGCTGTTATCTGTCCCGGATCAGAAACCAGCTGAACAGGACGCAGCGCCCTTGGGACTGTGAGCTCGGTCTTCCTGATGGTGGAGGAGGCGCAGCTCTGCGTTAACTTAACTTCACCTCCTGATGAAGGAGGCACAGCTCCGCGTTAACTTCACCTCCTGATGGTGGAGGAGGCGCAGCTCCGCGTTAACTTAACTTCACCTCCTGATGGTGAAGGAGGCACAGCTCGGCATTAGCTTAACTTCACCTCCTGGTGAAGGAGGCGCAGCTCTGCATTAGCTTAACTTCACCTCCTGATGGTGAAAGAGGCACAGCTCTGTATTAACTTAACTTCACCTCCTGGTGAAGGAGGCGCAGCTCTGTGTTAACTTCACCTCCTGATGAAGGAGGCACAGCTCTGCGTTAACTCAGCTCCTGATGAAGGAGGCACAGCTCTGCGTTAACTCAGCTCCTGATGAAGGAGGCACAGCTCCGTATTAACTCGCCTCCTGATGAGGGAGGCACAGCTCTGGGGTTCAGGGTGGCCTGTACCGGAGCCTGGTGACAGGGCTGCCAGCAGGAGCTCGCGGCAGAGCTCCAACCGGCTGTGCTGCCGGTTGGGGCTGCGGGAGCACGGGAGCCGGCAGGAGCTCGCGGCAGAGCTCCAACCAGCTGTGCTGCCGGTTGGGGCTGCGGGAGCACGGGAGCCGGCAGGAGCTCGCGGCAGAGCTCCAGCCGGCTGTGCTGCCGGTTGGGGCTGCGGGAGCACGGGAGCCGGCAGGGCCTCGGCTGCTGGTGCTGCCGGGGCCGCTGGGCACGGTTCCCCCCGCCCGCGCCAGGAGGAGCCGACCCTGCCCCGGCCCCGCAGGGAGGCACGAGAGCCAGGAGCCCTTCCTGGCCTGGCTGCTGCTGCTCAGCAACATGTCGGCGCTGCCCTGGGTGCACTCGGTCAGCTACGGGGACGACGAGGACAGCCTCTCGCTGGCCTACATGGAGCGCGTCAACGTGGAGTTCATGAAGGCGGCTGCCCGCGGCTTGACCGTCCTGTTCGCCTCCGGTGCGTGCTGCTGCTGCTGGCGGCGCGGGGCCGGCACGGCGAGGGGCCGGCACGGCGAGGGCCCGGCACGCGGGGCGCTGCCTGGGGTGCCGGCCTGGGCGCTGGAGAGGGCCCGTCCCCCCGGGGGGTGCTGGGGGCAGCGCGGGGCTGCTGGATTGACCGTCCGTCTGTCGGCAGGTGACGACGGCGCTGGCTGCAGGAGGGTGTCTGGGGGCAACCACACGTTCCGGCCCAGCTTTCCAGCCTCGAGGTAGATGTGGGGAGGTGAACCCGGGCTCTGTGGCGACACGGAGCTCTGCGCAGGGCTGGGGCTGCAGCTGCTGCTGGCGCTCTGAGCCCCGACCCTGGGCAGCGGCTGCCTCCAGCGGGTTCTGAGCCCCTTTGGGGACGCTGAGGGCGAGACCCCGCGGTGTGCCCAGACACCCGCACCTCTCAGAGCTGGTGACGGGTGCAGCTCCATGGGGGGCTGCAGTGCAGGGTGACCTGTGCAGCTCCGTGGGGTGTCTGTGGTGTGGGGTGACCTGTGCAGCTCCATGGGGTGTCTGTGGTGTGGGGTGACCTGTGCAGCTCCATGGGGTGTCTGCGGTGTGGGGTGACCTGTGCAGCTCCGTGGGGTGTCTGCGGTGCGGGGTGACCTGTGCAGCTCCGTGGGGTGTCTGTGGTGTGGGGTCACCGGTGCAGCTCCATGGGGGCTGCGGTGCGGGGTGACCTGTGCAGCTCCATGGGGGGCTGCGGTGCGGGGTGACCTGTGCAGCTCCGTGGGGTGTCTGCGGTGTGGGGTGACCTGTGCAGCTCCGTGGGGTGTCTGCGGTGTGGGGTGACCTGTGCAGCTCCGTGGGGTGTCTGCGGTGTGGGGTGACCTGTGCAGCTCCGTGGGGTGTCTGTGGTGTGGGGTGACCTGTGCAGCTCCGTGGGGTGTCTGCGGTGTGGGGTGACCTGTGCAGCTCCGTGGGGTGTCTGCGGTGTGGGGTGACCTGTGCAGCTCCGTGGGGGGCTGCGGTGCGGGGTGACCTGTGCAGCTCCGTGGGGTGTCTGCGGTGTGGGGTGACCTGTGCAGCTCCGTGGGGTGTCTGCGGTGTGGGGTGACCTGTGCAGCTCCGTGGGGTGTCTGTGGTGTGGGGTGCTGCTGAGGCCCCCAGCAGCCCTGTGCCGCCCTGTCCCCACAGTCCGTACGTCACCACCGTGGGCGGAACGTCGTTCAAGAACCCGTTCCTGGTGACGGCGGAGGTGACAGACTACATCAGCGGGGGGGGCTTCAGCAACGTCTTCCCCATGCCCAGCTACCAGGTGAGGGGCGCGGGCTGGTGCTGGTGCTGGTGCGGCTGCGGGGCGCGCGGCGCTGCCCCCGTCGCTCCCGGCGCTGCCCCCGTCGCTCCCGGCGCTGCCCCCGTTGCTCCCGGTTCTCCAGGCTGCTGCCGTGGGGCGTTTCCTGCGCTCGGCCGCGAAGCTGCCGCCCGGCTCCTACTACAACAGCAGCGGCCGCGCGTACCCCGACCTGTCCGCCCTCTCCGACAACTACTGGGTGGTGACGAACCGCATCCCGCTGCCCTGGGTGTCGGGCACGTCGGTAAGGAGCGCGCCGAGGAGCCCTCCGGCGCGGCACCGGGGCCCGGCGCTGAGGCCGCGTCTCCGCAGGCGTCCACGCCGGTGGTGGCCGGCATGCTGGCGCTGGTCAACGACCGGCGGCTGCGGCGGGGGCTGCCGCCCCTGGGCTTCCTCAACCCCGCGCTGTACCAGCTGCAGGAGCGCGGCCACGGCGCGGCGCTCTACGACGTGAGCGGGCAGGGGCCGGCACGGGGGGCCGGAGTGGGGGGTGCTGGGGCAGGCGGGGTCTCCTGGGCCGGGGTGACGCTGCCGTCCCAGGGGAGCTGTGTCCCGGGGGTCCCCGCGGCTGCCCCGCGGGCTGCGTGAGGCGGGGTCCCCTGGCGGTGCGGGGGGTGCTGGGGGTCCCTGTCCCGTCCCACGGGAGCTGTGTCCCGGGGGTCCCCGCGGCTGCCCCGCGGGCTGCGTGAGGCGGGGTCCCCTGGCGGTGCGGGGGGTGCTGGGGGTCCCTGTCTGTGCGGGGACGGGTGTCCTGGGGCAGATCTCTTGCTGCCGGGGAGGGGGTGGCCCTTGTCCCGGGGGTGTCCTGGGGGTCCTGCGCCCTCCCACGGGGCGAGTTCCCAGGGGCCCCTGTCCCACCAGAGGCTGCGAGGGGTCCCGGTGCCCTCTGGGGGGTGGGCAGGGGCAGCCTGTTCTCAGCGGGCCGGGCGCTGCTCCCCGCAGGCATGCAGGGCTGTCCCTCTGTCCTCCAGGGCTGTCACCTCTGTTCCTGCAGGGCTGTCCCCTCTGTCCTGCAGGGCTGTCACCTCTGTTCCTGCAGGGCTGTCCCCTCTGTCCCTGCAGGGCTGTCCCCTCTGTCCTGCAGGGCTGTCACCTCTGTCCCCTCTGTCCTGCAGGGCTGCCACCTCTGTCCTGCAGGGCTGTCACCTCTGTCCTGCAGGGCTGTCACCTCTGTTCCTGCAGGGCTGTCCCCTCTGTCCCCTCTGTCCTGCAGGGCTGTCACCTCTGTCCTGCAGGGCTGTCACTTCTGTCCCCACAGGCATGCAGGGCTGTCACCTCTGTCCTGCAGGGCTGTCCCTCTGTCCCTGCAGGGCTGTCACCTCTGTCCCTGCAGGGCTGTCGCCTCTGTCCTGCAGGGCTGTCCCCTCTGTCCCCTCTGTCCCTGCAGGGCTGTCCCTCTGTCCCCACAGGTCAGGCAGGGCTGTCCCCTTGTCCCCGCAGGTCACGCAGGGCTGTCCCTCTGTCCCTGCAGGGCTGTCCCCACAGGTCAGGCAGGGCTGTCCCTCTGTCCCCACAGGTCACGCAGGGCTGTCCTTCTGTCCCCGCGGGTCAGGCAGGGCTGTCCCTCTGTCCCTGCAGGGCTGTCCCCTCTGTCCCTGCAGGGCTGTCCCTCTGTCCCCACAGGTCAGGCAGGGCTGTCCCCGCAGGTCACGCAGGGCTGTCCCTCTGTCCCCGCAGGTCACGCAGGGCTGTCCCTCTGTCCCCGCGGGTCAGGCAGGGCTGTCCCTCTGTCCCTGCAGGGCTGTCCCGCGGGTCAGGCAGGGCTGTCCCCTTGTCCCCGCAGGTCAGGCAGGGCTGTCCCCTTGTCCCCGCAGGTCAGGCAGGGCTGTCCCTCTGTCCCCGCAGGTCAGGCAGGGCTGTCCCCTTGTCCCCGCAGGTCACGCAGGGCTGCCACCTGTCCTGCCTGGACGGCACGGTGCAGGGTCAGGGCTTCTGCGCCGGCCCCGCCTGGGACCCGGTCACGGGATGGGGAACCCCCAACTTCCCGCTGCTGCTGCGGGCGCTGCTGCCGCCGCCGTGACGCGGCCGCCGGGGGGCGGGGCACCGGGGGGCGGGGCCGCCGCGCTGTCAATAAAGCCACGGGTCCCGCCCATCCCGTCTCTGTCGTTACCGCGCGGCGCCGCTGGGGGGCGCGCGGGGCCAGCGGGGCGGGGCCGGCGGGGCACCGGAAGCGCGCGCAGGCGCGGGGCCGCGCGGGCGGTGTCGGGCGATGAGCGGCAGCGCCGATCCGGATCCCGCGGCCCCGGCCCCGGCCGCCCCCGCGCCGCCGGCCCCCGCGCCCGCCGCCGACAACAAGCCCAGCCCGGCCGCGGGCGGCAGCGGCGTTCCCGGGGCGCCCCCGGGCGCGGGGGGCGGCGCGGCGCGGGGCGCCGAGGGCGGAGCGGCCGGCGGGAGGGGGCCCGGTAAGCGCGCGGGGTGACCGGGCTACGGGGCGCGCGGGGGTGGGCGGGGGCGGCGCGTGCGCTGGGGGGCCCGGGGACGGGACCTGCGCGCCGAGGGTTCCGCGGGGCGCGCGGCCCAGGAGCGCGCCCGAGCCCGGGCAGCGAGCGCAACCGCCCGCGCGGGCCGGGGCCGCGGGAGCGCCGCGCCGGGACCTGGGACCTGGGGACAGCCCTGGGGTCAGCGCTGGGGACAGCCGGGACAGCCCTGGGGTCAGCGCTGGGGACAGCGTTGGGGACAGCCGGGACAGCCCTGGGGACAGCCCTGGGGACAGCCGGGACAGCCCTGGGGACAGCGCTGGGGTCAGCCGGGACAGCCCTGGGGACAGGTGCTGGGGTCAGCCGGGACAGCCCTGGGGACAGCGCTGGGGACAGCGCTGGGGACAGCGCTGGGGACAGCCCTGGGGTCAGCGCTGGGGACAGCCGGGACAGCCCTGGGGACAGCCGGGACAGCCCTGGGGACAGGCGCTGGGGACAGCGCTGGGGACAGCGCTGGGGACAGCCCTGGGGACAGCGCTGGGGTCAGCACTGGGGACAGCCGGGACAGCCCTGGGGACAGCCCTGGGGACAGCGCTGGGGTCAGCCGCTGGGGACAGCCCTGGGGACAGCGCTGGGGACAGCACTGGGGACAGCCGGGACAGCGCTGGGGACAGCACTGGGGACAGGCGCTGGGGACAGGCGCTGGGGTCAGCGCTGGGGACAGCCGCTGGGAACAGCCGCTGGGGACAGCCGGGACAGCGCTGGGGACAGCCGGGACAGCGCTGGGGACAGCGTTGGGGACAGCCGCTGGGGTCAGCGCGGGGGACAGCCGCTGGGGACAGCCGGGACAGCGCTGGGGACAGGCGCTGGGGTCAGCGCTGGGGTCAGCGCTGGGGACAGGCGCTGGGGACAGCCCTGGGGACAGGCGCCCACTGAGCCCTGTGCCCGCAGCGCCCGTCTCAGCCGCAGTGGCCGCGGCCCCCCCCGAAGGGGCCATGTCCAACGGGGTCTACGTGCCGCCCGGCGCGGCCAACGGCGACGTGAAGCCGGTGGTGTCCACCACGCCGCTTGTCGACTTCCTGATGCAGCTGGAGGATTACACCCCCACGGTGCGCGGGGGCGGGGGCGGGCTGGGACACTGAGCACGGGACGGGCTGGGACACTGAGCACGGGACGGGCTGGGGCTGGGGACACTGAGCACGGGACGGGCTGGGGACACTGAGCACGGGACGGGCTGGGGGCACTGAGCACGGGACGGGCTGGGGACACTGAGCACGGGACGGGCTGGGGCTGGGGACACTGAGCACGGGACGGGCTGGGGACACTGAGCACGGGACGGGCTGGGGACACACTGAGCACGGGACGGGCTGAGGCTGGGACACTGAGCACGGGACGGGCTGGGGACACTGAGCACGGGACGGGCTGGGGCTGGGGACACTGAGCACGGGACGGGCTGGGGACACTGAGCACGGGACGGGCTGGGGCTGGGGGCACTGAGCACGGGACGGGCTGGGGACACTGAGCACGGGACGGGCTGGGGACACTGAGCACGGGACGGGCTGGGGCTGGGACACTGAGCACGGGACGGGCTGGGGACACTGAGCACGGGACGGGCTGGGGCTGGGGACACTGAGCACGGGACGGGCTGGGGACACTGAGCACGGGACGGGCTGGGGCTGGGGACACTGAGCACGGGACGGGCTGGGGACACTGAGCACGGGACGGGCTGGGGCTGGGGACACTGAGCACGGGACGGGCTGGGGACACTGAGCACGGGACGGGCTGGGGCTGGGGACACTGAGCACGGGACGGGCTGGGGACACTGAGCACGGGACGGGCTGGGGCTGGGGACACTGAGCACGGGACGGGCTGGGGCTGGGACACTGAGCACGGGACGGGCTGGGGACACTGAGCACGGGACGGGCTGGGGCTGGGGACACTGAGCACGGGACGGGCTGGGGACACTGAGCACGGGACGGGCTGGGGACACTGAGCACGGGACGGGCTGGGGACACTGAGCACGGGACGGGCTGGGGCTGGGGACACTGAGCACGGGACGGGCTGGGGCTGGGACACTGAGCACGGGACGGGCTGGGGACACTGAGCACGGGACGGGCTGGGGACACTGAGCACGGGACGGGCTGGGGCTGGGGGCACTGAGCACGGGACGGGCTGGGGACACTGAGCACGGGACGGGCTGGGGCTGGGACACTGAGCACGGGACGGGCTGGGGACACTGAGCACGGGACGGGCTGGGGACACACTGAGCACGGGACGGGCTGGGGCTGGGACACTGAGCACGGGACGGGCTGGGGACACTGAGCACAGGACGGGCTGGGGCTGGGGGCACTGAGCACGGGACGGGCTGGGGACACTGAGCACGGGACGGGCTGGGGCTGGGGACACTGAGCACGGGACGGGCTGGGGACACTGAGCACGGGACGGGCTGGGGCTGGGGACACTGAGCACGGGACGGGCTGGGGACACTGAGCACGGGACGGGCTGGGGACACTGAGCACGGGACGGGCTGGGGCTGGGACACTGAGCACGGGACGGGCTGGGGACACTGAGCACGGGACGGGCTGGGGACACTGAGCACGGGACGGGCTGGGGCTGGGGACACTGAGCACGGGACGGGCTGGGGACACTGAGCACGGGACGGGCTGGGGACACACTGAGCACGGGACGGGCTGGGGACACTGAGCACGGGACGGGCTGGGGCTGGGGGCACTGAGCACAGGACGGGCTGGGGACACTGAGCACGGGACGGGCTGGGGCTGGGGACACTGAGCACGGGACGGGCTGGGGACACTGAGCACGGGACGGGCTGGGGACACTGAGCACGGGACGGGCTGGGGACACTGAGCACAGGACGGGCTGGGGCTGGGACACTGAGCACGGGACGGGCTGGGGCTGGGGACACTGAGCACGGGACGGGCTGGGGCTGGGACACTGAGCACGGGACGGGCTGGGGACACTGAGCACAGGACGGGCTGGGGCTGGGGACACTGAGCACGGGACGGGCTGGGGACACTGAGCACGGGACGGGCTGGGGACACTGAGCACGGGACGGGCTGGGGCTGGGACGCTGAGCACGGGACGGGCTGGGGACACTGAGCACGGGACGGGCTGGGGCTGGGGACACTGAGCACGGGACGGGCTGGGGACACTGAGCACGGGACGGGCTGGGGCTGGGGACACTGAGCACGGGACGGGCTGGGGACACTGAGCACGGGACGGGCTGGGGCTGGGACACTGAGCACGGGACGGGCTGGGGACACTGAGCACGGGACGGGCTGGGGACACTGAGCACGGGACGGGCTGGGGCTGGGGACACTGAGCACGGGACGGGCTGGGGACACTGAGCACGGGACGGGCTGGGGCTGGGACACTGAGCACGGGACGGGCTGGGGACACTGAGCACGGGACGGGCTGGGGCTGGGACACTGAGCACGGGACGGGCTGGGGCTGGGACACTGAGCACGGGACGGGCTGGGGACACACTGAGCACGGGACGGGCTGGGGCTGGGGACACTGAGCACGGGACGGGCTGGGGCCACTGAGCACGGGACGGGCTGGGGACACTGAGCACGGGACGGGCTGGGGCTGGGGACACTGAGCATGGGACGGGCTGGGGCTGGGGACACACTGAGCACTGGGGACACACTGAGCGCTGGGGACACACTGAGCACTGGGGACAGGCTGGGGACACACTGAGCACTGGGGACGGGCTGGGGACACACTGAGCGCTGGGGACGGGCTGGGGACACACTGAGCGCTGGGGACACACTGAGCGCTGGGGACGGGCTGGGGGCTGGGGACACACTGAGCGCTGGGGACGGGCTGCTCACAGGGACAGCCTGTGCTGGGGATGGACTGAGCACAGAGTACAGTCTGTGTGGGGACAGGCTGCACACGGGGACAGGCTGCCATGGGACAGGCTGCACACGGGGACAGGCTGCCATGGGACAGGCTGCCATGGGACAGGCTGCCATGGGGACACGCTGCCATGGGACAGGCTGCCATGGGGACACGCTGCCATGGGACAGGCTGCCATGGGACAGGCTGCCATGGGACAGGCTGCACACGGGGACAGGCTGCCATGGGGACAGGCTGCCATGGGACAGGCTGCCATGGGACAGGCTGCCATGGGACAGGCTGCCATGGGGACAGGCTGCCATGGGACAGGCTGCACACGGGGACAGGCTGCCATGGGGACAGGCTGCCATGGGACAGGCTGCCATGGGACAGGCTGCCATGGGGACAGGCTGCCATGGGGACAGGCTGCGTACAGGGACAGGCTGCCATGGGGACAGGCTGTGTACAGGGACAGGCTGCCATGGGGACAGGCTGCCATGGGGACAGGCTGCGTACAGGGACAGGCTGCCATGGGGACAGGCTGTGTACAGGGACAGGCTGCCATGGGGACAGGCTGCCATGGGGACAGGCTGCGTACAGGGACAGGCTGCGTACAGGGACAGGCTGCCATGGGGACAGGCTGCCATGGGGACAGGCTGCCATGGGACAGGCTGCCACGGGGACAGGCTGTGTACAGGGACAGGCTGCACACGGGGACAGGCTGCCATGGGACAGGCTGCCATGGGGACAGGCTGCCATGGGACAGGCTGCCATGGGGACAGGCTGTGTACAGGGACAGGCTGCCATGGGACAGGCTGCCATGGGACAGGCTGCGTACAGGGACAGGCTGCCATGGGGACAGGCTGCCATGGGACAGGCTGCCATGGGACAGGCTGCCATGGGACAGGCTGCCATGGGGACAGGCTGTGTGCAGGGACAGGCTGCCACGGGGACAGGCTGCCATGGGACAGGCTGCGTACAGGGACAGGCTGTGTGCAGGGACAGGCTGCCACGGGGACAGGCTGCACACGGGGACAGGCTGCGTGCAGGGACAGGCTGCATGCAGGGACAGGCTGCCATGGGGACAGGCTGCGTACAGGGACAGGCTGCCATGGGACAGGCTGCCATGGGACAGGCTGCCACGGGGACAGGCTGCCATGGGACAGGCTGCCATGGGACAGGCTGTGTACAGGGACAGGCTGCCATGGGGACACGCTGCCATGGGACAGGCTGTGTACAGGGACAGGCTGCACACGGGGACAGGCTGCACACGGGGACAGGCTGCCATGGGGACAGGCTGCACACGGGGACAGGCTGCCATGGGACAGGCTGCCATGGGGACAGGCTGCGTACAGGGACAGGCTGCCATGGGACAGGCTGCCATGGGGACAGGCTGCCATGGGACAGGCTGCGTACAGGGACCGGCTGCACACGGGGACAGGCTGCCATGGGACAGGCTGCCATGGGGACAGGCTGCCATGGGACAGGCTGCCATGGGACAGGCTGCCATGGGGACAGGCTGCCATTGGACAGGCTGCGTACAGGGACAGGCTGCCATGGGACAGGCTGCGTACAGGGACAGGCTGCGTGCAGGGACAGGCTGTGTACAGGGACAGGCTGCGTACAGGGACAGGCTGCCATGGGACATGCTGCCATGGGACAGGCTGCCATGGGGACAGGCTGCCATGGGACAGGCTGCCATGGGGACAGGCTGCCATGGGGACAGGCTGCGTGCAGGGACAGGCTGCCATGGGGACAGGCTGTGTACAGGGACAGGCTGCCATGGGGACAGGCTGCGTACAGGGACAGGCTGCCATGGGACATGCTGCCATGGGACAGGCTGCCATGGGACAGGCTGCCATGGGGACAGGCTGCCATGGGACATGCTGCCATGGGGACAGGCTGCCATGGGACATGCTGCCATGGGACAGGCTGCCATGGGGACAGGCTGCCATGGGACAGGCTGCCATGGGGACAGGCTGCCATGGGACATGCTGCCATGGGACAGGCTGCCATGGGGACAGGCTGCCATGGGACATGCTGCCATGGGGACAGGCTGCCATGGGACATGCTGCCATGGGACAGGCTGCCATGGGGACAGGCTGCCATGGGACAGGCTGCCATGGGGACAGGCTGCCATGGGGACAGGCTGCGTGCAGGGACAGGCTGCCATGGGGACAGGCTGTGTACAGGGACAGGCTGCCATGGGGACAGGCTGCGTACAGGGACAGGCTGCCATGGGACATGCTGCCATGGGGACAGGCTGCGTACAGGGACAGGCTGCCATGGGGACAGGCTGCCATGGGGACAGGCTGCGTACAGGGACAGGCTGCCATGGGGACAGGCTGCGTACAGGGACAGGCTGCCATGGGACAGGCTGCCATGGGGACAGGCTGCGTACAGGGACAGGCTGCCATGGGACAGGCTGCCATGGGACAGGCTGCCATGGGACAGGCTGCCATGGGGACAGGCTGCGTACAGGGACAGGCTGCCATGGGACAGGCTGCCATGGGACAGGCTGCCATGGGACAGGCTGCCATGGGACAGGCTGCCATGGGGACAGGCTGCCATGGGACAGGCTGCGTACAGGGACAGGCTGCCATGGGACAGGCTGCCATGGGGACAGGCTGCACACGGGGACAGGCTGCCATGGGGACAGGCTGCCATGGGACAGGCTGCCATGGGACAGGCTGCACACGGGGACAGGCTGCCATGGGGACAGGCTGCCATGGGACAGGCTGCCATGGGACAGGCTGCGTACAGGGACAGGCTGCCATGGGACAGGCTGCGTGCAGGGACAGGCTGCCATGGGACAGGCTGCCATGGGACAGGCTGCGTACAGGGAAGCTGAGCTCCTCCGGCTTTTCTCTTGCGCAGATCCCAGACGCTGTCACGGGCTATTACCTCAACAGAGCAGGATTCGAGGCCTCTGACCCACGCATGTAAGTGACAGCGGGTGGGGCAGAGCGCGGCCTCAGGACCCTGTGCGGGGTGCGATAGTTCCGGTGGGCGTTCCTGGGTCCGCGGGCTCCGTGCTCTGTCCGGACTGTCCCTTCTCTGCCGCAGCATCCGCTTGATCTCTCTGGCCGCGCAGAAGTTCATTTCCGACATCGCCAACGACGCGCTGCAGCACTGCAAGATGAAGGGGACGGCCTCGGGCAGCTCCCGCAACAAGAGCAAGGTGAGCGGAGCACGGACGGCGGGGGGGGCGTCCTCCGGGCTGCGGGCGCCGCGCTCGCTGCCATGGCTGCGCTGGAGACAGCCTTGGACCCGCTGTGCTCCTGCAGGGTCAGCGTGCTCCCCGATAAGTTACGTTGTGAAAGGCGGGCTGGGGAGAATGAGGCGGGCAGTGGAGCTGGTGGAAATGCTTTGACGGGCTCCCAGAACGTGTGGTTACGCGCACCTCGTCGAGCAGGGCTCTGCAGCCCCGCGGGCTCCCTGTGCCGCGGCCTCGACTGCTGCTGGGAGAGGAACAGAAACGGGAGCAGACGTGTAGTGATGCACCTGGAGTATTGTGTCCAGTTGTGGCCCCTCAGCTCCAGCAGGACAGGGAACTGCTGCAGAGAGTCCAGCGCAGCCACCAAGATGCTGGAGGGAGTGGAGCATCTCCCGTGTGAGGAAAGGCTGAGGGAGCTGGGGCTCTGGAGCTGGACAAGAGGACACTGAGGGGGGACTCATTCATGGGATCAATATGGAAAGGGGGAGTGTCAGGAGGATGGAGCCAGGCTCTTCCGGTGACAACCAGTGACAGGACAAGGGGCAATGGGTGCAAACTGGAACACAGGAGGTTCTGCTGGAAGATGGGAAGCAACTTGTTGGGGGTGAGGGTGGCAGAGCCTGGCCCAGGCTGCCCAGGGGGTTGTGGAGTCTCCTTCTGTGCAGACATTCCAACCCGCCTGGACACCTTCCTGTGTAACCTCATCTGGGTGTTCCTGCTCCGGGGGGGGATTGCACTGGATGAGCTTTCCAGGGCCCTTCAACCCCTGACATTCTGTGGTTCTGGGATTCTGTGATAGTTCCTGGAAGTTCTCCCGGTCATTGTCTGTGTTCCGGGGCCTCACGGGGGTGATGTGATTCATGGCATTGAGCAACGCTCGGTGCGTTTCTGTGCGCGGAGCAGCCGAGGGCACAGAGCACACACACCACACGGCGCTTGGGAGCCGGTGAACGGCGCTCGGGAGCCGGTGGCCGGTGCTCGGGAGCCGGTGACGGCCCCGCGCTGGCGTGCGGCTGCGTGTGGCGTCGAGACGCGCCGGTCCCCGCGGCTCGTGGGGAACCCGGAGCCCACGCGGTCTGGAGGAGCGCACGGCAGCGCCCGTCGGCCTCGCCGCGTCTGACGCTCCTCCCTGTCCCCGCAGGATAAGAAATACACGCTGACCATGGAAGACCTGACGCCAGCGCTTGCGGAATACGGCATCAACGTGAAAAAGCCGCATTACTTCACATAAAGACTGAGGGGTTGTCACTGGAGCTTTTCTCGCGTTAGTTCGGTGCCATTAAATGGCCGGCAGGTCTCCGTGTGTCCCGGTGTGCCGCGGCGCGGGGCTGCGCCGCCGGCTCCGCTCGCCGCACCAGCGCTGCGCCCGGGGCCGGTGCGGGGGAGCGGGTGCAGAGGGGTGTTGGACCCCCAGCCCGGGGGGCTCCGGGTGCTCCGTCTGCAGCTCCAGGAGGGCATTTCCCAGCCCGGGGGGCTCCGCATGCTCTGTCTGCAGCTCCAGGAGGGCATTTCCCAGCCCGGGGGGCTCCGGGTGCTCCGTCTGCAGCTCCAGGAGGGCATTTCCCAGCCCGGGGGGCTCCGCGTGCTCCGTCTGCAGCTCCAGGAGGGCATTTCCCAGCCCGGGGGGCTCCGCGTGCTCCGTCTGCAGCTCCAGGAGGGCATTTCCCAGCCCGGGGGGCTCCGCGTGCTCCGTCTGCAGCTCCAGGAGGGCATTTCCCAGCCCAGGGGGCTCCGCATGCTCCGTCTGCAGCTCCAGGAGGGCATTTCCCAGCCCGGGGGGCTCCGCGTGCTCCGTCTGCAGCTCCAGGAGGGCATTTCCCAGCCCGGGGGGCTCCGCGTGCTCCGTCTGCAGCTCCAGGAGGGCATTTCCCAGCCTGGGGGGCTCCGCATGCTCCGTCTGCAGCTCCAGGAGGGCATTTCCCAGCCCGGGGGGCTCCGGGTGCTCTGTCTGCAGCTCCAGGAGGGCATTTCCCAGCCCGGGGATGCAGGGAGCGCAGGGACCGGGACTGCCCAGCCCTCCTCCTCCTCCCCGCGTCCCGCTGCCGCTGCAGGGGCAGCGCCGGGCCCTGCGCACACAGACCCGGCTCCGTCGTCACCGGGGGCGGGCGCAGACCCGGAGCCTGGGACAGGGCACCTGTCAGCGGCCCCGCTCAGCCCTCCCTTCCCGGGGACACCCCCAGCAGCCGGGTCTCATAACAAACGTTTATTGTGGTGCCGCGGCTGTTCCACGTGGCCCGGATGGAAACAGTGACGGTGAAGCGCGAAGCTGGGGCGGTGCGGGGCGCAGCGGGCGCGCGGACCGGGGACCGGGGCCAGACTCAGTGAGCTGCGCTGGGGGGGCCGGGACACAGCCCCCCCAGCCGCGCGAGGGGCTGCGGCTCCTCGGTGTGTGCCCGCAGCTGCCGGGGCTGGTGCTGCCAGCTGGGGGCTGGTGCTGCCAGCCGGGGGAGCTGGTGCTGCCAGCCGGGGGGGCTGGTGCTGCCAGTTGGGGGCTGGTGCTGCCAGCCGGGGGGGCTGGTGCTGCCAACCGGGGGGGCTGGTGCTGCCAGCCGGGGGGGCTGGTGCTGCCAGTTGGGGGCTGGTGCTGCCAGCCGGGGGAGCTGGTGCTGCCAGCCGGGGGGGCTGGTGCTGCCAACCAGGGGGGCTGGTGCTGCCAGCCGGGGGCTGCGGTCCGAGGGCTGCGGGCAGCTCCGGGGGGGCAGTGGTGTCTGTACCGTGTCCGTGGCCGGCTCAGGGTGGGGGCGCTCCCGGCTCCCCTTGGCACTGGGGTGAAAGGCACTTGGGGGGCGGGGAGGGAAGCGTGGCAGCGGCGGGAGGCGCCTCCCCGCCTACTTCTCCTGCATCTTCTCCAGGATGGGCACGATCATGTCAAACTTGGGGCGCTTGGCCGGGTCCTCGTTCATGCAGATCTTCATCAGCTTGCAGATGTGTGGGGAGATGCCGGGCGGGATGGTGGGACGCAGCCCCTCCAGGGCCACCTGGGAGCAGGGCGGAGCAGGACGGGATCAGGAACCGGCCCCAGCACGGGAGCAGGACGGGATCAGGAACCGGCCCCAACCCGGCGCGGGAGCAGGACGGGATCAGGAACCGGCCCCAGCGCGGTGCAGGAGCAGGACGGGATCAGGAACCGGCCCCAGCCCATCGCAGGAGCAGGACGGGATCAGGAACCGGCCCCAGCCCGGCGCAGGAGCAGGACGGGATCAGGAACCGGCCCCAGCCCATCGCAGGAGCAGGACGGGATCAGGAACCGGCCCCAGCCCATCGCAGGAGCAGGACGGGATCAGGAACCGGCCCCAGCCCGGCGCGGGAGCAGGACGGGATCAGGAGCCCCAGCCCAGCGCAGGAGCAGGACGGGATCAGGAACCGGCCCCAGCCCAGCACAGGAGCAGGACGGGATCAGGAACCGGCCCCAGCCCGGCGCGGGAGCAGGACGGGATCAGGAACCGGCCCCAGCCCAGCACAGGAGCAGGACGGGATCAGGAACCGGCTCCAGCCCGGAGCAGGACGGGATCGGGAGCCCCAGCGCAGGAGCAGGAGCGGGGGCTCTCCTCGGCCCCCCGGCTCCGCAGCTCCGCCCGTCACGCCCGTGGGCGTTCCCGGCCCTCTCCTCACCTTCATGCCGATCTCCATGTTGGACAGGTCTGCAAAGGGCACCTCGCGCGTCACCAGCTCCCACAGCAGCACCGCGAAGCTCCACATGTCGGCCGAGCGCCGGTTGATCTCCTCCGGCTTCTTCTGCAGGGCTGCAGGACCAGCGGGGCTGAGCGGGGCGGGGGGGCCGAGGGGCGGGGACCGGCTCCGGGCACTCACTCACCTTCTGGCGCCACCCAGGCGGGCGCGTACATCCTGCCCGGGCACTGGAAGGAGAACTTCACGTCGGCCATGCTGATCCGGGCCGTCATGTCCTCGTCGATCTGCGGAGAGCGGGGTTGGGAGCGGCCCTGCCTGGCGCGGGACGCGCCGCGGCGCCGCACTCACCATCACGCTGCGGCTGTTGAGGTGGTGGCGCGGGATGAGCGGCTCCAGCGTGTGCAGGAACGCCATGCCCCGCGCCACGTCGAACGCGAACTTCACCGCCTGCGTCTGGTCCACCACGAAGTCTGCGGGGCAGGGACACGGGATGAGGGGGGGACACGGGGGTGAGGGGGGGACACGGGCGTGAGGGGGGGACGTGAGGGGGCGACACGAGGGCGAGGGGCCCACGTGAGGGGTGATGCCACCGCGGGGTGGGTGACGCTGTCGGGCTCCGCGCGCGGGTGCAGGAGGGCGTGCGCACGGCAGCCCAGCCTGCCGCTGCAGCTGGGGGTCCCCGCTCCCCAAACACACGGGGAGAAGCTGTGGAGGGGGGACGGCGCTCTGCCCCGCGGCCCCGGCAGCACTCACTTGTCCCCTCGTGCAGCACGTTGTAGAGGGAGCCGTAGGGCATCCAGTGGCTGATGACGGTGGGGTGGGGGGCCGGGGGGGCCTGGCAGGCGCCCAGCACCGGGAGCACGTTGGGGTGAGAGAAGATCCTGCGGGGGAAGCGCAGCCCTGAGCAGGGGGAGCTGCCCGCCCCCCTGGCGCCGTCGGGCGTCCCCGGGCGCCGCAGCCTGCGCAGCCGCGGCGCGGGCGCTCACCGCAGCTTCGGGTACTCCTCGTTGAAGTCGCGGCTCTTCCGGGTCGTCCAGTCCCGGATTTTCAGCACTTTGACGACGATGTCGTTGCCTTGCCAGCGCCCCTTCCAGAGCTGCGGGGACACGGAGCCGGTCACCGCGGCACACGCGCGGTCCCCAAGCCCCCCCAGCCCCACGGGACCCTCGGGTCACGGCAAGTCGCGGGAGCGAGCCGTGGCCACCGGCGCCAGGCAGCGCTTGCCCCGCGGGCCGGCCGCGCCGGGACGCCGGAGCCCCCGAGCGCCGTGTCCCGGTTCCGCTCGCAGCGGGGTCCGCGGGGCAGGGTTCCCGTCGCCGCGCGGCCTGCGCACCTCGCCCGACTGGTTCTCGTTCAGTCTCTGGCTCAGGCTCAGCTGCTTGAAGTCTATTCCGGCCAGTTTGTTGAGAGTCCCGTTCCCTGTCACAAAAGGAGACGCGTGTGGCTCCCGGAGCCTCCTCCGGAGTCCGCACGGGAGGCGGTTCCAGCGGGACCCGCTGCGCCAGGAGCCCTGGGGAGGGGGTTTCCAGCGCCCGGAGGGGCCGTTTTCCCTTCCCGTCCCCAGGAGCTGCCGCGCGCTCGGCCGTTCCGCCGGGGCTCAGCGCTTACGGGGCCGCGTGCGGGTCGTGCCCTTCCAGAACGTGTCCTTGTAGGGGATCTTGGTGAGGCTCTGGCCCAGCTTCTCGGCGCGCTCTGCGGACACACGGACGTGGGAGGGGGCACGGGGAGGGGGCATGGGGAGGGGGACACGGGGAGGGGGACACGGGGAGGGGGCATGGGGAGGGAGCACGGGGAGGGGGCACGGGGAGGGGGACACGGGGAGGGGGACACGGGGAGGGGGGCACGGGAAGGGGGGCACGGGAAGGGGGGCACGGGGAGGGGGCACGGGGAGGGGGCACGGGGAGGGGGACACGGGGAGGGGGCACGGGGAGGGGGACACGGGGAGGGGGACACGGGGAGGGGGCATGGGGAGGGGGACACGGGGAGGGAGCACGGGGAGGGGGCACGGGGAGGGGGCATGGGGAGGGGGACACGGGGAGGGGGACACGGGGAGGGGGCATGGGGAGGGGGACACGGGGAGGGGGCACGGGGAGGGGGCACGGGGAGGGGGCACGGGGAGGGGGCACGGGGAGGTGGGCATGGGGAGGGGGCACGGGGAGGGGGCATGGGGAGGTGGGCATGGGAAGGGGGCACGGGGAGGGGGGCACGGGGGGTGGGCACGGGGAGGGGGGCACGGGGGGTGGGCACAGGGAGCTCGCTGAGGAGCGCGGCGCCGCGGCGGGAGCCGGGCTGTGGGTCAGGATGGGACCCTCCTACCTCTCAGCACCTCCCTGAGCGGGGTCTTGGCTTTGTCGATGGGCGTCTCGCCGTATTTGTTGGCGATGCTGACCAGGGCGCCGTTGCCCACCAGGTCCTGAGGGCAGAGAGAGCAGCCGGGGGTCAGTCCCCAGCGTCCCCGCGCACGCGGCTCCCGCCCTGCGCCCCCTCCCGCCCTGCGCCCCTCACCTCGGCCAGCTGGTCGTGGCCCCAGAAGCAGGCGTAGTGCAGCGGCGCGTTGCCGTGCTCGTTCACCGCGTTGATGTCCGCCTTGAACTGGATCAGCTGCGCCGGGGACGGGCCCGGTGAGCCGGAGCGGGTTCTGGCCCCAGCACCGCGCCCTGGGGCGCGCCAAGGGGGGGCCGCGCGAGGGACAGCGGGGACACGCACCTTCTGCACGATGTCGCGGTGGCCGTGGCTGGCGGCCAGGTGCAGCGGCGTGTCGTCGCCGCGGTTCATGACGTTGATGCGCGCCCCCCGCATGATGAGCATGTCCACCACGCTGGCGCGGCCCTCGCGGCAGGCCCAGTGCAGCGGGCTGAACCCGTGGTCATCCCTGCAGGGCCACGGCGGCGGCTCAGCCGGGGGGCCGAGCGCGGGCAGGGCTGCCGTGGCACCGCGGCGGGACGTGGCACCCTGTGCCCACACGCCAACGCACCGGCTGCGAGCCCGGGGGACGGGCCAAGGGACAGGCTGAGCAGGGACAGGCTGAGTGGGGCCAAAGGGACAGGCTGAGCAGGGACAGGGACAGGGACAGGCTGAGCAGGGACAGGGACAGGGACAGGGACAGGCTGAGTGGGGCCAAAGGGACAGGCTGAGCAGGGACAGGGACAGGCTGAGTGGGGACAGGGACAGGCTGAGCAGGGACAGGCTGAGTTGGGACAGGGACAGGCTGAGCAGGGGCAGGGACAGGGACAGGCTGAGCGGGGACAGGGACAGGCTGAGTGGGGCCAAAGGGACAGGCTGAGCAGGGACAGGGACAGGCTGAGCAGGGACAGGGACAGGGACAGGCTGAGCGGGGACAGGGACAGGCTGAGCAGGGCCAAGGGACAGGGACAGGCTGAGTGGGGACAGGGACAGGGACAGGCTGAGCGGGGACAGGGACAGGCTGAGCAGGGCCAAGGGACAGGCTGAGTGGGGACAGGGACAGGGACAGGGACAGGCTGAGTGGGGACAGGGACAGGCTGAGCAGGGCCAAGGGACAGGGACAGGCTGAGCGGGGACAGGGACAGGGACAGGCTGAGCGGGGACAGGGACAGGGACAGGCTGAGTGGGGACAGGGACAGGGACAGGCTGAGCAGGGCCAAGGGACAGGGACAGGCTGAGCGGGGACAGGGACAGGCTGAGTGGGGACAGGGACAGGGACAGGCTGAGCAGGGACAGGGACAGGGACAGGCTGAGCGGGGACAGGGACAGGGACAGGCTGAGTGGGGACAGGGACAGGGACAGGCTGAGCGGGGACAGGGACAGGCTGAGCAGGGACAGGGACAGGGACAGGCTGAGTGGGGACAGGGACAGGGACAGGCTGAGCAGGGACAGGGACAGGCTGAGTGGGGACAGGGACAGGCTGAGTGGGGACAGGGACAGGCTGAGCAGGGCCAAGGGACAGGCTGAGCGGGGCCAAGGGACAGGGACAGGCTGAGCGGGGACAGGGACAGGGACAGGCTGAGTGGGGACAGGGACAGGGACAGGCTGAGTGGGGACAGGGACAGGCTGAGCAGGGCCAAGGGACAGGGACAGGGACAGGCTGAGCAGGGACAGGGACAGGGACAGGGACAGGCTGAGCGGGGACAGGGACAGGGACAGGCTGAGTGGGGACAGGGACAGGCTGAGTGGGGACAGGGACAGGGACAGGCTGAGTGGGGACAGGGACAGGCTGAGCAGGGACAGGGACAGGCTGAGCAGGGACAGGGACAGGGACAGGGACAGGGACAGGGACAGGGACAGGGACAGGGACAGGCTGAGCGGGGACAGGGACAGGCTGAGCAGGGCCAAGGGACAGGCTGAGCGGGGCCAAGGGACAGGGACAGGCTGAGCGGGGACAGGGACAGGGACAGGCTGAGCGGGGACAGGGACAGGGACAGGCTGAGCGGGGACAGGGACAGGGACAGGCTGGGTGTCTCTCCGCTGGGTTTAGGGGTAGGGCAGCCCCCAGCAGCCCGTGTTCCCCGCCCCGGACCAGCGCTGGCAGAGCCGGATCCTCCCCGGCCTGCTCGGCTGCTCCTGCCCAAGTAAGGGAGGAGGAGACCGGGCGGCCTTAAAAGGAGACCCAGGCTGGCGGGGGCGCACCCCGGCCCTGCGGCTCCGCGGGGTGACCGATCTGCTCCCGCAGTGTCCCCGCCAGCCCCGCACCTCCCTGCGGGGTGACCGATCTGCTCCCGCAGTGTCCCCACCAGCCCCGCGCCTCCCTGCGGGGTGACCGATCTGCTCCCGCAGTGTCCCCACCAGCCCCGCACCTCCCTGCGGGGTGACCGATCTGCTCCCGCAGTGTCCCCACCAGCCCCGCACCTCCCTGCGGGGTGACCGATCTGCTCCCGCAGTGTCCCCGCCAGCCCCGCGCCTCCCTGCGGGGTGACCGATCTGCTCCCGCAGTGTCCCCACCAGCCCCGCACCTCCCTGCGGGGTGACCGATCTGCTCCCGCAGTGTCCCCACCAGCCCCGCACCTCCCTGCGGGGTGACCGATCTGCTCCCGCAGTGTCCCCACCAGCCCCGCACCTCCCTGCGGGCAGGAGGGCAGGACAGGCGGGACAGGCGGGACAGGCAGGACAGGCGGGAGGGCAGGACAGGCGGGAGGGCAGGACAGGCGGGACAGGCAGGACAGGCGGGACAGGCAGGACAGGCAGCAGGACAGGTGGGCAGGAGGGCAGGCAGGAGGCAGGGAGGACGGGAGGGCAGGACAGGCAGCAGGACAGGAGGGCAGGAGGACAGGATAGACAGGAGGGCAGGACAGGAGGGCAGGACAGGAGGGCAGGAGGACAGGAGGACAGGAGGGCAGGAGGACAGGAGGACAGGAGGGCAGGAGGACAGGAGGGCAGGAGGACAGGCAGGAGAGGAGGACAGGAGGACAGGAGGACAGGAGGGCAGGAGGACAAGAGGACAGGAGGGCAGGAGGGCAGGAGGACAGGAGGACAGGAGGACAGGCAGGAGAGGAGGACAGGAGGGCAGGAGGACAGGAGGGCAGGAGGACAGGAGGACAGGAGGACAGAAGGGCAGGAGGGCAGGAGGGCAGGAGGACAGGAGGGCAGGAGGGCAGGAGGGCAGGAGGACAGGAGGACAGGAGGGCAGGAGGACAGGAGGGCAGGAGGGCAGGAGGGCAGGAGGACAGGAGGGCAGGAGGACAGGAGGACAGGAGGACAGGAGGACAGGAGGACAGGAGGGCAGGAGGACAGGAGGACAGGAGGACAGGAGGACAGGAGGACAGGAGGGCAGGAGGACAGGAGGGCAGGAGGACAGGAGGACAGGAGGACAGGCAGGAGAGGAGGACAGGAGGGCAGGAGGACAGGAGGACAGGAGGACAGGAGGACAGGAGGGCAGGAGGACAAGAGGACAGGAGGGCAGGAGGGCAGGAGGACAGGAGGACAGGAGGACAGGCAGGAGAGGAGGACAGGAGGGCAGGAGGACAGGAGGGCAGGAGGACAGGAGGACAGGAGGGCAGGAGGACAGGAGGGCAGGAGGGCAGGAGGACAGGAGGGCAGGAGGACAGGAGGGCAGGAGGACAGGAGGACAGGAGGGCAGGAGGACAGGAGGGCAGGAGGGCAGGAGGGCAGGAGGACAGGAGGGCAGGAGGACAGGAGGGCAGGAGGACAGGAGGGCAGGAGGGCAGGAGGACAGGAGGACAGGAGGGCAGGAGGGCAGGAGGACAGGAGGACAGGAGGACAGGAGGACAGGAGGGCAGGAGGGCAGGAGGACAGGAGGACAGGAGGACAGGAGGGCAGGAGGGCAGGAGGACAGGAGGACAGGAGGACAGGAGGGCAGGAGGGCAGGAGGGCAGGAGGACAGGAGGGCAGGAGGACAGGAGGACAGGAGGACAGGAGGGCAGGAGGACAGGAGGACAGGCGGGCCAGCTGCCCCCAGGCAGGTTCCCTGGGACAGGCGCCCAGCGAGCGCCAGCAGCCCCTGTCCCTCACGCACCAGCGGCCGGCCCGGTGTGACCGGAGCACGGAGGGACCGGCAGGCGCGCCGGAGGCGCCGGGCAGCACGAGCGCGGGAGGCGCTGCCGTGGCCCTGAGGGGCCGTCGGTGCGGGCAGCTCCGCCCGAGCCCCGTGCCGGCCTGGGCACGCTGCCGGGGGCTCGCAGGAGCTCCGGGGCAGGGGATGCGCCGTGGGGGAGATGTGGGGCAGGGCGCGGGTCAGCCCTGACAGAGCCCGGCTCCCGTGAGAGCGGGAGCAGCGGCACCGCTGCCGGGAGGGGCCGGGTCAGTGTCACCCGGGGCCGGGTCAGTGTCACCCGGGGCCGGGGTCAGAGTCACCCGGGGCCGGGTCAGTGTCACCCGGGGCCGGGGTCAGTGTCACCCGGGCCGGGTCAGTGTCACCCGGGGCCGGGTCAGTGTCACCCGGGGCCGGGGTCAGTGTCACCCGGGCCGGGTCAGTGTCACCCGGGCCGGGGTCAGTGTCACCCGGGGCCGGGGTCAGAGTCACCCGGGGCCGGGTCAGTGTCACCCGGGCCGGGGCCGCTCCCCGCCGCGCCACCCGCGCCCTGTGCAGCCGCGGCCGAGGAAGCGGCTGCAGGACGCGCCGCGCTCGTGCCTCAGCGATGCGGTAACTTCCTCCGGCGGGAGGGGCCCAATCCCGCCCCCCGCCCCGCGCACGCAGCGGAAACGAGACCCGGCCCGGCCTGCGCCCCCGGCCCGGCCAGCGCCCCCGGCCCCATCCAGCGCCCCCGGCCCCATCCAGCGCCCCCGGCCCGGCCAGCGCCCCCGGCCCCATCCAGCGCCCCCGGCCCCATCCAGCGCACCCGGCCCCATCCAGCGCCCCCGGCCCGGCCAGCGCCCCCGGCCCCATCCAGCGCCCCCGGCCCCATCCAGCGCCCCCGGCCCCATCCAGCGCCCCCGGCCCGGCCAGCGCCCCCGGCCCCATCCAGCGCCCCCGGCCCCGGCCAGCGCCCCCGGCCCCGCCTGCGCCCCCGGCCCCGCCTGCGCCCCCGGCCCCATCCAGCGCCCCCGGCCCCGCCAGCGCCCCCGGCCCCATCCAGCGCCCCCGGCCCCATCCAGCGCACCCGGCCCCATCCAGCGCCCCCGGCCCCGCCTGCGCCCCCGGCCCCATCCAGCGCCCCCGGCCCCATCCAGCGCCCCCGGCCCCATCCAGCGCCCCCGGCCCCGCCTGCGCCCCCGGCCCCATCCAGCGCCCCTGGCCCCGCCAGCGCCCCCGGCCCGGCCAGCGCCCCCGGCCCCGTCCAGCGCCCCCGGTCCCATCCAGCGCCCCCGGCCCCGGCGGGTCCGTCCCGCTCACCCCTGGTTCAGGTCGTTCTCGGTGTTGTCCAGCCAGAGCCGCACGGCCACCGCGTTGCCCTCTCGGCACTGCGTGAAGATGTCGTCCATCGCGGCTCTCGCTGCGGGGGGGGGGGTGAGGACGCGGGTCCCGCTGCGGCGCGGCGCTCCTGCCCCTTTCCACGCGCGGCGCTGGGGCCGGGACGCCGCCTCCCGCAGCCCCTCTGCTGGGGCGGCTCCTGGGAGCGGGTCGGGAGCCCTGCGAGCCCCCCTCGGCAGCCCTGCGGAAACCCGCGGGGACGGGCTGGGCTGGGGACGGAGCCGGGCTGGGGACAGAGCCGGGCTGGGGACGGAGCCGGGCTGGGGACGGGCTGGGCTGGGGACGGGCTGGGCTGGGGACAGAGCCGGGCTGGGGACAGAGCTGGGCTGGGGACAGAGCCGGGCTGGGGACAGAGCCGGGCTGGGGACAGAGCCGGGCTGGGGACGGGCTGGGCTGGGGACGGGCTGGGCTGGGGACAGAGCCGGGCTGGGGACAGAGCCGGGCTGGGGACGGGCTGGGCTGGGGACGGAGCCGGGCTGGGGACGGAGCCGGGCTGGGGACGGAGCCGGGCTGGGGACGGAGCCGGGCTGGGGACGGAGGGGAAGCTCCCGGCCGCCTCCATCAGCCCGCAGGAAGCAGATCTGGCATCCGCGGGCTTATCTGCGGGCCCAGCCGGGCCCGTGTGCCCGCATCGCCCGGGGAGCGGGCGGGGGGGCCCCAGCACCGCCCCGCGTGGCACCCACAGCTCCGCAGACCCGCCGGTCCCAGCTCTGACCCAGCTTGGCTGAGCTCAGCACAGCGTCCCACTCGAGACGCTGGGACCCCACAGGTCCAGAGGCTCCCCCTCTCTGCACTGTAACCGACAGACAGCCCGGGCCAGAGCCAGCCCAGAGCGCTCGGCCTGGTCCATCTGCCACGCTGACAGCAGCCGTGTCACCGAGAGCCAGGGCTGCACCGCCCGAGCGCCCCGCACGCACGTTCCTGCCCGGGGGCTGCGGCACCGGGCAGGGACACGGGGCAGCGGCACCGGGCAGGGACACGGGGCAGCGGCACCGGGCAGGGACACGGGGCAGCGGCACCGGGAAAGGACACGGAGCAGCGGCACCGGGCAGGGACATGGTGCTGTGGCACCGGGCAGGGACGCGGGGCAGCGGCACCGGGAAAGGACACGGGGCAGCGGCACCGGGCAGGGACATGGTGCTGTGGCACCGGGCAGGGACATGGTGCTGTGGCACCGGGCAGGGACGCGGGGCTGTGGCACCGGGCAGGGACATGGTGCTGAGGCACCAGGCAGGGACACGGGGCAGCGGCACCGGGCAGGGACGCGGGGCAGCGGCACCGGGCAGGGACATGGTGCTGAGGCACCAGGCAGGGATGCGGGGCTGCCCTCCGAGGGTCCCGTAGTGCAGGGACAGACCCAGCGCGAAGCCCCCGGCCGGTGCTCGCCCCGCTGCAGCGGGACCCCGCCCGCTCTGCCGGGCTGGCTGGCCCCGCGGGCACCGCATGGCCCGGCCGGCTCCGCGGGGCGGGGACACAGGACACCCGCCCCGTGGCCTGGAGCCCCGGGGAGCCCCACGGGCACCAGGAGCAGCTCTGGCACCGCCGGGGCAGCACCGGCCCCGCTCCCGCTCACCCGCTGCGGAGAACGGAGCAGCCCTGCCCCGGGCCTCGGCCGACGTGCTGCGGGTCCCGCCAGCGCCCCAGGGCGGGCAGCGCTGCCCCCAGACCAGATCTGTCACCGCCAGCTGGGACAGGACCAGGGGACGGGACCCCAGCGACACCCCATCCTGCCCCAGCCCCGCGGGACTCGTGCCGCGCTGCCACCGCTGCCGGCCCTGCAGCGTGTCCCTGCCCGGCCCGGGGTGCCCCGCTGTCCCCGCTGCCGGCCCTGCAGCGTGTCCCTGCCTGCCCCGGGGTGCCGCGCTGTCCCCGCTGCCCTGCAGCGTGTCCCTGCCTGCCCCGGGGTGCCCCGCTGTCCCCGCTGCCCTGCAGCGTGTCCCTGCCCGGCCCGGGGTGCCCCGCTGTCCCCGCTGCCCTGCAGCGTGTCCCTGCCCGGCCCGGGGTGCCCCGCTGTCCCCGCTGCCCTGCAGCGTGTCCCTGCCTGCCCCGGGGTGCCCCGCTGTCCCCGCTGCCCTGCAGCGTGTCCCTGCCCGGCCCGGGGTGCCCCGCTGTCCCCGCTGCCCTGCAGCGTGTCCCTGCCCGGCCCGGGGTGCCCCGCTGTCCCCGCTGCCCTGCAGCGTGTCCCTGCCCGGCCCGGGGTGCCCCGCTGTCCCCGCTGCCCTGCAGCGTGTCCCTGCCCGGCCCGGGGTGCCCCGCTGTCCCCGCTGCCCTGCAGCGTGTCCCTGCCCGGCCCGGGGTGCCCCGCTGTCCCCGCTGCCCTGCAGCGTGTCCCTGCCTGCCCCGGGGTGCCCCGCTGTCCCCGCTGCCCTGCAGCGTGTCCCTGCCCGGCCCGGGGTGCCGCGCTGTCCCCGCTGCCCTGCAGCGTGTCCCTGCCCGGCCCGGGGTGCCGCGCTGTCCCCGCACCAGCCCTGGCCCCGGCCAGGCTGCCAGTGGCCCAGCCCCTGCCCTGCCCGAGCCGAGGGGCATCCACCCCCCGCGGCCAAGTGGCCACGCTGCCCCGCTGAGCCCGCGCTGCCCCCGTCCCCACGATGCAGAGCCCCGGGCCACCCCGCGCTGCCCGCCCCGGTCCTCAGGAGCTCTGACCCAAGACCCATCGCCCAGCCCAAGGCCAGGCCCGGCCTAAGGCCCGGCCCAGCCCCTGCCCAGCTCCCGCCACACCTGGGCCAGCCCAGCCTGCTCGAGCCCAGCCCTGCCGCCCCAGTCCCGCCCCGTTCGCAGCCTGTCCCAGCCCAGCCCGGCCCCGGCCGCTGCCCCTCAGCCCCCGGCCCGGCCCAGCCCGGACTGACCGCGACCGGCCCCGTCCCTCCCCACCGCGTTCGGTCCCGACCCGCGCCCGCGCCAGCCCGACCCCGCCCGGCCTTGTGCGCGCCCACGCGCAGCCCGGTCCCGCTTCCTCCCCAGCCCAGCCCAGCGCGGCCCGGCCCGGCCCGGCCGCCCTTACCGGCTCCGGCGGCGGCGCAGGGCGGCGGCTCGGGGGAGCGGGCAGCGCGCGGGCTCCGCCCCGGGCCGCCCGCCGCCAGCGCCCCCTGCCGGCCGCCCGCCGCACCGGCTCCGGCTCCGGCTCCGGCTCCGGCTCCGCGCCGCGGGCGGGGGCCGCGGGCGCGCGGGCAGCGGCGGGGGCGGCACCGGGCGCGGCGGCACCGGCACGAGCCCTGGGCGGGGAGCGGGGGCACCGGCCGGGGCGCACCGGGTGTGGGCGGAGCGAACCGCGTGTGGGAGGGGCGAACCGGGTGTGGGCGGGGCGAACCGGGTGTGGGCGGGGCGAACCGGGTGTGGGGGGCGAGCCGGGCAGCGGGCGGAGCGAACCGCGCCGGGCTGCTCGGCCTCCGGGCCGCAGGGGGCGTTACTTCCGCGGGTGCTGTCGCGGCCGCTCTGGGCGCCCGGCGGGCGCACGTGGGCACCGGTCGTGGTTGCGGCTCCCGGCCCGGGCAGCCCCGCGGCCGCCGCGCCATGTTCGCGGAACAGCAGCGGGACGGCGGGGCGCAGGGCCCGGGCCGGCCGGTAAGGAGTGCGCGCGGGGGGCCGGGCCGGTCCGGGGCGCGGGGGAGGTGACCGGCCCCTCGCCCTCCGCAGGGCGAGCCCCGCGGCCGCCGCGCCATGTTCGCGGAACAGCAGCGGGACGGCGGGGCGCAGGGCCCGGGCCGGCCGGTAAGGAGTGCGCGCGGGGGGCCGGGCCGGTCCGGGGCGCGGGGGAGGTGACCGGCCCCTCGCCCTCCGCAGGGCGCCGCCGCAGCACCGGGGAAACGGCGTCGGCGGCCGCCGGGACACAGCGCGGCCGAGCCCGGCAGGCGGCCCGGGAAGCGGAGACGGGCCGGCGGGCAGCGGGCGGCGGCGGAGGGGCGGCCGGCCGGGCCCGGGGAGCCGCCGCGGAGCGGGCAGCGCCCGGACACAGGTACCGGGGCCGCCCTGCGGCGGGGCCGGCCGGGCCTGCGGGGCCGCGGCGGGAGCCGGGACCGGCCGCCCTGACGTCCCTCTCGGCCCCCCAGGCGCGTCGGCTGAGCGGCCCCGGCCGAGCGCGGAGCCCCCGGCGCGGGGCCCGGGCGGGAGGCAGCGCGGGAACAAGCGGCGGCCGCAGAACGAGCCCCGGGCGGGCCCCGGCGGGGCGCGGGGCGCGGGAGCGGCGCTGCCCGGCGCGGGCTCGGGGCGCTCGGCGGCGCTGCGGGCGCGGATGGAGGAGCGGCTGCTGGGCGCCCGGTTCCGCTACATCAACCAGCAGCTCTACACGTCCAGCAGCCGCGACGCAGCGCGGCTCTTCCAGAGCGACCCCGAGGCCTTCGAGATCTACCACCGCGGCTTCGCCCGGCAAGTGGGGCGCTGGCCGGAGAACCCCGTGCAGCGCATCATCCGCTGCCTGCGGCGCCGGTGAGCGGGCGGACCGGGGACCCGGGCTGCTGAGCGGGAGGGGTGTCCTGAGCTCCCTCCCCCGCCAGGCCAGCCTCGCTCGTGGTGGCAGATTTTGGGTGCGGTGACTGCAAGATTGCGAGCAGCATCAAGAACAAGGTTCACTGCTTCGACCTGGTGCCTCTCAGCCCGCTGGTCACCGTCTGCGACATGGCCAAGGTGGGGCTGGGGGGCTGTGCGCTGCGGGGTGCGGGCTGGGGGGTGGACGTGGGGACAGGAGAGGGCGGTCGGGGCTCCTGGGCGCCAGAGGGGGCACGCGGCTGTTTGGGAAACTGGGGCACCTCCACCCGTGGGCTCCGCGGACAAGATGCGCCATCGAGCCCGAGGGCCTGGGGAGCGGGAGCGCGCGGAAGGGCTGCCTGGCCCCGTCACCATCCTCCTCCCGCTCCTGGGCGCGCGGCCTGGTTGGCGTGTGACAGGTGCCTCTGGCAGCCGAGTCGGTGGATGTCGCGGTGTTCTGCCTGGCGCTGATGGGCACCAACCTGCAGGAGATCCTGGAAGAGGCCAACCGTGTGCTGAAGCCCGGGTAGGCAGAGACGTGCGTGCCGGCTGTGCTGGGTGGGGGGCCGGGGGGCGGCGGGGTGCGCAGGGAGGGGCAGGCTGGGCTTTGGGAGGGGGTCAGGAGGTGCGGGGGTTCAGGAGGTGTTGGGGTGCACAGGGAGGGGCGGGCTGGCCTTTGGGCGGGGGGTCAGGAGGTGTCGGGGTGCGCAGGGAGGGGCGGGCTGGCCTTTGGGAGGGGGTCAGGAGGTGCGGGGGTTCAGGAGGTGTCAGGGTGCGCAGGGAGGGGCAGGCTGGCCTTTGGGTGGGGGTTCAGGAGGTGCGGGGGTTCAGGAGGTGTCAGGGTGCGCAGGGAGGGGCAGGCTGGCCTTTGGGCGGGGGGTCAGGAGGTGCGGGGGTTCAGGAGGTGTCGGGGTGCAGGGAGGGGCAGGCTGGCCTTTGGGCGGGGGGTCAGGAGGTGCGGGGGTTCAGGAGGTGTCGGGGTGCACAGGGAGGGGTGGGCTGGCCTTTGGGCGGGGCGTCAGGAGGTGTCAGGGTGCACGGGGGGGCCGTGCCACTGGAGCTGCCCGCGCTGCCGCGCTCAGGGCCGCGCTGTCCGCAGGGGCGCGCTGCTGGTGGCCGAGGTGGCCAGCCGCTTTGAGGACGTCCGCGCCTTTGTGAACGCCATGGCTCAGCTGGGCTTCAAGAGCGTCTCCAAGGTGCGTCCCCACGCCTGCTCTGCGCTGGGTGCGCTGGGAGCTGGGGGCCCCAGGAGGAGCCCCTGGTCCCCGGCAGCCGCAGAGCGCCCCTGGGGCTCGGGCAGCGGGGCAGCGCAGCCGGGCGCCGGCAGGGACCGCGGCCAGGGTGGTGGCAGGGTGTGGGGACAGGAGAGGACCCAGGGCACACTGGGGTGTGGGGCTGAGGGCTGGGGGGAGGTTTGAGGGGCCTGGGGCCAATGGGGCTGTGGTGCTTATTTCTTACAGAGTCTGGGGGACCTGGGGTCTGTGGGGTATGCGGTACTGGGGTCTGAAAGTGTGGTTGTGCGGGACCTGGGACCATCTGGGTTCTGGGACTCGGAGCACACGGGGGATGAGGAGCATGAGTTAGGGTAGGGGAGCAGGGGGCAGCCAGGGGCCATGGTGCTGGAGTTTGGGGTGGGTTGGTGTTCCTGGAGACCCCGGGAATGTGGGAGGGTTGGGGTTGGCAGTGGTGCTGGGGCCAGAGCTCCCCGGGCGCTGCTCCCGCAGGACCTCTCCAGCGCCTTCTTCTACCTGCTGGAGTTCGCCAAGACCGGGCCCCCCCGGGGCCGCCCCGCGCCCGGGCTGCGCCTGCGGCCGTGCCTGTACAAGCGCCGCTGAGGGCGGGGCTGAGCGCCAGGCCCCGCCCCTCGGCCCCGCCCACAGCCAGGCCTCGGCCCCGCCCCGCGCCTGCGGCCGTGCCTGTACAAGCGCCGCTGAGGGCGGGGCTGAGCGCCGCTCCGCCCCTCGGCCCCGCCCACAGCCAGGCCTCGGCCCCGCCCCGCGCCTGCGGCCGTGCCTGTACAAGCGCCGCTGAGGGCGGGGCTGAGCGCCAGGCCCCGCCCCTCGGCCCCGCCCCGCGCCTGCGGCCGTGTTTGTACAGGCGCCCCTGAGGGCGGGGCTGAGCGCCAGGCCCCGCCCACAGTCGGCCCCGCCACTCGGCCCCGCCCCGCGCAGGCGCGGTTCCCAATAAAGCTGCAGTTTCCTCACGGCTGCGGTGTTGGGGGCGGGGCGTGGGCGGAGCGCGGGGCGGGGCCGGCGGCGCCTGCGCAGTGCGCGGGGCCTGCTGGCGGTCGCTCGGGATGTCGGGGCCGGGCGGGCCGGGCCCCGGCGGGCCCAAGCTGGACATCAACCTGGCCGGCGCGGCCGAGCTGGAGGGCGCGCTCCGCGGCATCGGCCGCCGCCGGGCCCGCGGCATCGTGCGCAAGAGAGAGGTGCGGGCGCGGCGCTGCCGGGCGGGGCGGCGGCGCTCTGCGGGAGCGGTCCCGGCGGGGCCGGGCAGGAGCGGGGCGCCGCGGGGCAGCGGGCGGGCGGGAGCGCCGTGCCCGGGCCGGCCGGTGCTGCCGGGCCGGGGGCAGCCGCGTCCTGCGCTGCGGCCCCGCGGGCCCCGCGGGCGGGTCCGGCCGGCTGGCTGCGGCGGCGCGGGGCGGCAGCGCCGGCTCCTCGGGGTCCGCGGCCGGGCTGTCCCGCCGGCTCCGGGGCTGCTCCGGGCGACGGGCCGAGCAGCCGGGTGCTCCCCGCTGGGCCGGGATCGGGGCCGCCGGGATCCGCCGGGCGGGCCGGGGCCGCTCTGCGGCGGCTCCGCGGACGGGCCGGCCCGCTCCCGGGCTCCCGTGTCCCGGTTCCCGTGTCCCGGCTTCCCGTGTCCCGGCTTCCCGTGTCCCGGCTTCCCGTGTCCCGGCTTCCCGTGTCCCGGTTCCCGTGTCCCGGGCTCCCGTGTCCCGGGCTCCCGTGTCCCGGTTCCCGTGTCCCGGTCCGCGGGCGCTGCCGGGAGCAGCAAAGGGAGTTCCCGGCGGGGCAGGAAGGAGCAGCCGGGGCGGTGCGGTCACCGCGGGTGGGAACGGCGCCGCTCCGGGTGGCGATGAGCTGTCACTGGGAGGGGACAGCCGGGGAGGCGCCGGGCGGTATCACCGGTGACATGGCCGGGAGGTGAGCGGATCCCGGGCCGTGTCTGGGACGGTGAGCGGATCCCGGGCCGTGTCTGGGACGGTGAGCGGATCCCGGGCCGTGTCTCCATCACCGGGTGACATGGGCGGGACGGTGAGCGGGTCCCGGGCCGTGTCTGGGACGGTGAGCAGATCCCGGGCCGTGTCTGCTGTGGCGCTTTAGCAGCGACAGGAACGTTGGTGCCACCTTTTTGTCGCTGGTGCCACGGGGAGCCGGTGAGGTCCCGGCTGGGGCTCGGCGTGGGGCGCAGGAGGCAGAGGAGCGGGCAGGGCGTCGGGAAGGGCTGGAGAGGTCCCGGCTGGGGCTCAGCGTCGGGCGCAGGAGGCAGAGGAGTGGGCAGGGCGTCGGGAAGGGCTGGTGAGGTCCCGGCTGGGGTTCCACGTCGGGTGCAGGAGGCAGAGGAGCGGGCAGGGGGTCGGGAAGGGCTGGTGAGGTCCCGGCTGGGGCTCAGTGTCGGGCGCAGGAGGCAGAGGAGTGGGCAGGGCGTCGGGAAGGGCTGGTTTGACAAGGCCGGGCTGGGAGAGCTTGGCTGTTTTTGGCCTGGAAAGGCGGCTGAGAGGGGCAGGGTCACCCGCTATAAATACAATGGGAATGTAAACACCGTGGGCACGGAAGAGTAAAAGTCGCTTAAAAAAAGAGCGCTGGTCCGAGAACAGGTGAGGACGGGTCTGCCAAAATTGAGCCGATCGGTAGGGCTGCACTTCGGGGCAAACCCGTTCACAGGGGAGAAGCGGCAGGAGCGCCCTGAAACAACGCAGGTGAATTTGGGAGAGCAGTCGGAACCTTGTCTGGCGCTGGTGCCGGTGTGAGCGGACAAGGTGGATGTTTCCCGGGTCCTGCCCCTCGGCCGCCGGCCCCGCAGCCTTGAGGCCCCTCGGCCGCCGGCCCCGCGGGCTTGAGGCCCCTTGGGCTGGGGCGGGAGCTGCTCGGGGTGCGCGCGGCTCCAGGTCCCGCTGCGGCTCCAGGTCCCGCTGCGGCTCCAGGTCCCGCTGCGGCTCCGGGTCCCGCTGCGGCTCCAGGCAGCGCCTGCCCCGTTTGCAGCACCGCGGGGTCCTGCACACACGTGTCTGCAGGAGACGGGGCTGTTCCCGTCCCCGAGCTGCCGACGGGGCCGATCGACCGCCTGGGCCGGGAGCCCTCCGGGGCTCGGCTCGGCTCTGGGTCTTGGCTCCAGGCCTCAGCTCGGCTCTGGGTCTCAGCTCTGGGTCTCGGCTCAGCTCTGGGTTCCGGGTCTCAGCTCCAGGTGTCAGCTCAGCTCCAGGTGTCAGCTCAGCTCCAGGTGTCAGCTCAGCTCCAGGTGTCAGCTCTGCTTGGCTCCAGGTCTTGGCTCCAGGTCTCAGCTTAGTTCCAGGTCTTGGCTCCGGGTCTCAGCTCAGCTCCAGGTCTCAGCTCAGCTCTGGGTCTCAGCTTCGGGTCTCGGCTCGGCTTTAGGTCTCAGCTCAGCTCCAGGTCTCAGCTCAGCTCAGCTGGAGCCAGTTTCCCTTTCTGAGCTCTCGCCTGTGCTCTGTGCCGCCAGCGTGCGGAGCAGCTCTGTTCCTGCTCTCGCAGTTTTGCTCAGGGCAGGGGAGTGTGGGCACAGGAGGGGTTACGTGGGAAGGGCTTTTTGGGCAGGAGGCGCCCCCGCCCCTGGGACGGCAGCGATGGGGACTCGCTGTGCGCAGTCTGGCCCAGCTCCGGCCCCGAGCCGCTCCCCGTGCGGCCCAGGAGCGGTGGCTGCGAGGGGCGGGTGCGCGGCCGGGAAGGAGCCGGGAGGGACTGCGCCCGGTGCCGCTTGGGGCTGCTCTGGGCGTCCCGCTCCACGGCCGCTCTCACTTCTCTCGCAGGAACTGAAGGGCTTCAGCTCGCTCGATGATCTTCTGCACGTCAAAGGCATCACCACGCGCATCCTGGAGCTGAACAGCCAGCGCATGACGTGCAGGAGGAGGCCGAGCGGCGAGGAGGCAGCGAGGGCCAGCCCGGCTCCGCAGGACGGCAGCGCTGCGGCGCCCCAGGTGGGAACGGGGCTCCCTGCCGCGGGGGCAGCGCGGGGCGGGGGGTCTGCGCCGGGCCGGCCTCTGCGCTGGGATGGGGTCTGTGCTGGGCCAGCGCCAGGGGCTGCGCTGGGACAGGGACAGGGGCTGGGCTGGGGTCTGCGCTGGGACAGGGCCGGGGTCTGCGCTGGGACAGGGCCGGGGTCTGCACTGGGACAGGGCCAGGGGCTGCGCTGGGACAGGGACAGGGGCTGCGCTGGGACAGGGGCTGCGCTGGGACAGGGACAGGGTCTGTGCAGGGCCAGGGGCTGCGCTGGGACAGGGGCTGCGCTGGGGTCTGCGCTGGGACAGGGGCTGCGCTGGGGTCTGCGCTGGGACAGGGTCTGTGCCGGGCCGGGGTCTGCGCTGGTATGGGGTCTGTGCCGGGCCAGGGCCAGGGTCTGCGCCAGGCTGGGGTCTGCTCTGGTACGGGGTCTGTGCTGGGACAGGTCTGCGCTGGTATGGGGTCTGTGCCGGGCCAGGGCCAGGGTCTGCGCCAGGCCGGGGTCTGTGCCGGGCCAGGGCCAGGGTCTGCGCCAGGCTGGGGTCTGCTCTGGTACGGGGTCTGTGCTGGGACAGGTCTGCGCTGGTATGGGGTCTGTGCCGGGCCAGGGCCAGGGTCTGCGCCAGGCTGGGGTCTGCTCTGGTACGGGGTCTGTGCAGGGACAGGGTCTGTGCAGGGACAGGGGCTGCGCTGGGGTCTGCACTGGGACAGGGTCTGCGCCGGGCCGGGGTCTGCGCTGGTATGGGGTCTGTGCCGGGCCAGGGACAGGGTCTGCGCCAGGCCGGGGTCTGCTCTGGTACGGGGTCTGTGCTGGGACAGGTCTGCGCTGGTATGGGGTCTGTGCAGGGACAGGGACAGGGTCTGGGCCGGGGTCTGCGCTGGGACAGGTCTGTGCTGGGCCAGGGCCAGGGTTCGCACCAGGCCGGGGTCTGCGCTGGGACAGGTCTGCGCTGGGCTGGGGTCCGCACTGGGACAGGGACAGGGTCTGTGCAGGGACAGGGTTTGTGCTGGTACGGGGTCTGTGCTGGGACAGGGACAGGGTCTGCGCAGGGACAGGGACAGGGTCTGTGCTGGTATGGGGTCTGTGCAGGGACAGGGACAGGGTCTGCGCTGGGACAGGGACAGGGACAGGGTCTGTGCTGGTACGGGGTCTGTGCAGGGACAGGGACAGGGTCTGCGCAGGGACAGGGTCTGTGCTGGTATGGGGTCTGTGCAGGGACAGGGTCTGCGCTGGTACGGGGTCTGCGCTGGGACAGGGACAGGGTCTGCGCAGCCCCAGCAGCGCCGTGTCCGGTCACACCGCCAGCGGCCCGTCTGCTGGCCCTGGAGGTGGCAGCTGGCGCCGGGGACCGTCCTGCGGGGAGCCTGGGACAGTACGGCCGTGCTGGCGCTGCCGTGTCCCACGGTGTCCCCAGCGCAGAGCCGGCGCTGCCGTGTCCCACGGTGTCCAGAGCACAGAGCCGGCGCTGCCGTGTCCCACGGTGTCCCCAGCGCAGAGCCGGCGCTGCCGTGTCCCGCGGTGTCCGGAGCGCAGAGCCGGCGCTGCCGTGTCCCACGGTGTCCAGAGCACAGAGCCGGCGCTGCCGTGTCCCACGGTGTCCCCAGCGCAGAGCCGGCGCTGCCGTGTCCCGCGGTGTCCAGAGCACAGAGCCGGCGCTGCCGTGTCCCGCGGTGTCCAGAGCGCAGAGCCGGCGCTGCCGTGTCCCACGGTGTCCGGAGCGCAGAGCCGGCGCTGCCGTGTCCCACGGTGTCCCCAGCACAGAGCCGGCGCTGCCGTGTCCCGCGGTGTCCAGAGCACAGAGCCGGCGCTGCCGTGTCCCACGGTGTCCCCAGCACAGAGCCGGCGCTGCCGTGTCCCGCGGTGTCCCCAGCACAGAGCCGGCGCTGCCGTGTCCCGCGGTGTCCGGAGCGCAGGGCCGGCGCTGCCGTGTCCCACGGTGTCCGGAGCGCAGAGCCAGCACTGCCGTGTCCCACGGTGTCCAGAGCGCAGAGCCGGCGCTGCCGCGTCCCGCGGTGTCCGGAGCACAGAGCCGGCGCTGCCGTGTCCCGCGGTGTCCCCAGCACAGAGCCGGCGCTGCCGTGTCCCACGGTGTCCGGAGCATAGAGCCGGCGCTGCCGTGTCCCGCGGTGTCCGGAGCACAGAGCCGGCGCTGCCGTGTCCCGCGGTGTCCGGAGCACAGAGCCGGCGCTGCCGTGTCCCACGGTGTCCGGAGCATAGAGCCGGCGCTGCCGTGTCCCATGGTGTCCCCGAGCGCAGAGCCGGCGCTGCCGTGTCCCACGGTGTCCGGAGCGCAGAGCCGGCGCTGCCGTGTCCCACGGTGTCCCCAGCGCAGAGCCGGCGCTGCCGTGTCCCGCGGTGTCCAGAGCGCAGAGCCGGCGCTGCCGTGTCCCACGGTGTCCCCAGCACAGAGCCGGCGCTGCCGTGTCCCACGGTGTCCGGAGCACAGAGCCGGCGCTGCCGTGTCCCGCGGTGTCCGGAGCACAGAGCCGGCGCTGCCGTGTCCCGCGGTGTCCGGAGCACAGAGCCGGCGCTGCCGTGTCCCACGGTGTCCGGAGCATAGAGCCGGCGCTGCCGTGTCCCACGGTGTCCAGAGCGCAGAGCCGGCGCTGCCGCGTCCCGCGGTGTCCGGAGCACAGAGCCGGCACTGCCGTGTCCCACGGTGTCCGGAGCATAGAGCCGGCGCTGCCGTGTCCCACGGTGTCCGGAGCACAGAGCCGGCGCTGCCGTGTCCCGCGGTGTCCGGAGCACAGAGCCGGCGCTGCCGTGTCCCGCGGTGTCCGGAGCACAGAGCCGGCGCTGCCGTGTCCCACGGTGTCCGGAGCGCAGAGCCGGCGCTGCCGTGTCCCGCGGTGTCCGGAGCACAGAGCCGGCGCTGCCGTGTCCCGCGGTGTCCGGAGCACAGAGCCGGCACTGCCGTGTCCCACGGTGTCCGGAGCATAGAGCCGGCGCTGCCGTGTCCCACGGTGTCCGGAGCACAGAGCCGGCGCTGCTGTGTCCCGCGGTGTCCGGAGCGCAGAGCCGGCGCTGCCGTGTCCCGCGGTGTCCGGAGCGCAGAGCCGGCGCTGCCGTGTCCCGCGGTGTCCCCAGCACAGAGCCGGTGCTGCAGTGTCCCGCGGGGCTGCGGTGTCCCCGAGCGCAGAGCCGGCGCTGCCGTGTCCCACGGTGTCCCTGAGCGCAGAGCCGGCGCTGCCGTGTCCTGCGGTGTCCCCAGCACAGAGCCGGCGCTGCCGTGTCCCGCGGGTCTGCGGTGTCCCTGAGCGCAGAGCCAGCGCTGCCGTGTCCCGCGGGGCTGCGGTGTCCCCGGGCGCAGAGCCCGGCCTGGCGCTCCCTGGGCTGTGACACCCGTGCCGCGGTGTCCCTGACAGGGGCGGTGCCGACGGGCAGTGCGGTGCGTGGGCTCCAGGCACCGCGGGGAGGTCCCTCGCTCATCGCAGCCGGCAGACGGGGCGCGGAGAGACCGTCGTCCCTGGGCCGGCAGCGGGGGCGGCCGCGTCCGTGCGTCCTGCCGAGGCCCCTGCCGTCTGCCCGTCTGCGGGACGGTGCTGTGGCGCTGCGGTGCTGGTTGGCCCTGGCCAGCGTGTCCGCGGTGGGGCCGGGGCGGGCGGGGCTGCGGCGGGGCTGGCGCGGGAAGGGGTGTCACCGCGGGGGCGCCGGCGCCGGCACTGCCCCTGCCCGCAGCGCGGCCGCTGCCGCCAGACCGGGCCTGGCCGCTCTGTGCGGGCTGCGGGGGGTGCGGGGAAGGGCTCAGCGCCCCGAGCCGGGTGTGCGGGGGGCGTGGGCTGTGCCCCTCGCGTGAGCGCAGCACAGAGGCCCCGACTGACTGTGCGCTGTGACACGGTGACCAGCGTGGCTGACTGACCGTGCGGTGTAACGGGGTGACCGGTGCGACTGACTGTGCGCTGTGACACGGTGACCAGCGTGGCTGACTGACCGTGCGGTGTAACGGGGTGACCGGTGCGACTGACTGTGCGCTGTGACACGGTGACCAGCGTGGCTGACTGACCGTGCGGTGTAACGGGGTGACCGGTGCGACTGACTGTGCGCTGTGACACGGTGACCAGCGTGGCTGACTGACCGTGCGGTGTAACGGGGTGACCGGTGCGACTGACTGTGCGCTGTGACACGGTGACCAGCGTGGCTGACTGACCGTGCGGTGTAACGGGGTGACCGGTGCGACTGACTGTGCGCTGTGACACGGTGACCAGCGTGGCTGACTGACCGTGCGGTGTAACGGGGTGACCGGTGCGACTGACTGTGCGCTGTGACACGGTGACCAGCGTGGCTGACTGACCGTGCGGTGTAACGGGGTGACCGGTGCGACTGACTGTGCGCTGTGACACGGTGACCAGCGTGGCTGACTGACCGTGCGGTGTAACGGGGTGACCGGTGCGACTGACTGTGCGCTGTGACACGGTGACCAGCGTGGCTGACTGACCGTGCGGTGTAACGGGGTGACCGGTGCGACTGACTGCGTGGTGTAACAGGGTGACCAGTGCGACTGACTGTGCACTGTGACACGGTGACCAGTGTGACTGGGTGCTGTGACGGGGTGACTGGTGTGACTGACTGGGTGGTGTGACGGGGTGACTGGTGTGACTGACTGGGTGGTGTGACGGGGTGACTGGTGTGACTGACTGGGTGGTGTGACGGGGTGACCAGTGTGACTGACTGGGTGGTGTGACGGGGTGACCGGTGTGACTGACTGGGTGGTGTAATGGGGTGACTGGCCTCACTGGGTGATGTGAAGCGTGACCAGTGTGACTGAGTAATGTAACAGGGCGACCAGCGTGACAGGGTGACTAGTGTGACTGACTATGCAGTGTGACCAGTGTGACAGGGCGCTGTGATGGTGTGACCGGTGTGACAGGGCGCTGTGACGGGGTGACCAGCGTCACTGGGCACTGTGACGGGGTGACCAGCCTCACTGGGTGCCGTGATGGGGTGACCAGTGTCACTGGGCGCTGTGATGGGGTGACCAGTGTCACTGGGTGCTGTGACGGGGTGACCAGTGTCACTGGGCGCTGTGACGGGGTGACCAGTGTCACTGGGTGCTGTGACGGGTGACCAGCCTCACTGGGTGCTGTGACGGGTGACCAGTGTCACTGGGTGCTGTGACGGGTGACCAGTCTCACTGGGTGCTGTGACGGGGTGACCGGTGTCACTGGGTGCTGTGACGGGGTGACCGGTGTGACAGGGTGCTGTGATGGGGTGACCAGTGTCACTGGACGCTGTGACGGGTGACCAGTGTCACTGGGTGCTGTGACGGGGTGACCGGTGTCACTGGGTGCTGTGACGGGGTGACCAGTGTCACTGGGTGCTGTGACGGGGTGACCAGTGTCACTGGGTGCTGTGACGGGGTGACCGGTGTCACTGGGTGCTGTGACGGGGTGACCAGTGTCACTGGGTGCTGTGACGGGGTGACCGGTGTCACTGGGCGCTGTGACGGGGTGACCATTCTGCTGTGCTGGGGGTCCCGGGCTGGTGCTCAGCACACGCTGGTTCCTGAGCGCGGGTGAACCCGGCCCTGGCCGCGCTGGCCGCGGCGCCTCGGAGCAGCAGGACCGTTCCTCCCGGCCGCATCCTGCGCGGTGCCCAACCCCCCTCCCTCTGCCGCAGTGTTCCTGCGCCGTTTGGGTCGTTCGGGAGGAGGTTGAGCAGACCCCCCGCTCTTGGGCGTCCCGCTGGGAGTGCGGGTCGGGCGCCGCAGGACCCGAGGGCATCAGCGCGGGGCCGCGGTATCAGCGCGGGGGTCGCGGTATCAGCGCAGGATCACGGTATCAGCGCGGGGACGCGGTATCAGCGCGGGGTCGCGGTATCAGCGCGGGGTCGCGGTATCAGCGCAGGATCACGGTATCAGCGCAGGATCACGGTATCAGCGCAGGATCACGGTATCAGCGCGGGGTCGCAGCATCAGCGCGGGGTCACGGTATCAGCGCGGGGTCGCAGTATCAGCGCGGGGATCACGGTATCAGCGCAGGGTCGCGGTATCAGCGCGGGGCCGCGTTGCCTCCCTGCTCGCGGATCCTCCAGGGCCGAGTGTGCCGCTCCTGGGCGCTGCAGCGGCTGCTCTGGCGCAGCCCCGTGCTGGCGGGCGCTGCAGCGGCTTCTCTGGTGCAGCCCCATGCCGGCGGGCGCTGCAGCGGCTGCTCTGGTGCAGCCCCATGCCGGCGGGCGCTGCAGCGGCTGCTCTGGCGCAGCCCCATGCCGGCGGGCGCTGCAGTGGCTGCTCTGGTGCAGCCCCGTGCCGGCGGGCGCTGCTCTGCCCGGGGGTGCTGAGCTCCGCTCCGGTGCTGGAGCGCACCTGGTCTGTGTGTCCAGCGCAGCGAGTGACACGTGTCGCGCCGGGCACTGTCCTGTTCTTCACACCTGCCCGAGCGTCAGCCTGAGGGCGTAATCAGGAGAGGTTCCATCTGCTTCCGCGCCACGAACAAGGCGAACGCCGAGTGCCGCGTTTGGCACGCGCTGTGGGTGCGCCGAGGCCAGCAGCACCCCCGCGGCGTCCCCGGCGCTGCAGTGGAGCCGCTGGGCGCCGAGCGGTGCCGAGCGGTGCTGAGCGGTGCCGAGCGGTGCTGAGCGGCGCTGAGCGGGCCCCGTGAGCACGGCCACGTGGCTCAGTCTGTCGGTGTCTGCGCTCTGACTGCGGCGCTTCAGGGAACAAACGCAGCTCTTCTGAAGGGGCTGTTGGCAGCGGGTCTGGTCAGTGGGTGCGGAACGGCGCCCCGCCGTTCACCACGGCCCCGCCGCTCACCACGAACCCGCCGCTCACCACGAACCCGCCGTCCTGTGCCGCGGTCACGCTCAGGTTGCGTGAGGGGGTTCTGCTGCCTCCCCCTTTCGCGCACCCGCCACGCTCCCCTTGTTCCCGTGGTGTCTCCCCAGCCCAAGCTTTCCCAGCGCGCTGCTGCAGCCACCGCGCTGCCCCCGCTGCTCTGTGGGCGCTGAGGGCGGGTGACCTTGCGCTGCCGGCGGGGCCGCGCGCGGCGCCTTGGACGCGGCTCCTGCTGCGGCGCGGGGCTGCGGCTGCTGCTCCTGCTGCTCCTGCTGCTGCTGCTGCTCCTGCGGCTGCTGCCGCTGCTGCTGCTTCCTCCGGGCGGTCACCGCGTGCTGCTGCTGCTTTAAATGTTTTCCTGGTGTCGCTCCCCGTGCTGTTCCCGGGGAGGGGCTGTGGGGGCGTGTGGGACAGGCGCTGGAGCAGCCGTGACCGGGTGGTGCTGGCCGGGCGCTGGTTGGAGCGCAGCCGGTGCCCCCGCTCCGGCACGGGGCCCTGCCCGGCGCGGCCGCCGCAGGGGGACAGCTGGGCCTGGGGCGTCCCTGCGCCGGGACGTGGCGCTGCAGCTGGTGCTGCTCGCGTGGCCGCTGCTCCCGCCGGGCGCGGAGCCGCCCGAGGCCGCGCCGGAGCCGCGGAGCGGGGCTGGGAAGTGACGTGGCACCACGTGGTGCCCAGCGCGGCTGCCGGTGACCCCGGAGAGCCCCGGCCTTGGTGACCCCGAGAGCCCCGGCCTTGGTGACCCCGAGAGCCCCGGCCTTGGTGACCCCGGAGAGCCCTGGCCTTGTGTCCCTCCAGCTCTCCAGCATGTCCCCTCCGGTCCCCAGCGTGTCCCCCAGCCGGGAGCACCCCGAGAGCCGGGGCGCAGGGCGGCAGCAGGCAGACAGACAGACAGACAGACAGCCACCCTGACCCGCCTCTCGCTGTGTCGCAGGCGGTGGCCGAGCAGGACGCACCGGGCCCCTGGGAGCCGGAGCGCCCCGGGAAGGGCAGCCCGGGCCCGGGGGGCGATGGCTCCAGCTCCAGCGGGCAAGGGGCACCGGAGCCCGTCAGCTCCACGGCCTGCAGGGAGCAGGAGGAGGAGGAGGAGGAGGAGGAGGAGGAAGAGGAGAGCTGCGGCAGCGAGGACGGGGAGGACAGCAGCAACGTCTACTTCTATTACACCCTCGGGGAGCGCTGGATCGACTACCTGCAGCGCACGGAGGACGGGGGGCTCCTCCGCCACGCGCGGCCCAAGGTGAGCGGGGCGAGCGCTGCGGCCGGGGGCTGTGTGTGCGGAGCCGGCGCGGACACACGTCTGCGGGCGTCCTGGGGCCCGGCGGCCTCAGAGCCTCCCGGCCCCCGCTGCAGTGCCAGGCAGGCCCGGTGCGTGCCGGCTGCGGCTGCCGCTGCAGACCCAGGGCCTGCCGGGGAGCGCAGCTGCGCGCCGGGGACTCCGCGCTGCCGGCGGCGCTGGGCAGCGCTTGGGAGGCACCGCCACGGCCTGTCCCAGCACCGCTGGCTGTCCCAGCACCTCCACAGCCTGTCCCAGCACCGCTGGCTGTCCCCATCCCTGCGGAGCCACCCCATGTGGCACCGGGGTCCCCGCGTCCTGCAGAGCCTGAGCTGGGGTGGCTCTATGACTCTCCCATGGCAGCTGCTGCTCTGCCGGCTCTGGGGCTCGGTGGCTGCCGCTCGCCGCGCGGGTCCCAAGCGTGGGCACGGCCCTGCCATGCGGCTCTGCCGCTGCGGCTCCGGCACGGGCAGCGGGTGTGCCAGGCCGGCTCTGCCGCTGCGGCTCCGGCACAGGCGGCGGGTGTGCCAGGCCGGCTCTGCCGCTGTGGCTCCGGCACGGGCGGCGGGTGTGCCAGGCCGGCTCTGCCGCTGCGGCTCCGGCACAGGCGGCGGGTGTGCTGTGCCGCGCTCCCGCCGCCGTCACCGCCTCTCTCGCAGATGAAGCGCAAGTCGGAGAACGGCCCGGACGGCCGGGCCCTGTCCCCGGGGAAGAAGCTGTGCAAGGGCTCCGAGTACAGCAGGTGAGGCGGGTGCTGGGCCCAGGTGGCGCGGGGCGGGACCCCTCCTGCCAGCCCCCTCCTTGGGCATCTCCAACACCGTCTGGGCGGCCCTGCTGGGGGGCTGCACCAGCCGAGCTCCGGAGGCGCCTCCAGCCCCCACCAGCCCGTGTGTGTGTGCAGGGGGCGCGGGGTGCGGCGCGTCCCGCGGGGGGTGGGACGGGCAGGGGTGCTGGAGCCCGGCAGCGGGCGGCTCGCGGGGACCCGAGTCCCTGCGCTGCCCGGCCGCGGCGCCGGAGCGTCTCACCTCGGCCTGTGTGTGTGCACGTGCAGGACGCTGGGCCCCTGCACGCCCAGCCCCACCACCACCTTCGGGGACCTGCGCAACGCCCAGGCCGGGCCGGCGCGCCGGCGCCGCATCCCCGCGGTGCTGCCGCCGCCCGAGCTGCAGGACTGGCTGCGCACCTTCCAGGTGGGCCCGGCCGCCGCGCGGGGGGCATGGGGGGCCGGGCGGGCAGGGTTGGGGCCTGCGGGGGGTTCTGGGGAGTTCCCGGCTCCAGAACAGGAGCATGGGTGGGCGCTGGCCCCTGGGCCTGGAGGGGCGCTGCTTTGTCTGCCGGCACACGGCACCGCGTCCCCTCCGGGTGACTCACGGCGCTCCCAGCTGTGCCCCATGGCTGCTCTGTGCAGATCTGGGGCGATCGGGGCCCGGCCAGCGCGTCGAGCTGTGCTGGCTGGTGTCTGCGGGGCCGGGCTGGGGACGGGGGACGGGCTGGGACAAGGGACAGGGGCTGGGGACAGGGGACGGGCTGGGACAAGGGACAGGGGCTGGGGTGGGGGACAGGGGCTGAGGACAGGGGACAAGGGCCAGGATAGGGGCAGGGGACATGGGCCGGGGTGGGGGACGGGGGCTGGAACAAGGGACAGGGGCTGGGACAAGAGACGGGAGCTGGAGTGGGGGACAGGGCCTGGGGACAGGGGACAGGGGCCAGCATGGGGGACAGAGGACAGGGGCTGGGGTCGGGCGCTGAGCGGAGCCGCGGGAGCCTGTCGCGTGTGCGGGTGTCGTGACTGGTGTCCCCGTCCCCAGCGGTGGAGCGGCCCGGAGAAGCTGCTGGCGCTGGACGAGCTCATCGACCGCTGCGAGCCCTCCCAGATCAAGTACATGATGCAGGTCATTGAGCCGCAGTTCCAGAGGGATTTCATCTCCCTGCTGCCCAAGGAGGTGAGCGGGGCGGGGACGGGCTGGCCCGGCACCGGGGAGCAGCCCCGAGCGCCGTGCCCGTGCCAGCGCGTGCCCTCCCGCAGCTGGCGCTCTACGTGCTGTCGTTCCTGGAGCCGCGGGACCTGCTGCGCGCGGCGCAGACCTGCCGCTACTGGCGCGTCCTGGCCGAGGACAACCTGCTGTGGCGGGAGAAGTGCCGCGAGGAGGGTAAGAGCCCTGCGTGCCGCGCTGTGGCCGGGGCGGCCGCGGCACCGCGCTGCGCTGCACGGGGCGCGCGCCGCTGCGTGCTGCTGGGCACCCGCTGCGTCCCCTCCGCAGGCATCGAGGAGCCCTTGAACCTGCGCAAGCGGCGCCTGCTCAGCCCCGGCTTCATGTACAGCCCCTGGAAATTCGCCTTCATGCGGCAGCACAAGATCGACATGAACTGGCGCAGCGGGGAGCTCAGGGCCCCCAAGGTGGGTGCCTGGGGGGTCCCCGGGGGACCCGCGCGCGGGAGCTGTGCGGGAGGAGGCTGGCGCAGGAAGGGGCGGCGGAGAAATACCCACGACCACCGAGAATGCTGGAAGTGCCTCAGGAAGAGACTGGCACGTGTGGCCCGTCCTCAGGAGCACAGGCCAGGCACGGCCGCTGGCAGCACGGGAGCTTGAGGCCCCGCAGCTGTGGCTCCTGCGGCTCCTGCTCCAGGTCCCGCGCAGCTTGGGGCTCTCCCACGGCTCCCGTTCAGGTCCCGCGCAGCTCGGGGCTCTCCCACGGCTCCCGTTCAGGTCCCGCGCAGCTCGGGGCTCTCCTGCGGCTCCAGCTCCTGCTCAGGTCCTGCGCAGTTCGGGGCTCGCCCGCGGCTCCTGTTCAGGTCCCACACAGCTCAGGGCTCTCCCGCGGCTCCTGTTCAGGTCCCGCACAGCTCGGGGCTCTCCCGCGGCTCCTGTTCAGGTCCCGCACAGCTCGGGGCTCTCCCGCGGCTCCTGTTCAGGTCCCGCACAGCTCGGGGCTCCCGCGGCTCCGGCTGCTCCGGCGCTGCCGCCGGGCAAGGCTGTGGTTCCGCGGCACAGGAGGGTCCCGGGCCCCGGGCAGGGGGTTCGTCCCCTCGGCCCGTCCCGCAGCGGCCGCGGCCCCAGGAGCGGGGCCCCGCGGCTCAGCCCGGCCGGCCCGGTGCGGAGTCCCGGGGCCGGTTTGTCCCGCCCGAGGCCCCGGGGCCGTGCAAGGCGGGTGAGCAGAGCCCGGCCCCGCTGCTCCGCCGGGAGCGGCCCCGTCCCGCTCCGCCGGGGCCGCGGGTCCCCGGCCCCTGAGCTCGACAGCTTCAGTGGCCTTAACCGCCACAAGGGCCCCTCCATGTTCTGGGGTCCCCGTGCAGCCCACTGTCCCCCAGCCCCGCAGAGGAGCAGCAGGGAGGTGACAGGTGTGACAGGGACCGTCTGTTCGTCCCCCCGCCTCCCCGCCGCTCCGAGGTTCCCCCGCGGGCTCTGGGCCGCCCTCGCCTCCCTCCGCGCTCGTTGTCCCGCGCAGGTGCTGAAGGGGCACGACGACCACGTCATCACCTGCCTGCAGTTCTGCGGCAACCGCATCGTCAGCGGCTCCGACGACAACACGCTCAAGGTGTGGTCGGCGGTCACCGGCGAGGTGAGGGGCCGGGCGCGCAGCGCGGCGGGAGGGCTGGTCCTGCGCTGGGGGGCCCGCGGCTGCGGGGGGCGGGAGAGCTGCGGGTGTGCGGTGACGAGCGAGCGGGGTTTTCACGCTCCGGGAGATCCAGGAGGGCAGGAGCTCCACAGGCTCAGAAGAGCCGGTGCTCATGATACGGGGGCTCCGGTGGGGGCTGCGTCTGTCCCGGAGGGGTGGGCTGGCGACCCCGGGCCTCACGCGTCCCCACGCGCGGCTCGTCCCGTCCCCGTCCCCGTCCCCGCCGGCCGCTCCCCACCAGCGTGTCGCCCGTCCCGCGCAGTGCGTGCAGACGCTGGTGGGGCACACGGGCGGCGTGTGGTCGTCCCAGATGAGGGACAGCGTCGTCATCAGCGGCTCCACGGACCGGACGCTCAAAGTGTGGAACGCGGACACGGGCGAGTGCGTGCACACGCTGTACGGGCACACGTCCACGGTGCGCTGCATGCACCTGCACGGCAGCAGGTACGGGCACACGGCCGCGGTGTGCTGCATGCACCTGCACGGCAGCAGGTACGGGCACACGGCCGCGGTGCGCTGCATGCACCTGCACGGCAGCAGGTACGGGCACACGGCCGCGGTGCGCTGCATGCACCTGCACGGCAGCAGGTACGGGCACACGGCTGCGGTGCGCTGCATGCACCTGCACGGCAGCAGGTACGGGCACACGTCCACGGTGCGCTGCATGCACCTGCACGGCAGCAGGTACGGGCGCGCGGCTGCAGCTGCTCCGGCCCCGCAACGGGCACGCGGGGGTGTCGAAGCGGTGGGGGCCTGGGCCTGTCTGTGGCAGGATTTAAAAGGGGCCATAAGAAAGATGGGGACAGACTTTTGAGCAGGACCTGTTGTGACAGGACAAGGGGTGATGGGTTAAACTAAAGGAGGGAGATTGAGGCTGGATATAAGAAATTGTTGCCCTGAGGGCGGTGAGAGCCTGGTCCAGGTTGGCCAGAGAGGTGGTGGCTGAACCATCCCTGAGACACCCCAGGCCAGGCTGGACGGGGTCTGAGCACCCTGAGCTGTGACGATGTCCCTGCCGTGGTGGGGGCACTGGGGGGCGGGACGGTCCCTGAGCACAGAGCTCCGTGGTTCTGCGATGAGGGCGGGTGGAGCTGCGGGGCTGTGGGGCTGGGGCTCTGCAGCTGCAGGTGCCGCGTGGGACGGGTCCCGCACGCCGGGCTGGGGCCGCCCCGCAGCTCGTGTGCCCGGGTGGCCCGATGGGCTCCGAGCGCGTCCTCGCCCGCAGGGTCGTGAGCGGCTCCCGCGACGCCACCCTGCGGCTCTGGGACATCGAGACGGGGCAGTGCCTGCACGTGCTGATGGGGCACGTGGCCGCCGTGCGCTGCGTGCAGTACGACGGCAACAAGGTGGTGAGCGGCGCCTACGACTACACGGTGAAGGTGTGGGACCCCGAGAGCGAGAGCTGCACGCACACGCTGCAGGGGCACACCAACCGCGTCTACTCCCTGCAGGTGAGGCCCGGCCGCCCCCTCCGCCCGCGCCGCGGGGACACACGGACCGTGTGGGGGACACACGGACCACGGGGACACACGGACCGCACAGGGGACACACGGACCACGGGGACACACGGACTGCAGGGACACACGGACCGCACAGGGGACACACGGACCATGTGGGGGACACACGGACCACGGGGACACACGGACCACGGGGACACACGGACCGTGTGGGGGACACACGGACCACGGGGACACACGGACCACGGGGACACACGGACCGTGTGGGGGACACACGGACCACGGGGACACACGGACCGTGTGGGGGACACACGGACCACGGGGACACACGGACCACGGGGACACACGGACCGCACAGGGGACACACGGACTGCGGGGACACACGGACCGCACAGGGGACACACTGACCACACAGGGGACACACGGACTGCAGGGACACACTGACCATGTGGGGGACACATGGACCGTGCGGGGGACACACGGACTGTGCGGGACACACAGACTGTCTGGGACCCGCACGCACAGCACAGGGACACACACACCTGGCTTAGGCCGGGGCTCCCTCTCCCCTGGGTTAGGCCGGGGCTCCCTCTCCCCAGGTTAGGCCCACATGTGCCATGGTGCTGGTCTATGGTGGTTTGCTGGTCTCCATGTGCCGTGGGTGCTGGTCTGTGGTGGTTTGCTGGTCTCCATGTGCCGCGGGCGCTGGTCCGTGTCTCCGCAGTTCGACGGGACCCACATCGTGAGCGGCTCCCTGGACACGTCGATCCGCGTGTGGGACGTGGAGAGCGGGAACTGCCTGCACACGCTCATGGGGCACCAGTCGCTCACCAGCGGCATGGAGCTGCGGGACAACATCCTCGTGTCCGGCAACGCCGACTCCACCGTCAAGATCTGGGACATCAAGACGGGGCAGTGCCTGCAGACACTGCAGGGTGAGCGCGGGGGGCGCCGGAGCCACATGTGGGGGTGCGGGGCAGATGTGGGGGTGCGGGGCAGATGTGGGGGCATGGGGCAGATGGGGGACGCGGGGCAGATGTGGGGGCGTGGGGCAGAGGTGTTGGTGCGGTGCAGATGTGGGGTCGGAGGGCAGATGTGGCGGTGCCGGAGCAGGGCTGGTCGCCGCAGCCAGATGTGGTGACACAGGGCAGATGTGGGGTTGCCGGGCAGACGTGGCGGCACGGGGCAGATGTGGCAGTGTGGGACAGATGTGGTGGTGTGGGGCAGATGTGGCGGCGTGCGGCTGATGTGGGGGCTTGGTGCAGAGGTGTTGGTGTGGGGCAGATGTGGGGTCGAGGGGCAGATGTGGCGGTGCCGGAGCACGGCTGGTCACCACAGCCACATGTGGGGCTGTGTGGCAGATGTGGGGGCACAGGGCAGATGTGAGGGCGCCGGAGCAGGGTGGTTGCTGCAGCCAGATGTGGGGTCGTGGGCCAGACGTGGCGTCACGGGGCAGACGTGGCGGTGCCGGGCAGGTGTTCCCCGCGGGGGCGCGGGGCTGACGGACCCCCCCTCGCAGGGCCCAGCAAGCACCAGAGCGCCGTGACCTGCCTGCAGTTCAGCTCCAAGTTCGTGGTGACCAGCTCCGACGACGGCACCGTCAAGCTCTGGGACCTCAAGACGGGCGAGTTTGTGCGCAACCTGGTGGCGCTGGAGAGCGGGGGCAGCGGGGGCGTGGTGTGGCGCATCCGCGCCTCCAACACCAAGCTGGTGTGCGCCGTGGGCAGCCGCAACGGCACGGAGGAGACCAAGCTGCTGGTGCTGGACTTCGACGTGGACCTGAAGTGAGCCCGGCGGGGCCGGGCGCGGGTCCGCGGGCCGGGAGCGGCGGCTCGTGGTGGGGCTGGACCCCCCGCTGCCCCCCGCTGTAAATACCGCTGCGGCTGTCCGGGCCTTATTTATATCGTGTGGCTCCCGCGGGGAGGCGCCCGGCGGCGCTGCACAGCATGTTTTGTACACTAATAGAGCCATTTATTTCTGTACCTGGGGCCTGCTTCTGCGCCCCCGCGGTCCTGGAGCTGCCCCCCCCCAGGCCCTGAGCTGCCCCCACAGTCCCTGAGCTGCCCCCGCAGTCCCTGAGCTGCCCCCCCACAGTGCCTGCGCTGCCCCCCCCGCGGTCCCTGAGCTGCCCCCCGTGGTCCCTGAGCTGCCCCCCCGCAGTGCCTGAGCTGCCCCCACAGTGCCTGAGCTGCCCCCCCGCAGTCCCTGCGCTGCCCCCCGCAGTGCCTGCGCTGCCCCCCCGCAGTCCCTGAGCTGCCCCCCCGCGGTCCCTGAGCTGCCCCCCCCGCAGTCCCTGAGCTGCCCCCCCGCAGTCCCTGAGCTGCCCCCCCACAGTGCCTGAGCTGCCCCCCCACGGTCCCTGAGCTGCCCCCGTGGTCCCTGAGCTGCACCCCGCAGTGCCTGAGCTGCACCCACAGTCCCTGAGCTGCCCCCCCCGCAGTCCCTGAGCTGCCCCCCCGCAGTGCCTGAGCTGCCCCCCGCAGTGCCTGAGCTGCCCCCCGCAGTGCCTGAGCTGCCCCCCCGCAGTCCCTGAGCTGCACCCACAGTCCCTGAGCTGCCCCCCGCAGTGCCTGAGCTGCCCCCGCGGTCCCTGAGCTGCCCCCCCGCGGGAGCTGCTGCGGCGCGGTGCAGCCCGTGGGCTGCAGGCAGAGGGGGGAGCGCGCAGCCGTCCCCAGCACCTCCGGCCCCGGGACCCGCTCGTCCCGCGCACCCGTGTCCCTGTGTGGGCGCCCCTCCCCGCCGTCCCGCGGCCGGGCCCCGCTCTGCGTTCCGGCCGCGCCGCTCACTGGCCATTGCACCGGGGCCGAGCGCGGGGACGTCTGACCCTGAGCAAGGCGGCAGGTGACACCAGGTCGGGGGGGAGTGCTGATCTGCAGCGGCAGGACGGACGGACAGACGGGTCTGGGTGGGACGGACAGAGGGGTCTGGGCAGGACGGACGGACAGAGGGGTCTAGGCAGGACGGACGTACAGACGGGTCTGGGCAGGACGGACGTACAGAGGGGTCTGGGCGGGACGGACGGACAGAGGGGTCTGGGCGGGACAGACATACAGAGGGGTCTGGGCAAGATGGACAGACAGAGGGGTCTGGGCGGGACGGACGGACAGAGGTGTCTGGGCGGGACGGACGGACAGAGGGGTCCAGGCGGGACGGACGTACAGAGGGGTCCGGGCGGGATGGACGGACAGACGGGTCTGGGTGGGACGGACAGAGGGGTCTGGGCAGGACGGACGGACAGAGGGGTCTAGGCAGGACGGACGTACAGACGGGTCTGGGCAGGACGGACGTACAGAGGGGTCTGGGCGGGACGGACGGACAGAGGGGTCTGGGCGGGACAGACATACAGAGGGGTCTGGGCAAGATGGACAGACAGAGGGGTCTGGGCGGGACGGACGGACAGAGGTGTCTGGGCGGGACGGACGGACAGAGGGGTCCAGGCGGGACGGACGTACAGAGGGGTCCGGGCGGGACGGACGGACAGAGGGGTCCGGGCGGGATGGATCGAGGGGCTGAGGCCGTTTTTACAAGGTTGAACGAGGCCGAGGGCCGGGTCCTGCACGTGGGTCACAGCAGCGGCAGAACATGCGCCAGCGTGTGCCCAGGTGGCCAAGAGGCCACCAGCTTCCTGGCTGGTCCCAGCACTGCGGTGGCCGGCAGGACTAGAGAAGTGATCATGCCGCTGCACTCGGCACTGGGGAGGCCAGACCTCCAGTCCTGGGGTCAGGTTTGAGCCCATCATCATCATCATCATCATCATCATCATCATCGTCATCATCATCAGGGCATTGAGGGACTAGAGAGTGCAGAGAAGGGAACGGAGCTGGTGAGGGTCTGGAGCACAATGTGATGGAGCGGCTGAGGGACCTGGGGGGTTCAGCTGGAGAACAGGAGCTGAGGGGAGACCTTCTGATCTCTGAACTGCCTGAAAGGAGCTTGGAGCCAGGGGGGTCGGGCTCTGCTCCCCAGGAACAAGCGCCAGGAGCAGAGGAAACGGCCTCAAGTTGCGCCAGGGGAGGCTGAGGTTGGATGTGGGAACAATTTCTTCCCCAAAGGGCTGTGGGGCATTGGAACAGGCTGCCCAGGGCAGTGCTGGAGTCACCATCCCTGGAGGGCTGGACAGACGGACAGGAGGTTCTGAGGACACGGGCCGTGCCGGGTGGGTTGTGGGTGGACTGGGTGATCCCGGGGGCGTCCCCAGCCGCGGTGATCCTGTGGCAGCGCCGCGGGTCACGCGCTGTGGGCAGCCGGGCCGCGCGCTCGTGTCCCGGGGCCGCGGTGACTCCGGGGCCGGCGGAGCGGGCAGGCGGCTCCGGAACCGCCGGCAGCCCCGGGCGGGCGAGCGCTGGCCCCTGCGGCGGCTCCAGCGGCTTCCCTGGAGCTGCGGCCGCGTGGGGACAGTGCAGGGACAGTGCGGGGACAGCGCAGGGACAGCGTGGGGACAGTGCAGGGACAGTGTGGGGACAGCATGGGGACGGTATGGGGACAGCACAGGGACAGCATGGGGATGGCGTGGGGACAGTGCGGGGACAGCGCAGGGATAGCGTGGGGACAGCGCAGGGACAGTGCGGGGACAGCGAGGGGACAGTGCAGGGACAGTGCGGGGACAGCGCGGGGACAGTGCGGGGACAGCGTGGGGATGGCGTGGGGACAGCGTGGGGACAGCGCGGGAACAGCGTGGGGACAGTGCGGGGACAGCGTGGGGACAGTGCGGGGACAGTGCAGGGACAGTGCGGGGACAGCGTGGGGACAGTGCGGGGACAGTGCAGGGACAGTGCGGGGACAGTGCGGGGACAGCGCGGGGACAGCGCGGGGACAGTGTGGGAACAGCGTGGGGACAGCGTGGGGACAGCGTGGGGACAGTGCAGGGACAGCGCGGGGACAGCGCGGGGACAGCGTGGGGATGGCGCGGGGACAGTGCAGGGACAGTGCGGGGACAGCGTGTGGACAGCGCGGGGACAGTGCGGGGACAGCGCGGGGACAGCGCGGGGACAGCGTGGGGACAGCGCGGGGACAGCGTGGGGACAGCGTGGGGACAGCGTGGGGACAGTGCGGGGACGGCGTGGGGATGGCGTGGGGACAGCGTGGGGACAGTGCGGGGACAGCGCAGGGACAGTGCGGGGACAGCGTGGGGACAGTGCGGGGACAGTGCAGGGACAGCGCGGGGACAGCGTGGGGACAGCGTGGGGACAGTGCGGGGACAGTGCGGGGACAGCGTGGGGACAGTGCGGGAACAGCGCGGGGACAGCGCGGGGACAGTGCGGGGACAGCGTGGGGACAGCGTGGGGACAGTGCAGGGACAGCGCGGGGACAGCGTGGGGACAGCGTGGGGACAGTGCGGGGACAGTGCGGGGACAGCGTGGGGACAGTGCGGGAACAGCGCGGGGACAGCGCGGGGACAGTGCGGGGACAGCGTGGGGACAGCGTGGGGACAGTGCAGGGACAGCGCGGGGACAGCGTGGGGACAGCGTGGGGACAGTGCGGGAACAGCGTGGGGACAGTGCGGGGACAGCGTGGGGATGGCGTGGGGACAGCGTGGGGACAGTGCGGGGACAGTGCGGGGACAGCACAGGGACAGTGCGGGGACAGCGCAGGGACAGTGCGGGGACAGCGTGGGGACAGCGCAGGGACAGTGCGGGGACAGCGCGGGGACAGTGCGGGGACAGTGCAGGGACAGCGCGGGGACAGTGCGGGGACAGCGTGGGGACAGCGCGGGGACAGCGTGGGGATGGCGTGGGGACAGTGCGGGGACAGTGCAGGGACAGTGTGGGGACAGCGAGGGGACGGTATGGGGACAGCGTGGGGACAGCACAGGGACAGCATGGGGATGGTGTGGGGACAGTGCGGGGACAGCGTGGGGACAGTGCCGGGACAGCGTGGGAACAGCACAGGGACAGCATGGGGACAGTGCGGGGACAGCGTGGGGACGGTGCGGGGACAGTGCGGGGACAGCGTGGGGATGGCGTGGGGACAGTGCGGGGACAGCGTGGGGACAGTGCGGGGACAGTGCGGGGACAGCGTGGGGACAGTGCGGGGACAGTGCGGGGACAGCGTGGGGACAGTGCGGGGACAGTGCGGGGACAGCGTGGCACCGCGAGGTTCAGCGGGGATTAGGACGCTCGGAAGGAAACGCACAGGGACCGCGTGACTCCGGCGGGCCCGATCCCGCAGCCCCGGCAGCCATTGCGGGAGCGCGGGGACGTGCGGGGGGCGTTCCCACGCGGCCACGCCCCCTCCCCTTGCCTTGAAAAAGCCTTTGGGAGGGGCAAACAGCTCGTGCCGTGGGTGGGTCACACCCACGCTGCGCTGCAGCAGCGGCTCTGGTACCTTGTGCAGCGGGTGAGTCGAGTCCCGCCCGCACTACGCTGCAGCAGCGGCTCTGGTACCTTGTGCAGCGGGTGAGTCGAGCCCCGCCCGCACTGCGCTGCAGCCGCGGGTGCGGGAGCTTTGCAGCAGGGTGCAGAGAGCACTTGCTGCTGTCAGCCCCTCTCACTTACTGCCAGCATCCCAGGCTGCTGACGGCCATGGTCGCTCCAGGAGGAGAGCTTGTCTCTAACAGACGGTGGCAACGCAGCCTGAGGCTCTGTCCCGAGCGGTGGCTGTTCAGGTCTCGGCTGCAGGCAGTGCCAGAGCTGCAGGGAGTGCCAGAGCTGCAGGCAGTGCCAGAGGCTGCAGGCAGTGCCAGAGCTGCAGGGAGTGCCAGAGCTGCAGGCAGTGCCAGAGGCTGCAGGCAGTGCCAGAGCTGCAGGGAGTGCCAGAGGCTGCAGGCAGTGCCAGAGCTGCAGGGAGTGCCAGAGCTGCAGGGAGTGCCAGAGGCTGCAGGCAGTGCCAGAGGCTGCAGGCAGTGCCAGAGGCTGCAGGCAGTGCCAGAGGCTGCAGGGAGTGCCAGAGCCTGCTGCTGCGGGGGAGGGGGCCAGCGCTCCACCTGTGTGAGGTGTGAGCAGGTGCAAGACCTGCTCGACATGGTTGTGAAACTCAAGGAGGAGGTTGAGACGCTGAGGACCATCAGGAGTACAAAGGGAGATGGACTGGTGGAGTAACACCCTGACGTGCCCGTCGGAAAGGCCCCAGGGAGGTACCCCCCAAAAGGAGATGGACCTCCTGCCCTCTGGACAGAGGGGAAGTCCTGAGACGCCCCCCCTTGTCGCTGTCGGGCAGAGGTTGGGGACCCAAAACACGACGAGGGTTGGAAGCGTATTCCGGTTCGGCGTCGCGGGCAGCCCCCTCCCTGCCTGCTTTGCCTCCCCAGGTGCCCCTCCGTGATAGGTTTGAGGCCCTGGATCCTGAAGAAGAGGTAGGTGAGGAGGTGGTGCCGAGCCTGCCTACAAGATCACGTAGGAAGAGGCGGCTGACTTCACGACTTAAGACTGCCTCTGATAAGAAAGAAAGAAGGGTGATTGTAATAGGAAATTCCCTTCTGAAAGGAACAGAGGGCCCAATGTGCAGAGCTGACCCTCATCTTAGGGCAGTTTGTAGTCTCCCTGGAGCCGGATCAAGGATATCGCTAGAGAGCTCCCCAGACTGGTGCACCCGACGGACTACTACCCGCTGCTGGTCTTCCAGACAGATGGGGAGGAAGCTGCTTCCCGTAGTCTGAGGGGGATGAAGAATGATTTCAAGGTCTTGGGAAGGATGGTGAAAGACTCAGGGGCTCAAGTGATCTTCTCTTCACTCCTTCCATCTTCAAGTGATGATGTGGGATGGAACAGGAAAATTCACTCTCTAAATGTTGGCTCCAAGACTGGTGCTACAGGCAGGGCTTTGGATTTTTTGATAATGGTTGGTTTTATAAGACACCAGTCCGGACACTGTCACGCCGGAAAGGTTTATCTCGCAGGGGCAAAAGGATGCTGGGGCAGGAATTAGCTGGGCTCATTTGGAGAGCTTTAAACTAGGCTCGAAGGGGGATGGGGTTGTAGCTGGGCTTGTCCCAGTGGGGCTGCATTCTAAAACTGATGAGGACCGGGTGGCCTCCTCTGCCCCTAGGGAGAAACTGGTGTGCTCTGCTCACTCCCTGAAATGCCTGTACACCAATGCGCAGCATGGGGAATAAGCAGGAGGAGCTAGAATCCTGTGTTCGGTCGGGAGATTATGATCTGGTGGCAATTACAGAGACATGGTGGGACAGTTCACATGACTGGAATGTGGTCATGGATGGCTATGCCCTTTTCAGGAAAGACAGGCCGGACAGGCGTGGGGGTGGAGTTGCTCTCTATGTGAGAGAGCAACTACAATGTACTAAATTCTGCCCAGGAGCGGATGAGGAGCGAGCTGAGAGTGTATGGGTCAGGATCAAGGGGCAGGCTGGCAGGGTGACACTGTTGTGGGCGTCTGTTACAGGCCACCAGATCAGGCTGAGGAAGCTGTGAGTCTCCTTCTGTGCAGACATTCCAACCCCTGGACACCTTCCTGTGTAACCTCAGCTGGGCGTTCCTGCTCCGGGGGGATTGCACTGGATGAGCTTTCCAGGGCCTTCCAATCCCAAACATACTGTGATACTGTGGATGGCGCGGGGACGGCGCGGGGACGGCGCAGGGACAGTGCGAGGACAGTGCGGGGACGGCGCGGGGACGGCGCGGGGACGGCGCAGGGACGGCGGGCGCAGGTGCAGCCCTGGCCGGACGGCGGAGCCGCAGGGGCGGGCGCGTCCCCTCCTGCCGCCCCCAGAGCCGAAGACCCTCTGTGGGGCAGGAACCCCACGCTCCCCCAGCCCAGCGGGGCCTCGGGGCCGACATGGTCCCTGCGGGATGTGGCTCCTGCGTCCCGGCCCTGTGTCCGTGGGTCCGGCTGCAGCCCCGCTGCTGCACTGCAGAGCTGCCAGCACTGGGACGGACGGACGGACGGAGCGGGGAGGTGCTGGGCAGCGCGGATCCCTCCAGCCCTGGGCCGCGCTGGGGGAGCTGCTGGACGCGGCTCCGGAGTCGCTGACCTGGCAGAGCTGGGGCGCGCGGGTCCGGGCTGGCAGCCTCGTGTGTCCCTTCCAGCCCACGGAGGACGGGTCATTGTCACTGTCACTGCTGCTGTCTGTCACCGCCACCACCACTGTTACTGTTGCTGCCACTGTCACCGCCACTGTTACTGCCACTGTCACCGTCACTGTCAAGGTCACTGCCACTGTCAGTGCCACTGTCACTGCCGCTGCCACGAGGAGCCACCGGAGCCTGCAGACCGCATGTTCTTCTGGCTGTCCCTGTCCCCAGCACCTGTCCTGCCGCCGCCCGGGTGCGCTCGCCGGTGCCGGGTGAGGTGGCCAGAGGGGGCGGGGGCTCCGGGATCCGCGGGGCCGGGCCGGGCGCTGTCCTGGGAGCCCACGCAGACGCCGTCGCTGACGTTCCACGCTGTGATCCACGGACCGGCCCGTCTGTCCCGCGGGACGGCGCCCCCGCCCTGCGCCGCGGTTCCCGGCACCTCTGCCGTGGCTCTGGCGCCGTTTCCTGTGTACGGGAGCAACTTGGAGCCCCCGGCAGCCCCTGGAAAACACCCGGTGACCCACAGGATGGGTGACCCCAGTCGCGCCACCCTGGTCGGTCCTGGCATCTCCCCCAGCATTGCCAGCGGCACAACCACAACCAGTGTGGCTCTGAACGGTTTTCTGTGGGCAAAGGTGGCCCAAGACGGGCAGAGGATGAGCAGGGACATGGGGGGCTGCGTCCTTGGACTGGGGAGCCCAAACTGGCCCCAGTTCTGCAGATGGGGCGTCCCAGGGCAGAGCAGGGCGGGAGGAACAACCTCCCTGACCTGCTGCCCACACTCTTCCTCACACACCCCAGGTCCCGTTGGCCTCTTGGCCACAGGGCACATTGCTGGCCCATGGTCACCCTGTCGTCCCCTGCACTCCCAGGTCTCTCTCCACAGAGCTGCCTCCAGCAGGTCCCCCAACCTGTGCTGGAGCCGGGGGTCGTTCCTCCCGGGTAAAGGCCCCGGCCTGGCCTGGTTAAACCTCACCAGGTTCTGCTCTGCCCAGGGCTGCAGCCTGTCCCGGTCTCACGGGATGGCAGCACAGCCTCTGCCGTGTCAGCCCTTCCTCCGGTTTGGTGTCACCAGCAAACTGGCTGAGGGTGCACTCGGTCCCGGCATTTAGGTCATTGATGACCAGGCTGAGCAGGACAGGACCCGGTGCTGAGCGCTGGGGAACACCGCTGGCTCCAGGCCTGAACCAGGCTCTGCAGCGCTGGTCCCAGCGCCTGAGCTCTGCTGTCCTGTCAGCTTGTGACCCTGCTCACCGCACGCTCGCCCACACGCGCTGCCTGAGCTCACCCATGGGGCTCCATCATCTCCCACGTGTCCCTCTCAGGCTCCATCTCCCGTGGGCCCTCTCAGGCTCCATCATCTCCCGCGGTCCCTCTCGGGCTCCCCATCCTGCAGTCCCTCTTGGGCTCCATCTCCCACGGTTCCTCTCGGGCTCCATCATCTCCCACGGTTCCTCTCGGGCTCCACCATCTCCCACGGTCCCTCTCGGGCTCCATCATCTCCCGCGGACCCCCTCGGGCTCCATCATCTCCCGCGGTCCCTCTCGGGCTCCATCTCCCGCAGTCCCTCTTGGGCTCCATCTCCCACAGTCCCTCTCAGGCTCCATCATCCCCCGCGGTCCCTCTCGGGCTGCATGTCCCGCGGTCCCTCTCGGGCTCCATGTCCCGCGGTCCCTCTCGGGCTCCATGTCCCGCGGTCCCTCTCGGGCTCCATGTCCCGCAGTCCCTCTCGGGCTCCATCTCCTGCAGTCCCTCTTGGGCTCCATCTCCCACAGTCCCTCTCGGGCTCCATCATCCCCCGCGGTCCCTCTCGGGCTCCATGTCCTGCGGTCCCTCTCGGGCTCCATGTCCCGCGGTCCCTCTCGGGCTCCCCCTCCCGCCCGCCTCCCGCGCTGTTTGTTCCCGTGGTTGTTCCCGCCCCCGCCCCGCCCGCCGGAGGCTCCAGCGGCCATGGCTGCGCGGGGTCGGGGCTGCGGCCCGGGCCCGCCGCTGCGGCTGCGGCTGCCGCCGTCCGTGTCGCTGTCCGTGCCGCTGGCGCTGCTGCTGGCGCTGTCCCTATCGCTGTCCCTGGCGCTGTCCCCGCCGCCGTCCCCGCCCGGGCCGGAGCCGCTGCTGGAGGCCGCTCTGCGCTGGGGCTGGCGGAACGTGTCGTGCCCGGCGTGCCGGCTGCTGTTCGGGGCGCTGGACCTGGCGCTGCAGGTGGGGCCGGTCACCGGGCCGGGGGGACCCAGGGGACACCGGCACCGGGCCGGGGCGGGCGGGGCGGGGACCGCGGGGCCGGGAGCCGAGCGGGGTCAGGAGGGGACCGGGACAGGCGGGGGATGGGACAGGGACACGGGACGGGGACACGGGACGGGGACACGGGGCAGGGACACGGCGCAGGGACACGGGACGGGGACACGGGACGGGGACACGGGACGGGGACACGGGGCAGGGACGCGCTGCCGTGGGACAGCGCCGGCGCCGGGACGGGCCGGAGCAGGAGCTGGGCCGGGACCTTGTGACAGCGCGGGGCGGGACAGGCTGGGGCGCGTCTGGCTTGTGACAGGCACGGGACCGGGACGGGACACGCTGGGACACGCTGGGACGTGCCAGCGGCTGCGCTGTGAGGGACAGGACAGGACAGGGACAGGACAGATCACAGAATCCCAGAATGTCAGGGGTTGAAGGGCCCTGGAAAGCTCATCCAGTGCAATCCCCCCATGGAGCAGGAACACCCAGCTGAGGTTCCACAGGAAGGTGTCCAGGGGGTTGGAATGTCTGCAGAGAAGGAGACTCCACAACCCCCTGGGCAGCCTGGGCCAGGCTCTGCCACCCTCACCCCCAACAAGTTGCTTCTCCTCTTTCAGTGGAACCTCCTGTGTTCCAGTTTGCACCCATTGCCCCTTGTCCTGTCACTGGTTGTCACCAGAAGAGCCTGGCTCCATCCTCCTGACACTCCCCCTTTCCATATTGATCCCCAGGAATGAGTCCCCCCTCAGTCTCCTCTTGTCCAGCTCCAGAGCCCCAGCTCCCTCAGCCTTTCCTCACACGGGAGATGCTCCACTCCCTGCAGCATCTTGGTGGCTGCGCTGGACTCTCTCCAGCAGTTCCCTGTCCTGCTGGAACTGAGGGGCCACAACTGGACACAAGATTCCAGGTGTGGTCTCCCCGGGGCAGAGCAGAGGGGCAGGAGAACCTCTCTGACCTACTGACCACCCCCTTCTAACCCACCCCAGGTCCCATTGGCTTCCTGGCCACAAGGGCCCAGTGCTGGCTCATGGTCAGGACAGGGACAGCACAGGGACAGGACAGATCTGGACAGGGTCAGGCTGGGCCCAGCCTCCTCCCCAGATGGGACCAGGGACAGGGGCTGGAACGGGCTCCCTGGGGCACGGAACCCGGGGGGGCGGCAGGAGGGCGTGCGGGGGGTCGGTGGGACGTGAGGAGCAGGTTCTGGACTCTGGAACGGGTCCGTTCCCCCTCGGGACGTTCTGTGGTTCCGTGGGCTGGGCCGGGGCGCTGGGGGATGGGGGGCGCTGTTGGATGGGGGCGCTGTTGGATGGGGGCGCTGGGGGATGGGGGCGCCGGGCAGGCGCGGGTCCCGCGTGGGCGGGGGCTCAGGGGCCGTCCCGGGTCCCGCCTGAGCCCCGTCCCGCCGTGTCCCGCAGCTGGAGCCCAACGTGGCGCGCGTGGGGCGCGTGGCGTCGCGGCTGTGCGAGGCGCTGCGGCTGGCGCGCGCCGAGGTGTGCCGGGACGCCGTGCGCCTGTTCCAGCGCGACGTGGTGGCGGCGTGGGCGCGCTCGGTGCTGCGGCCGCCCGAGGCGTGCGGGCTGCTGCTGGGCCCGCGCTGCGGCCGCTGGGACATCCTCGGCGACTGGAACGTCACGCTGCCCGACACCCCCAAGCCGCCGGTGCGGCCGCCGGCGCCGCCGCCGCCCGGCGCGCCCGTGGCCCGAGTGCTGTTCCTCACCGACCTGCACTGGGACCGGCGCTACGCGGCGGGCAGCGCCGCCGCCTGCCCCGACCCGCTGTGCTGCCGCGGCGCCGCGCTGCCCGGCCCCGGCGGCGCCGGCTTCTGGGGCGAGTACGGCAAGTGCGACCTGCCGCTGCGCACCATCGAGCTGCTGCTGGCGCAGCTGCCCCGCGCCGCCTTCGCCGCCGCCTACTGGACGGGCGACATCCCGGCGCACGACGTGTGGCAGCAGAGCCGGCAGGACCAGCTGCTGGCGCTGCGCACCGTCACCGCGCTGCTGCGCCGCCACCTGGGGCCGCTGCCCGTCTACCCGGCCGTGGGCAACCACGAGGCCACCCCGGTCAACGCCTTCCCGCCGCCCTACGTGCACGGCAACCAGTCCGCCGCCTGGCTGTACGACGCCATGGCCGAGGCCTGGCGGGACTGGCTGCCCGCCCCGGCGCTGGACACCCTCCGGTGCGGGGGGGCCGCGGGGCTGGCGGGGCGGGGCGCGGGCGCGGGGCTGCGCTTGGGCTCGCAGGGCCCGGGGGCTCAGAGCTGGGGGCGCGGGCTCGGGGCTGCGCTTGGGCTCGCAGGACCCGAGGGGCTCAGAGCGGGGGGCGCGGGCGCGGGGCTGCGCTTGGGCTCGCAGGGCCCGGGGGCTCAGAGCTGGGGGCACAGAGCAGTTTCTGCATGGGGGGCCAGGGCCGGGCCCTGGGCCGGGGTCAGGGGTGCTGGGGGCTGCGGCTCAGGTGCCCCAGCTCGGGGGAGGCGGGGGCTCCGCGCTGCGCGGCGCAGGGCGGGGGGTGCTGGGGGTGGTGGGCTCAGGGCGCGGGGGGTGCTGTGGGGGGCAGGGATGGGGTGGGAGGTGCAGTGGGTGGGGTGCTCAGGGCATGGGGGTGCTGTGGGGGTGGGGGTGGGTGCTGTGGGTGGGGTGTGTGCTGTGGGTGGGTGCTGTGGGTGGGGGGGGTGGGTGCTGTGGGGTGGGGGTGGGTGCTGTGGGGGGTGGGTGCCATGGGTGGGGGTGGGTGCTGTGGGTGGGTGCCGTGGGTGCAGTGGGTGCCGTGGGTGCTGTGGGTGGGGTGGGTGCCGTGGGTGCAGTGGGTGCTGTGGGGGGTGGGTGCCGTGGGTGCTGTGGGTGGGTGCCGTGGGTGGGGTGGGTGCTGTGGGTGGGTGCCGTGGGTGCCGTGGGTGGGTGCCGTGGGTGCTGTGGGTGCCGTGGGTGCCGCGGCCGCGGGCAGCGCTCACGGCCCGTCCCCGCAGGGCCGGCGGGTTCTACACGGCTCAGGTGTGGCCGGGGCTGCGCGTCGTGTCCCTCAACATGAACTTCTGCTCCCAGGCCAACTTCTGGCTGCTCATCAACGCCACGGACCCCGCGGGGCAGCTGCAGTGGCTCGTGGGGGTCCTGGCGGCCGCCGAGCGCGCGGGGGACAAGGTGAGCGGGGGGGGGCCGGGGGTCCCGGCCCGGGGGTCCCGGGGGTCCCGCCACCCACAGCCCCCGGCTCCGCTCCCCAGGTGCACATCATCGGGCACATCCCCCCCGCGCACTGCCTGCGCAGCTGGAGCTGGAACTACTACCGGATCGTCAGCAGGTCAGTGCGGGCACCGCCCCGCGCCGGCCCCGCCACCGGCCCCGCGCCCACCGGCCCCGCCGCGCTGCCCGGGCCGCAGGCGCAGCAGAGGGGACGGGGGACAGTTCTGTGCCAGAGAGGCTGGATCCAAAACTGCTGTGCCGGAGGGGGGCGCGGGAGGGTGGAGCTGGCGCTGGTGGGCACGGCCAGGACATGCGGAGTCAGTACGGGGGGGACGGGACCGGCAGCACCGGGACGGGGCAGCACCGGGACGGGCAGCAGCGGGATGGGGCAGCAGCGGGATGGGGCAGCACCGGGATGGGCAGCAGCGGGATGGGGCAGCAGCGGGATGGGGCAGCAATGGGATGGGGCAGCAATGGGATGGGGCAGCACCGGGATGGGGCAGCACCGGGATGGGGCAGCAATGGGATGGGGCAGCAGCAGGACGGGGCAGCACCGGGACAGAGCAGCACCGGGACAGAGCAGCACCAGGATGGGGCAGCACCAGGATGGGGCAGCAGCGGGATGGTGCAGCACCGGGACGGGCAGCACCGGGACGGGCAGCACTGGGACGAGGCAGCAGCGGGATGGGCAGCAGTGGTATGGGCAGCAGCGGGATGGGGCAGCAGCAGGACGGGGCAGCACCGGGATGGGGCAGCAGCGGGACGGGGCAGCACCGGGATGGGGGCAGCAATGGGACGGGGCAGCAGCGGGACGGGGCAGCAGCGGGATGGGGCAGCACCGGGATGGGCAGCACCGGGATGGAGCAGCAGCGGGACGGGGCAGCACCGGGATGGGGCAGCACCGGGACCGGGCAGCCCCGCGGGGCCGGGCCGGGGGTGCCGGTGCCGACGTCCCCGTCCCGCAGGTTCGAGGGCACCATCGCGGCTCAGTTCTTCGGGCACACGCACGTGGACGAGTTCGAGATGTTCTACGACGAGGAGACGCTGACCCGTCCGGTCTCCGTCGCCTTCGTGGCCCCGAGCGTCACCACCTACATCAACCTCAACCCCGGTGCGTCCCCCGTCCCCCGGCCGCAGTGCCGCCCCCTCCCCATCCCCGCGGCCGCGGTGCCGTCCCCTCCCCCCGCCCCCCGGCCGCGGTGCCGCCGCCTGACCCCCCCCATCCCGCAGGGTACCGCGTGTACGAGGTGGACGGGCCGTACCCCGGCAGCTCCGCGGCCGTGCTGGACCACGAGACGTTCATCCTGAACCTGACCGAGGCCAACGCGCCGGGCGCGGCCCCGCGCTGGCGGAGCCTGTACCGCGCGCGCGCCGCCTACGGGCTGCCGGGTGCGCTCCCCGCCGACTGGGACCGGCTGCTGCGCCGCCTGCAGGACGACGAGCGGCTGTTCCAGCGCTTCTGGTTCCACCTGCACAAGGGGCACCCGCCGCGCGCGCCCTGCGGCGCCGCCTGCAAGGCCGCGCTGCTCTGCGCGCTGCGCACCGGCCGCTCCGCCGACCCCGCGCTCTGCCGCCCGCTGCGCCCCGCGCTGCCCTTCGCGCGCGTGCTGCGGCTCTGGCGCCAGCGCCGCCTCTGCTGAGCCGGACCGGTGCTGGGTATACTGAGCTGGGACCGGCGCCGGCTCTGCTGAGCCGGATCGGTGCTGGGTATGCTGAGCTCGGACCGGCGCCGCCTCTGCTGAGCCGGACCGGCGCCGGGTATGCTGAGCTCGGACCGGCGCCGCCTCTGCTGAGCCGGATCGGTGCTGGGTATACTGAGCTGGGACCGGCGCCGGCTCTGCTGAGCCGGATCGGTGCTGGGGCCGCTGAGCTGGGACCAGCGCCGGCTCTGCTGAGCCGGATCGGTGCTGGGGCTGCTGAGCCTGATCGGTGCCGGGTATGCTGAGCTCAGACCGGCTCTGCTGAGCTGGGACCGGCGCCGCCTCTGCTGAGCCGGATCGGTGCTGGGTCCACTGAGCTCGGACCAGCGCCAGCTCTGCTGAGCCAGGACCAGTGCTGGTTCTGCTGGGCCAGTTCAGCACCAGCTCTGCTGAGCTAGATCAGTGCTGGTTCTACTGAGCCGGATCAGCGCCAGCTCTGCTGAGCCGGATTGGTGCTGGTTCTGCTGAGCCAGGATCAGCACCAGCTCTGTTTGGCCAGGATCACCGCTGACTCAGCTGAGCCCGGATCAACGCTGATTTCACGGAGCCAGATCAGTGCTGGCTCTGCTGAGCCGGGCCCAGCGCCAGGGCTCGGGGTCCCCGTGTGTCCCTGTGCTCCCCTGGCACAATAAATGTGTGATGGACCCCGCGGCTCCTGCGCCGGGTCCGGCTCTCAGAGAGACCTCGGGATCATGGAGACCAACCACAACCCGCCCGGCACTGCCCGTGTCCTGAGAACCTCGTGTCCGTCTGTCCAGCCCTCCAGGGCCGGTGACTCCAGCACTGCCCTGGGCAGCCTGTTCAATGCCCCACAGCCCTTTGGGGACACGCTGTTCCCAGACCAAGCTCAGCCCCCCAGCGCCCCCCGTGTCCCCCGCGCTGCTGGAATGGGGTTTATTAACGTTTAGTACGACACGATCCTCGTTACAGCGGGAGCGGCGGCCCCGGGCGCCCCGGGTTACACCACATGCATGGGGGACCCCGCGCCCCCCGCCCCGCGCTGGGGCACCCGCGGGGGGACGGGACCCCCGGCCGGGGCGCCGCCCTGGGGCACAGCCGCGCTGGAGCCGCGCACCCGGGGCGGCACGAGCCCCACGGCCCCGCACGCATGGGGACACCCGCGCATGGGGACATCCGCACACGGGACACCCGCACACGGGGACACCCGCACATGGGGACACCCACGCATGGGGACACCCGCTCACGGGGACACCCGCACACGGGGACACCTGTGCATGGGGACACCCGCGCATGGGGACACCCGTTCACGGGGACACCCGCGCACGAGGACACCCACGCATGGGGACACCTGCACGTGGGGACACCCACACACAGGGACACCCGCGCACGGGGACACCCGCACATGGGGACACCCGCACCACGGGCCCCCCCGCGCCCCGTGCGTCCCCTCCGTCCCGTCCCCCCGGTGCATCCCGGGTGGGGAGGGGGCTCGGCCGCTGCTCCCGCGGGGCTCACGGCGTCTGGGCCCCCAGGCGCTTGGGCTTCAGGGTGCCCAGCAGGGTCTGCACCCCCCGGCGCACCGAGGAGCCCACCCGCCGCGCCACCGAGTCGGCGGGGGGCGCGGGGAGGCAGGAGCTGGAGGCCTGGGGGCGCGCGTCCAGGCACTTCTGGTAGCGCAGCTGCGGAGGGGACAGCGCCGGGACACGTGTGGGGCTGGGACAGGTGTGGGGCTGGGGACAGCGCCGGGACACGTGTGGGGCTGGGACACGTGTGGGGCTGGGACAGGCGTGGGGCTGGGGACAGCGCCGGGACACGTGTGGGGCTGGGGACAGTGCTGGGGACAGGTGTGGGGCTGGGACACGTGTGGGGCTGGGGACAGCGCCGGGACACGTGTGGGGCTGGGACACGTGTGGGGCTGGGCAGGGTCCATGGGGCAGTCATTTACCATGCAGGGTCTATGGGGCAGAGGGGCTCTATGGGGCAGGGGGTCTCTGTGGGGCAGGGCTCACCGTGCAGGTCTCTGGGGCAGGGTCTGTGGGGCAGGGGGTCTCTATGGGGCAGGGTCTCTGTGGGGCAGGGCTCACCATGCAGGTCTGTGGGGCAGGGTCTCTATGGGGCAGGGTCTCTATGGGGCAGGGTCTGTGAGGCAGGGTCTCTGTGGGGCAGGGTCTGTGGGGCACGGTCTCTGTGGGGCAGGGTCTCTATGGGGCAGGGTCTCTATGGGGCAGGGTCTCTGTGGGGCAGGGTCTGTGGGGCAGGGTCTGTGGGGCAGGGTCTCTGTGGGGCAGGGTCTCTGTGGGGCGGCGCTCACCATGCAGGCCGCCTGCAGCGCCTCGCTGAGCCCCGCGGCGTTGGGCTCGCACCAGACCATGTGGCAGCGGAAGGCGCCGGGCGCGCCGGCCATGATGAAGGCGAAGGAGCGCACGTCGCGGCCCACGCCCATGAACGACAGGAAGCGCACGCGGCACTCGCACAGCACGGCCTCGCTCTGCGCGGGACGGGACGGGGACACGGGGACGGCGCCGTCACCCCCGCGGGACGGGGACACGGGGACGGCGCCGTCACCCCCGCGGGACGGGGACACGGGGACGGCGCCGTCACCCCCGCGGGACGGGGACACGGGGACGGCGCCGTCACCCCCGCGGGACGGGGACACGGGGACAGCGCCGTCAGCACCGCGGGACAGGGACACGGGGACAGCACCGTCAGCACCGCGGGACGGGGACATGGGGACGGCACCGTCACCCCCGTGGGATGGGGACACGGGGACGGCGCCGTCACCCCCGCGGGACGGGGACACGGGGACGGCACCGTCAGCACCGCGGGACGGGGCCACGGGGACGGCGCCGTCACCCCCGCGGGATGGGGGACATGGGGACGGAGCCGTCAGCACCGCGGGACGGGGACACGGGGACGGAGCCGTCAGCACCGCGGGACGGGGACACGGGGACGGCGCCGTCACCCCCGCGGGATGGGGGACATGGGGACGGAGCCGTCAGCACCGCGGGACGGGGACACGGGGACGGAGCCGTCAGCACCGCGGGACGGGGACACGGGGACGGCGCCGTCACCTCCACGGGACGGGGGACACGGGGACGGCGCCGTCAGCACCGCGGGATGGGGGACATGGGGACGGCGCCGTCACCCCCGTGGGATGGGGGACACGGGGACGGCGCCGTCACCCCCGCGGGACGGGACGGGGACACGGGGATGGCGCCGTCACCCCCGTGGGATGGGGGACAGGGGGACGGCACCGTCACCTCCGCGGGACAGGACGGGGACAGGGGGACGGCACCGTCACGACCATGGGACGGGACGGGGGACACAGGGATGGCACAATCACCACCACAGCACGGGACGGGGGGACACGGTCACAGGATGGGACGGGATGGGGGGACATGGGGACGCAGTCATGACCACAGGACAAGGACATGAGGACGCGGTCACGGCCATGGGATGGGGACACGGGTGTGGGGACATGGTCACCGCAGCAGGACGGGACGGGGGCGCAGGGACGGTCACGGCACAGGGACAGGGATGGGGGACACGGGGACACGGTCACGGCCGCGGGACGGGGACACGGGGCTGCGGGGCATCCACCTGCTGGTGCGTGATGGTGAGCGTGGCGGGCGCCACGTTGACCACGATGGGCGTCCAGTGGTCCCGGCTGCCGCTCGCCAGCGCCGCCTCCAGCGCCGCGTTGATGACGTCCATGCCTGGGGACAGGGACAGGGACGGGTCAGGGACAGGGGTCAGGGACACCAGGGGGTCAGGGACAGGGGATCAGAGACAGGGGGTCAGGGACAGGGGGGTCAGGGACAGGGGGGTCAGGGACAGGGGGGTCAGGAACTGCCACCCCCGGCTGGGACCCCCGGCCGGGCCCCGTCCCGCACTCACCCACGGGCTTGGCCACGGGCACGCAGCCCAGGTAACACACCGGGAACTGCTGCACCCCCTCGCTCTTGGGCGCCGGGAACTCCACTGCGGCACACGGCGGGGTCGGGCTGCGCCGGCACCGCGGCACCGTGCTCCCCGCACCCGGCACCGCGGCACCGGCACCCCGCTCTGTGCTCCCCGCACCCGGCACTGCGGCACCGGCACCGTGCTCCCCGCACCCGGCACCGTGCTCCCCGCACTCGGCATCGTGGAACCGGCACATGGCACCGTGTTCCCCACACCCGGCACAGCGGTGCCGGCACCCAGCTCTGTGCTCCCCGCACCCGGCACCGCAGCACCAGCACATGGCACCGTGTTCCCTGCACCCGGCACCGTGTTCCCCGCACCCGGCACCATGTTCCCCGCACCCGGCACCGTGTTCCCCGCACCCGGCACCGTGCTCCCCGCACCCGGCAGCACCGGTCCCACCGCGCCCCGCGCTGCCTCTGCACCCAACACGGCGCCAGCACCGCAAGCCCCAGCACCCCAGACCCCCACCCCGTGCCCTGGAAGGGGGCTCCCCCAGCCCCCCCAAACCCTGTACCCCTGCCCTGGAACGGGACCCCCCACCCCCCAGCCCTACCCTGGAAGGGGACCCCCCCCCCATCCTACCCTGGAACGGAATCTCCACCAGCCGCGCCGGGTCGGTGCTCAGCCCGTTGGGCCCCCCCCGGGCGCTTCTCCGCTCCACCATGATCTGGGGGGAGCGCGGGGGCACCAGCCCCCCCGGCCATCACACCACGGCCCAGCCCCCACCCCACGGGGACGGGGGGACCCCAGGACAGAGCTCGGAACTGGGGGGGGACAGGGGGGACCCCAGGACAGAGCTCGGAGCTGGGGGGGGACAGGGGGGACCCCAGGACAGAGCTCGGAGCTGGGGGGGGACAGGGGGGGACCCCAGGACAGAGCTCGGAGCTGGGGGGGGACAGGAGCACAGCGGGCAGCACGGGCAGCCGGGGGCACTGCGGGGGTCACTGGGGGTCTGGGGGTCTCACCTGTGCGCACACTTGTGCAGGCTGCTGGCACTGGGGGTTTGGGGGTCACTGGGGTTTGGGGGTCCCTGGGGGTCTCACCTGGGCAAACACCTCGTGCAGGCTGCTGGCACTGGGGGTCACTGGGGGTCTTGGGGGGTCACTTTGGGGGTCCCTGGGGGTCTCACCTGCGCGCACACCTCGTGCAGGCTGCTGGCACTGGGGGTCTCGGGGGTCACTGGGGGTCACTGGGGGTCTGGGGTCTCACCTGCGCGCACACCTCGTGCAGGCTGCTGGCACTGGGGGGGTCACTGGGGTCTGGGGTCTCACCTGCGCGCACACCTCGTGCAGGCTGCTGGCGATGTTGCGGGCCGGGCTCTCGCAGCGGAACACGTGGCACTTGAGCATCTGGGTCAGCGGGTCCCGCGCCACGAACGCAAAGTCCCTGCGGGGGGCGCAGCGCTCGGGACCCACCCCAGCCCCCAGCTCCCCCCGCCCCAGCCCCCAGCTCCCCCCGCCCCAGCCCCCAGCTCCCCCCGCCCCGCGGCCCCAGCGCCACCAGCACCACCCAGCGCCACCAGCACCACCCAGCGCCGCCCAGCGCCGGGAGCACCGGGAGCGCCGGGAGCGCCGGCAGCACCAGGGCGGCTGCCCTACCTCTCCCTGCGTCCGGCAGCGCGGCGGAGAGACCAGAGACCGGTTAGAGGGGACGGTGCGACCCACGGACCACAGACCCACGGACCACAGACCACACAGACCCACAGACCACAGACCCACAGACTACACAGACCCACAGACCACAGACCCACAGACCACACAGACCACAGACCCACAGACCACAGACCCACAGACCACACAGACCCACAGACCACAGACCACACAGACCACACACCCACAGACCCCATGGACCCACGGACCACAGACCACACAGACCACAGACCCACAGACCACAGACCCACAGACCACACACCCACAGACCACACAGACCCACAGACCACACACCCACAGACCACACAGACCCACAGACCACACAGACCACAGACCCACAGACCACAGACCCACAGACCCCACAGACCACAGACCCACAGACCACAGACCACACAGACCCACAGACCACAGACCCACAGACCACACAGACCACAGACCCACAGACCACACAGACCCACAGACCACACAGACCCACAGACCACAGACCCACAGACCCCACGGACCACAGACCCACAGACCACAGACCCACAGACCCCATGGACCACAGACCACACAGACCCACAGACCACAGACCACACAGACCACAGACCCACAGACCCCACAGACCCACAGACCCATAGACCCCACAGACCCCACAGACCCACAGACCCATAGACCCCACAGACCCATAGACCCCACAGACCCACAGACTACAGACCCCACAAACCCCACAGACCACAGCCCCACAGACCCCAGCCCTCCAGACCCCACAGACCCCCCAGGCAGAGACCCCCAGCCCCACAGGCAGGACTGAGCCCATGAAACCCCCTGCCCTGGCACTGCCGGGGGGCTCAGCCACAGGACCCCCATGGCGGGTGCACGGGACCCCCGCCCCACACCCCACAAGCACCCGCGTCCCGCACACCCCGTTCCAACGGGCTCAGGATCCCCACACCCCACGCGCACCCACGCGTCCCACCCCACGCGCAGGGACGCCCAGAGCCCCGCGCCCCACGCGCCCGGTGCGCCCCCGCGCGGCCCCACCTGCCGCTGTCGCGCCCCACGCCCCAGACGCGGATGGCGGCCACGGGCTGCGCGTGCAGCAGCGCCTGCTCCTGCGGCTCCAGCAGCTTCAGCGTCCGGTTCTCCAGCAGCAGCAGCATCGCGCGGCCCTGGGGGAGCAGCGGGGTCCGGGGGGGCGGGGGGGCGGGGGCAGTGGGGACAGTGGGGGTGGCAGGGACGGCGGGGACAGCGGGGGCTGAGGGGACAGCAGGGGCTGTGGGGACAGTGGGGACGGCGGGGACAGTGGGGGCTGAGGGGACGGCGGGGGCTGTGGGGGCTGTGTGGACAGTGAGGGCTGCAGGGGCAGCAGGGGCTGCAGGGGCTGTGGGGGCTGCAGGGGCTGCGGGGGCTGCAGGGACAGCGGGGGCTGCAGGGGCTGCGGGGGCTGCAGGGACAGCGGGGGCTGCAGGGGCTGTGGGGGCTGCAGGGGCTGTGGGGGCTGCAGGGGCTGCGGGGGCTGCAGGGACAGCAGGGGCAGCGGGGGCTGTGGGGGCTGCAGGGACAGCAGGGGCTGCAGGGGCTGTGGGGGCTGCAGGGGCTGCGGGGGCTGCAGGGACAGCAGGGGCAGCGGGGGCTGTGGGGGCTGCAGGGGCTGTGGGGGCTGCAGGGACAGCAGGGGCTGCAGGGGCTGTGGGGGCTGTGGGGGCTGCAGGGGCTGCGGGGGCTACACGGGCTGCAGGGGCTGCGGGGTCTGTGAGGACAGCAGGGCTGCAGGGGCTGCAGGGGCTGCAGGGGCTGCGGGGGCTACAGGGGCTGCAGGGGCTGCAGGGGCTGCAGGGGCTGCAGGGGCTGTGGGGGCTGCGGGGGCTGCAGGGGCTGTGGGGGCTGTGGGGGCTGCGGGGGCTGCAGGGGCTGTGGGGGCTGCAGGGACAGCGGGGTCATTGGGGGCAGGGGTCAGGGGCACTCACCTCCCCCCAGCTGCCGGGGGGGCCGCGCTGGTGCAGCGAGAGCTGCCGGATGCAGTTGTTGACGGCCGCGCTGCTGCGGCCGGGGGCCAGCTCGGCCTCGCTCATCTCCACCCAGCCCAGCGAGCGCACGGCGAAGCGCTGCGGACGGGACGCGTGGGCGCGGGCACGGGGGGCGCGGGGCACGGGGGGCACGGCGGGGGGAACAGGGCACGGGGGCACGGGGCACGCGTGGGGCACGGGGGGGGCACGCACAGCCCCCCCGCAGGGACCCCCCGCAGCTGCCTGCCCCACACGTCCCTGATCGTGGGGACAGCGCTGACCCGCCATGGCAGTGCTGGAAGCACCACGGGGGTGCCAGGTGTACCCACGGGGGTCCCAGGTGTACCCACAGGGGTGCCAGGTGTACCCACGGGGGTCCCAGGTGTACCCATGGGGGTCCCAGGTGTACCCACAGGGGTGCCAGGTGTACCCATGGGGGTCCCAGGTGTACTCATGGGGGTGCTGGGTGTACCCATGGGGGTCCCAGGTGTACTCATGGGGGTGCTGGGTGTACCCATGGGGGTCCCAGGTGTACTCATGGGGGTGCCAGGTGTACCCATGGGGGTCCCAGGCTGCACCCATGGGGTGAGTCCCAGGTGTACCCACGGGGGTCCCAGGCTGTACATGGGGGGGCCCCAGGCTGTACATGGGGGGGGTCCCAGGCTGCACTGGGGGGTCCCAGGCTGCACCAGGGGGGTCCCAGGCTGTACATGGGGAGTCCCAGGCTGTACATGGGGGGGTCCCAGGCTGCACTGGGGGGGGTCCCAGGCTGTACATGGGGAGTCCCAGGCTGTACATGGGGGGGTCCCAGGCTGCACTGGGGGGGGTCCCAGGCTGTACATGGGGAGTCCCAGGCTGTACATGGGGGGGTCCCAGGCTGCACTGGGGGGGGTCCCAGGCTGTACATGGGGAGTCCCAGGCTGCACTGGGGGGGGTCCCAGGCCCCCGGCAGCAGGCCGGAGCCCGGCCCCGTGGGGCAGTGCTACACAGGGGCCCGGGGGGGTCTGGCTGGGCCAGGCCTACCTTAGAGCCCGGCTTGTCCTCCTCGGCCAGCGCGGTCCTGAGAAGGGGCGGGACGTCACGGCTGCTCCCCACGCACCCCCACCCCCCCCAAGGGGGTCCCCGCCCGGACCCCACGCACCCCCACCCCCCGGGGTGGACCCCACGCACCCCGCGGGTGGCGAGGCCGGGTCTGGGGACGGCGGCTCCGCATCCTGCGCCCCGGGGTCGTCGTCCTCGTCCTCGTCCTCCGCGGGGTCCTGGGAAGGGACGGGCTGGGGGGGCCGGGGGGGCTGCCCACCCCCTCACCCTCCAGAGCCCCTGAGCCCCCATTCCACACCCCTGTACCCCCATTGCTCACCCTCCAGAGCCCCCGAGCCCCCATTCCACACCCCTGTACCCCCATTGCTCACCCTCCAGAGCCCCCCGACCCCCCATTCCACACCCCTGTACCCCCATTGCTCACCCTCCAGAGCCCCCCGACCCCCCATTCCACACCCCTGTACCCCCATTGCTCACCCTCCAGAGCCCCCCGACCCCCCATTCCACATCCCCGTACCCCCATTGCTCACCCTCCAGAGCCCCCCGACCCCCCATTCCACACCCCTGTACCCCCATTGCTCACCCTCCAGAGCCCCCTGACCCCCCATTCCACATCCCCGTACCCCCATTGTTCACCCTCCAGAGCCCCCCGACCCCCTCTCCACCCCCGCACCCCCATTGCTCACCCTCCAGAGCCCCCCGACCCCCTCTCCACCCCCGCACCCCCATTGCTCACCCTCCAGAGCCCCCCGACCCCCTCTCCACCCCCGCACCCCCATTGCTCACCCTCCAGAGCTCCCCGTCCCCGAAGCGCTCGGTGGGGGTGAAGCCGGGCCAGCCCAGCTGGGGACAGCGGCTCCGGTTCGGGTGCGCACCGAGGCAGCCCCGCACCCCGGGGTCCCCACCACCCCACACCCTGGGGTCCCCATAGCCCCGCACCCCGGGGGCCACACAGCCCGGGGTCCCCACAGCCCAGGGTCCCCACAGCCCCACACCCCAGGGATCCCCACAGCCCGGGGTCCCCACAGCCCCGCACCCCGGGGGCCACACAGCCCGGGGTCCCCATAGCCCTGCACCCCGGGGTCCACACCGCCCCGCACCCCGGGATCCCCACAGCCCCAACACCCCGGGGTCCCCACCACCCCACACCCCGGGGTCCCCACAGCCCCGCACCCCGGGGGTCCACACAGCCCCACTCCCCACCACCCCGCACCCTGGGGGTCCCCACCACCCCACAGCCCCACACCATGGGGGCCCCACTGCCCTGTGCTCACAGGGGTTGCTACAGCCCCACACGCTGGGGGTCCCCGCAGTCCCATGGTCCCCACCACCCTCCACCCTGGGGGTCCCCACAGCCCAGGACCCCCGCCCCGCCGCGTCCCCCGCGCCGTGTCCCCGCACCGGCGGCCGTGGGCAGCGGGCGGTGTCCGGGGAGCCGGGCGCGGAGCCGCGGGGCAGCCCCGGGGGCGGCTGCCACTGCGTGGTGCCGGTGGGGACGTGCCAGTAGTAGGTGCCCGAGGTGTCCTGCACCCGCAGCCATCCCGCCGGCAGGTCCGCGTCCGGCTCCACCGCGCTCCGGCTCCACAGCGACTCTGCGCAACGGGCACGCTCGCACGGGGCCGGGGGCTGCGCCCGGCACGGCGCGGCACGGTACAGCACGGCACGGCATGGTGCGGCATGGTACAGCACGGCATGGCACAGTATGGCACGGTACAGCATGGCACAGTATGACATGGCACAGTATGGCACAGCACGGCATGGTACAGCACGGCACAGTATGGCACAGTATGGCACAGCACAGCATGGCACAGCACGGCATGGTACAGCATGGCACAGTATGGCGCAGCACAGCATGGCACAGCACGGCGTGGTGCGGCACAGCACAGCATGGCACAGCATGGCACAGCCCCACGGAGCCCCACGGAGCCCCACAGAACCCCACTGCGCCCCACTGCCCCATGGGACCCACAGAGCCCCACTGCCCCATGGGACCCACGGAGCCCCACTGCCCCACGGGAGCCGGCGCCTGCCCCATGGGACCCACGGAGCCCCGCTGCCCCACGGGAGCCGGCGCCTGCCCCATGGGACCCACGGAGCCCCGCTGCCCCACGGGAGCCGGCGCCCGCCCCAGCGAGGTGGGGCCCGTCCCCACGAGCACCGGGAGCTGTGGCGGCGGGGCCAAGGAGCCCCTGCCCGAGCGGGGGGCACCAGTGGGGACGGGGACCCGGCTGCGCCGGAGGGGATGGGGCTTCAGAGCCCACAGCCGGGCAGGCGCCGCTCCCACGGCCAGTGCCACAGCCAGTCCCCACGGCCGGTCCCCACGGCCGGTGCCACAGCCGGTGCCCACGGCCGGTCCCCAGGGCCGCTCCGCAGGGCCGGTGCCACAGCCAGTCCCCACAGCCAGTCCCCACAGCCAGTCCCCACGGCCGGTGCCCACGGCCGGTCCCCACGGCCGGTCCCCAGGGCCGGTGCCACAGCCAGTCCCCACAGCCAGTCCCCACGGCCGGTCCCCACGGCCGGTCCCCAGCCCAGGCTGCAGCTGGGGCCGCTGGGGCAGCCGGGGACCGAGGGGCCGGTACCGACGCTGCTCCCAGCCCGCCCGGCCCCAGCCCGCGGGGTCCCCATCCGTGTCCCCATCCACAGCCCCATCCGTGTCCCCATCCCCGTCCCTGTCCCCATCCCGGTCCCGCTCACCTGCGGCCAGAGCGGGCGTTTCCCCGGCAACGGCTGACGGCAGCAGCGGGGGCGGGGCCGGGGCGGGGCCGGGGTGGGGACAGCGATGGGGACAGCGATGGGGACCCAGGGATGGGGACAGCGATGGGGACAGGAGTGGGGACAGCGATGGGGACAGCGATGGCGGGGCTGGGATGGGGACAGGAGTGGGGACAGTGATGGGGACACAGGAACGGGACAGGGATGGAGACACAGGGATGGGGGGCAGGATGGGGGCAGGATGGGGGCAGGATGGGGGGCAGGGAGGTGGGGGGGCAGAGATGGGGGATGTGGGGAGCAGAGAAGGGGCCGCAGGATGGGGGGGACACAGGGACGGGGGCAGGGCCGGCGGGAGCACGGGGGGGGACACGGGGAGCGGGGGAGGGGAGGGGAGGGCGCAGCTGTGGGGCCGGCGGGACACGCGGGACACGGAGGCGGCACCGCCAGGCACAGCGAGCGGAGCGGGGACACGGGACGGGCTGCGCCTGCACTGACGGCACAGGGGCTGCACCCAGCAGCGGGACAGCGGGGACAGCGGGGACAGAGCCGTGGGGCACAGGGGCTGCACCCAGCAGCGGGACAGCGGGGACAGCGGGGACAGAGCCGTGGGGCACAGGGGCTGCACCCCAGCAGCGGGACAGCGGGGACAGCGGGGACAGAGCCGTGGGGCACAGGGGCTGCACCCCAGCAGCGGGACAGCGGGGACAGCGGGGACAGAGCCGTGGGGCACAGGGGCTGCACCCCAGCAGCGGGACAGCGGGGACAGCGGGGACAGAGCCGTGGGGCACAGGGGCTGCACCCCAGCAGCGGGAACAGTGGGGACAGAGCCATGTGGCACAGCATGGACAGCACCATGGGGACAGCACTGTGGGGACAACACCATGGGGCACAGCAGGGACAGCGCCATGGGGACAGCACCATGGACAGTGCCGAGGGGACAGCACTGTGGGGCACAGCATGGACAGCACCGTGGGGACAGCACCGTGGGGCACAGCAGGGACAGCGCCATGGGGACAGCAGGGACAGTGCCGTGGGGACAGCACTGTGGGGCACAGCAGATACAGCGCCATGGGGACAGCAGCACCAACAGCATGGGGACACGGGCAGTGAGGGGGCGGGGGGCACCGCGGGGGCGCCGTGGGGCACAGTGGGGGCGCCGTGGGGGCGCCGTGGGGCACAGTGGGGGAGGGCTGGCGAGCAGCTGTGGGCACACAGCCAGGGGAGAGAGATGTGGGGCCAGGCTGGGGACACCGTGGGGACACCACGGGCTTGTCAGGGGGGTCACGGGGCAGGGACGGCCATGGGGCAGGGAGGGGACACTACTGGGGCTGCCACGGGGTAGTCACAGCTGCCGTGGGGCCATCTAGACAGTCAGGGGTGACTGTGGGGCAGCCAGGGGTCACCATGGGTCACTGTGGGGCAGCCATGGTGCAGCTGTGGGTCACCACGGGTCCCCGTGGGGCAGTCAGGGGTCACTGTGGGTCCCCGTGGGGCAGTCAGGGGTCCCCGTGGGTCCCCATGGGGCAGTAGGGGGTCACAGTGGGTCCCCGTGGGTCACTGTGGGTCCCCGTGGGGGGTCACCGTGGGTCCCCGTGGGTCCCCGTGGGGCAGTAGGGGGTCACCGTGGGTCCCCGTGGGTCACCGTGGGTCACTGTGGGTCCCCGTGGGGCAGTGGGGGGTCCCCGCGCGCACCTGCGTCGTCGGGGGAGCTGCCGGCGCTGCCCTGGCTGAGCGTGGCCCAGCTCGAGTCCTCGTCGCTGCCCGCGCGGCTGCGCGCGCCGAAGAGGCGGCTGGCGCTGCGGGGGGGCTCGCGCGGGCCGCGCTCCCCGCCGGGCTCCGAGTCCCCGGTGCCGGGGTCGCTCTGCCCCGCCGGCGAGTCCCCGTCGCCCTCCTCGCCCTCCTCCTCCTCCTCGTCCTCGTCCTCCTCGTCCCCGTCGCGCAGCGGGATGAGCGGCCGGGCGCCCCCGCGGCTGCGGGCGCTGCGGGTGTTGAGCGGCAGCTCGGCGGGGCGCGGCGGCGCCAGCTCGTTGCGGTTCTGGTCGCGCTCGGCGCGGCGCTGCAGGTTCTGCCCGTCCTTCAGCCACTTGGCCGTGCGGGGCTCGGCGGGCTCGGCCCCGGCCCGCAGCGCCGTCCCGCCCGGCGCCGCGCACCGGTTGTCGTTGGCCAGGTCGCTGCGCTTGCTCACGGCGCCCGACATGGCGGCGGCGGCACCGGCGGCACCGCGGCTCCTACAGCGCCCGCGGCGGCGGCAGCTCCGCGTCCATCGGGCCTGCGGGGGGCGGCGGGACGCACCGGGAGCCGGAGCCCAGCGGCCCCGAGGAGCCCCGCGCCGCCCCGGGACCCCGCACCCGAGCGGCCCCGAGGAGCCCCGCACCGCCCCGGGACCCCGCACCCGAGGGGCCCCGAGGAGCCCCGCGCCGCCCCGGGACCCCGGTCCCAGCCCCCGAACCCGGCCCGGCACCCCGGTCCCGCAGCGCCGAGCGGCCCGGCCGGCTCCCCGGTTGCCCCCATCCCACCGCCCGCACCGGGACCCCCGGACCCCGCACAGGGACCCGCACCGGGACCCCCGGCCCCCCCGCCCCCGGCCGCAGCGGCCCCGCTCGGCCCAGCCGGTACCTGCGGCGGCTCCGCTGGGGGGCACGGGGGGGCTCTGCTTCCGCTTCCGGGGGCGGGGCGGAGACAGCGCCCCCCCGGTACCGACTGGCACCGTCACCGGCACGTACGGACACCGGAACCGGAACCGGCACCAGCACCGGCCCCGGCCCGGCGGGCTGGGGGACCCGCATCGCGGCCGCCGCGGTGACCCTGCGGTCCCGCTCCCCCCGCTCGGGTCACGCTCCCCGCTCCGGTCCCGCTCCCCCCGATCCAGATCCCACTCCCCGCTCCGGTCCCGCTCCCCACCCCGGTCCCGCTCCCCGCTCCGGTCCCGCTCCCCCAGGGCCGGTCCCGCTCCCCGCTCCGGCCCCTCTCCCCCCGATCCAGATCCCGCTCCCCGCTCCGATCCCGCTCCCCGCTCCGATCCCGCTCCCCGCTCCGGTCCCGCTCCCCCAGGGCCGGTCCCGCTCCCCGCTCCGGCCCCTCTCCCCCCGATCCAGATCCCGCTCCCCGCTCCGATCCCGCTCCCCGCTCCGATCCCGCTCCCCGCTCCGGTCCCGCTCCCCCAGGGCCGGTCCCGCTCCCCGCTCCGGTCCCGCTCCCCGCTCCGGTCCCGATCCCCGCTCCGGCCCCGCTCCCCCCGATCCAGATCCCGCTCCCCGCTCCGATCCCGCTCCGGCCCCGCTCCCCGCTCCGGCCCCGCTCCCCGCTCCGGTCCCGCTCCCCGCTCCGGCCCCGCTCCCCCCGATCCAGATCCCGCTCCCCCCGCTCCAGCCCCGCTCCCCCCGATCCAGATCCCGCTCCCCGCTCCGATCCCGCTCCCCGCTCCGGCCCCGCTCCCCCCGCTCCGATCCCGCTCCCCCCGCTCCGGTCCCGCTCCCCCCGCTCCGATCCCGCTCCCCCCGCTCCGATCCCGCTCCCCCCGCTCCGGTCCCGCTCCCCCCGCTCCCCGCTCCGGTCCCGCTCCCCCCGCTCCGATCCCGCTCCCCCCGCTCCGGTCCCGCTCCCCGCTCCGGCCCCGCTCCCCCCGCTCCCCGGTCCGGCCCCGCTCCCCGCCCCGGTGCGGCCGTGTCCCCCGGGAGCAGTGACCGGGCAGCCTGGGCCCCGCGGGGACGGAGTGACCAGAGTCACCCGGGGACACCGTGAGCCCACCCGGGACCGGCACCGCGACCAGTACAGACCAGAACGGACCAGTACGGACCAGTACAGACCAGAACGGACCAGTACGGACCAGTACGGACCAGTACAGACCAGAACGGACCAGTACGGACCAGTACAGACCAGAACGGACCAGTACAGATCAGAACGGACCAGAACTGACCAGTCCAGCCCAGTCCAGCCCAGCTCAGCCCAGTGCAGCCCAGTCCAGCCCAGTTCAGCTCAGTCCAGCCCTATTCAGCCCAGTCCAGCCCAACTCAGCCCCGTCCAGCCCAGTTCAGCTCAGTCTGGTCCAGTCCAGCCCAACTCAGCCCAGTCCAGCCCAGCTCAGCCCAGTCCAGCCCAGTTCAGCTCGATCCAGTCCAGTCCAGACCAACTCAGCACAGTCCAGCCCAGTTCAGCCCCGTCCAGCCCAGTGCAGCTCAGTTCAGCCCAGTGCAGCCCAGTTGAGCCCAGTCCAGCCCAGCAGAGCCCAGTCTAGCCCAGTTCAGCCCAGTGCAGCCTGACACAGCCCCCATCCCCCAGTACCACGTCCCCCGGTGTCACAAACGGTGTCCCCTCCCCAGGACCCCGGGCACCTGCACCCGCCAGCCCTGCCGCTGTCCCTGTGCACCTGGGTGGTGACACGGGGACCGGCAGGGGACAGGACAGGCAGATGGGGACAGGACAGGCAGGGGACGGGGACAGGGACAGGCAGGGATGGGGACAGGGACAGGCAGGGAATGGGGACAGGCACAGGCAGGGGACGGGGACAGCACAGGGATGGGATGGGGACAGCACAGGGACGGGGACAGGGCAGGGATGGGGACAGTGCAGGGATGGGATGGGGACAGGGCAGGGGACGGGGATGGGGACAGCGCAGGGATGGGATGGGGACAGCGCAGGGACAGGGATGGGGACAGCGCAGGGATGGGATGGGGACAGCACAGGGATGGGATGGGGACAGGGCAGGGACAGGGATGGGGACAGCACAGGGATGGGATGGGGACGGCGCAGGGATGGGATGGGGACAGCGCAGGGATGGGATGGGGACAGGGCAGGGACAGGGATGGGGACAGCACAGGGATGGGATGGGGACGGCGCAGGGATGGGATGGGGACAGCGCAGGGATGGGATGGGGACAGGGCAGGGACAGGGATGGGGACAGCACAGGGATGGGATGGGGACAGCGCAGGGATGGGATGGGGACAGCGCAGGGATGGGATGGGATGGGGACAGCGCAGGGATGGGATGGGGACAGCGCAGGGACGGGATGGGGACAGCGCAGGGATGGGATGGGGACAGCACAGGGATGGGATGGGATGGGGACAGCGCAGGGATGGGATGGGGACAGGGCAGGGACAGGGATGGGGACAGCGCAGGGATGGGATGGGGACAGCGCAGGGATGGGATGGGGACGGCACAGGGATGGGGACAGCACAGGGATGGGATGGGGACAGCGCAGGGACAGGGATGGGGACAGCGCAGGGATGGGATGGGGACAGCGCAGGGACGGGGACGGCCCCCTGTCACCGCGGCCACCCCCGCACCCCACAGCTCGGGGCCGTCTCGGGTGTCTCGGCTTCCGCCGTGTTTATTAGTTTGTGTTAGTGCGTGTTCGTGTCCGTGCCCGTGCGTGTCCGTGTCCGTGCCCGTGTCCGTGTCTGTGTCCGTGTCCGTGTCCGTCCGCCGGGCTCGGGGCCGCCAGCAGCTGCGTGGGCGCGGGTGGCGGCGCAGCGCGGGCCCGCCGAGCACGGACACGCCGTCGCGCGTGCACATGGCGCCGTCCACGCGGTCGGGGGGCAGCGGCAGCGGCGGCCCCGCGCGCCGCGGGGTCTGCGGCAGGTCCACGAGCTGGATGCGGTCACCCGCGCGACGGGGCGGGCGGGGCTGGCGCCCCCGGCACACACCGGGCACAGCCCCGCGGGTCCCACGGGGGTCTCCACCCGGCACAGCCCCGCGGGTCCCGCCGTGTCACACCCGGCACAGCCCCGCGGGTCCCACGGGGGTCTCCACCCGGCACAGCCCCGCGGGTCCCGCCGTGTCACACCCGGCACAGCCCCGCGGGTCCCACGGGGGTCTCCACCCGGCACAGCCCCGCGGGTCCCGCCGTGTCACACCCGGCACAGCCCCGCGGGTCCCACGGGGGTCTCCACCCGGCACAGCCCCGCGGGTCCCGCCGTGTCACACCCGGCACAGCCCCGCGGGTCAGGGGCGGGGGCGGGATGGGCGGGGACAGGGGCGGGACGGGCGGGGACGTGGGCGGGGGCGGGGACGGGGGCAGGATGGGCGGGGACAGGGGCGGGACAGGCGGGACGGGGCCGGGACGGGCGGGGGCGGGATGGGCGGGGACGGGGACGGGCGGGGACGGGGAGGGGCAGGGGAGCGGTTTGGGGCTTCCCGGGGGCTCCTGGCGGGGGGGAGGGCCGAGGGGATCCCACGGGGGGGCCGGGCAAGGACAGCACGGCCCTGGGGACACGGCCCCACAGCCCCACAGCCCGGCTGCCCCGCGGGGGACGTGTCACAGCTGTGCCCCGGTGCCACGTTCCGGGTGCCCGAACTGCCCTGGGGGGTCTTACCGGGGGGGCAGCGAGACGGGGAGAGGGGCGGGACCCACAGGGACAGGGACGGGGAGGGGACAGGGACCTGGATGGGGACGGGGACAGGGATGCGGGTCACGCCGGCTCAGGCGGGTCCGTCCGTCCCGGCGCGGGCGGCGCCCCCTGCCCGTCCAGCCCCGCCACGTCCGGCCCGCGGGCCGGGGCCGCTGCGCGTCCTGCCGCGAGCCCAGCCGAACCACGGGCTCCCCGCGGGCGGCAGCGGCGGCCTGGACCCACGGACCCGCCCACGGCCCCGCCCCATGGATCTGACCCACGGACCCGCCCACGGACCCGCCCACGGACCTGACCCACGGACCCGCCCCATGGATCTGACCCACGGACCCGCCCACGGACCTGACCCACGGACCCGCCCACGGACCTGACCCATGGATCTGACCCACAGACCCGCCCACGGACCTGACCCACGGACCCGCCCCATGGATCTGACCCACGGACCCGCCCACGGACCCGCCCACGGACCCGCCCCATGGATCTGACCCACGGACCCGCCCCATGGATCTGACCCACGGGCCCGCCCACGGAGCTGACCCACGGACCTGACCCACGGACCCGCCCACGGACCCGCCCACGGACCTGACCCACGGACCCGCCCTCGGACCCGCCCTCGCACCTGACCCACGGACCCGCCCCATGGATCTGACCCACGGACCCGCCCACGGACCCGCCCCATGGATCTGACCCACGGACCCACCCACGGACCCGCCCACGGACCCGCCCAAGGACCCGCCCCACGGACCTGACCCACGGACCCGCCCCATGGTTCTGACCCACGGACCTAGCAGTGTCAGTGTCACACCCCCAGCAGTGTCCCTGTCACCCCAGCAGTGTCCCTGTCACCCGGCCCATCCTGTCACCCAGTCGGGGTGCTGAAGGCCGACATGCGCCCGGTGTCACCGGGCAGGGCCGGGCCGGGCTCTCGCTGCACCGGTCACCGGGGTCACCACACGAGGCCCAAACCGTGACCTGGGACGGCAGCGGCACTGGGGACAGGGACACGGGACAGGGACACGGGACAGGGACACGGGACAGGACAGGGACACGGGACAGGACAGGGACACGGGACGGGCAGCAGGGGCAGCCCCCGGGGTGGGGGTCAGAGCCCAGTGCCGTGGGGGGGTCAGAGCCCCCGGCACCGGTCCCGCGTGTTCCCAGGACCCATGCGGAGGTTTGATCTGGAACCGGCGGCGGGACACAGGGACAGGGACACGGGGACAGCGGGAACAGGGACACATCCCGTACCGGGGGACACATCTCATACCGGGGACACATCCCTGCTGTGGGGCAGTGCTGGTGCTGTGGGGCAGGGTGGTGCTGTGGGGAGGTGCTGTGCGGCAGGGCGGTGCTGGTGCTGGGGGGCGGTGCTGTGGGGCAGGGCGGTGCTGTGGGGAGGTGCTGTGGGGCGGTGCTGGTGCTGGGGGGCGGTGCTGTGGGGCGGTGCTGGTGCTGGGGGGCAGTGCTGGTGCTGGGGGGCAGTGCTGGCGCTGTAGGGCAGTGCTGGTGCTGGGGGGCAGTGCTGGTGCTGGGGGGCGGTGCTGTGGGGCGGTGCTGGTGCTGTGGGGCAGTGCTGGTGCTGGGGGGCGGTGCTGTGGGGCGGTGCTGGTGCTGGGGGGCGGTGCTGTGGGGCGGTGCTGGTGCTGGGGGGCGGTGCTGTGGGGCGGTGCTGGTGCTGTGGGGCAGGGCGGTGCTGCCCCCCCGCTGTGGGGCTGGAGCTGCCAGGGCCGGTTCTTCCAGAATATTTTATTTTGTACAGACTGTTTGTCAGCGTGCGGCCCCACAGCTGCCGTGGGGCTGGGACCCACACCCGCCGTGGGGCTGGGACCCACACTCGCCCTGGGGCAGGGACCCACAGCCCACACCTGCCGTGGGGCAGGGACCCACCCCCCACACTCGCCGTGGGGCTGGGACCCACACCCCACACCCGCCGTGGGGCTGGGACCCACACTCGCCATGGGGCAGGGACCCACACCCCACACCCGCCATGGGGCTGGGACCCACACCCCACACCCGCCGTGGGGCTGGGACCCACAGCCTCCGTGGGGCAGGCACACGCGGTGGCCCCACAGCTGGGGCTGGGCTGTGGGGCTGGCGGGGGCAGCGCCTGGGGGGTGGGGGCTCCAGGACCCACCGCCCCACAGCCCCAGCCCTGCCCGATGCTCCCCCGGCCCCACATGCTCCCGTGTGCCATCGGGACCCCCGTCCGTGGGGCAGGAGAGGGCAGGACCCCTGGCACCCCCCCCCGCCGTGCCCGTCCTCGCCCGCGCCGGCCCGGCCGCCCCCGGGTAAAGTGCACGTGAAGGCCGGGGCGGCTGTGGGGCAGGGCGCTGTGGGGCAGGCGCCGTGGGGCAGGCGCCGTGGGGCACGATGCCACGGGGCAGGCTGCTGTGGGTCAGGCGCTGTGGGGCAGCCCTACTGCAGGCAGCGGTGGGTCAGGCGCCGTGGGGCAGCCGTGGGGCAGCCCTACTGCAGGTAGCGATAGGCCTTGAAGCAGTGGTTGCCCGAGTCGGCCACCAGCACGTGTCCGTCGGCGCTGAGCGCCAGCCCCTGCGGCCCGTACAGCGGCTCGGCCGCCGTGTTGATGTACGACAGGAACGAGCCCGCGCCGTCAAACACCTGCGGGGGGGAGCGGCCCCATGGCCCCGGGTCCCCATGGCTCCGGGTCCCATTGGCCCCATGGCCTCATGGCCCTGTGTCCCCATGGCCTGCGTCCCCATGGCCCCGTGTCCCCATGGCTCCGGGTCCCCGTGTCCCCATAGCCCCAGCTCCCCATGGCTCCGGGTCCCTATGGCCCCATGGCCCCAGCTCCCCATGGCTCCGGGTCCCCATGGCTCCAGGTCCCTATGGCCCCATGGCCCCATGGCCCCAGCTCCCCATGGCTCCGGGTCCCATTGGCCCCATGGCCCCGGGTCCCCATGGCTCCGGGTCCCATTGGCCCCATGGCCCCAGCTCCCCATGGCTCTGGGTCTCCATGGCCCCAGCTCCCCATGGCTCCGGGTCCCCGTGTCCCCATGGCCCCAGCTCCCCATGGCTCCGGGTCCCATTGGCCTCATGGCCCCATGGCTCCGGGTCCCCGTGTCCCCATAGCCCCAGCTCCCCATGGCTCCGGGTCCCTATGGCCCCATGGCCCCATGGCCCCAGCTCCCCATGGCTCCGGGTCCCCATGGCTCCAGGTCCCTATGGCCCCATGGCCCCATGGCCCCAGCTCCCCATGGCTCCGGGTCCCATTGGCCCCATGGCCCCGTGTCCCCATGGCTGCAGGTCCCATTGGCCCCATGGCTCCAGGTCCCCGTGTCCCCATGGCTCCGGGTCCCCATGGCCCCGTGTCCCCATGTCCCCATGGCCCTGTGTCCCCATGGCCCCGCAGCCACCACCCACTGCCCCTGCCCAGGTCCCCGTGTCCCTGTGTCCCCATGGCCCTGTGTTCTCATGTCCCCGTGTCCCCCGTCCCCCGTGCCCGTCCCACCTGGATGCGGCTGTTGCCCCAGTCGGCCACGATGATGTTGCCGTTGGCGTCCACGGCCACGCCGGTGGGCGCGTTGAACTGCCCGTTGCCCTCCCCGTGCGACCCGAACTTGAACAGGAACTCCCCGTCCGCGCTGTACACCTGCAACAGGGGGCGCGCGGGGTCACCGGGGGGCAGCGGGGGCACCGGGGGGCAGCGGGGGCACCGGGGGGTCAGCGGGGGCACCGGGGGGCACCGCGGGGGCACCGGGGGGCAGCGGGGGCACCGGGGGGTCAGCGGGGGCACCGGGGGAGCAGCGCGGGGTCAGCGGGGGGCGCCGCGGGGTCACCGGGGGGCAGTGGGGGCACCGGGGGGTCAGCAGGGTCACCGGGGGGCACCGCGGGGGCACCGGGGGGCAGCGGGGGCACTGGGGGGTCAGCGGGGGCACCGGGGGGCAGCAGGGGCACCGGGGGTCAGGGGGGTCAGCGTGGGGGCAGCGGGGTCACCATGGGGGCAGCGGGGTCAGCACGAGGTCAGCACAGGGTCACCATGGGGTCAGTGCAGGGGCAGCGGGGTCACCATGGGGTCAGCGTGGGGTCAGCGGGGTAACCATGGGGTCAGGGGGGTCAGCGCAGGGTCCGCAGGGTCAGTGCGGGGTCAGGGTGGAGTCACCATGGGGTCAGCGTGGGGTCAGTGTGGGGTCACCGTGGGGTCAGCGTGGGGTCAGCGTGGGGTCAGCGTGGGGTCAGCATGGGGTCAGCACGGGGTCGGCAGGGGGTCGGCAGGGGGTCGGCAGGGGGTCAACGGGGTCAGCGCGGGGTCAGTGGGGTCAGGGCGGGTCAGTGGGGGGTCACCGTGGGGTTGGCACAGGGTCAGCACGGGGTCAGAAGGGTCAGCGCAGGGTCAGCACGGGGTCAGCATGGGGTCAGCAGGGTCAGCACGGGGTCAGCGGGGGGTCAGTGCGGGGTCAGCGGGGGGTCAGTGCGGGGTCAGCAGGGTCAGCACGGGGTCAGCATGGGGTCAGCAGGGTCAGCGGGGGGTCAGCGGGGGGTCAGCGGGGGGTCAGCGGGGGGTCAGCGGGGGGTCAGTGCGGGGTCAGCGGGGTCAGCAGGGTCAGCACGGGGTCAGCGGGGGGTCAGTGCGGGGTCAGCAGGGTCAGCGCGGGGTCCCCATGGGGTCAGCGCGGGGTCCCCATGGGGTCAGCGGGGTCAGTGCGGGGTCAGCAGGGTCAGCGCGGGGTCAGCAGGGGGTCCCCATGGGGTCAGCGGGGTCCCCCCGCACCTTGACGGAGTGGTTGTGGAAGTCGGTGACCACGATCTCGTTCTTGTTGTTGACGGCGACAAAGTGGGGCCCTGGGGGAGGGGAGCGCGTGGGCCCAGAGCCGGAACCCCGAGCTAGAACGTGAGCCCAGAACCCGGAACCACAGCCCAGAACCACCATCAGCCTAGAACCCAAACCCAGAGCTAGAACCTGGAACCCAGAACCACAGCCCAGAACGCAACTCCATGACCCAAACCCAGAACTAAACCAGCAGCAGAACCCGAATCCAGAACCCGAACCCAGAACCTAGAGCCAACACCGCGGCCTAGAACCCAGAACTGGAATCAGACCCCACAACTAGAACCAGAGCCAAACACAGAGGCCAGAACCCAAAACCCAAGCCCAGAACCAGACCCAGAGCCCAGAAGTAGAACCACAGCCCAGAACCTCCACCCAGGACCAGACCCAGAGCCCAGAACCTGAGCCCGGAACCAGACCCGGAGCCCAGAACCCAAAAGCCCAGAACCAGACCCGGAGCCCAGAACCTGAGCCTGGAACCAGACGCAGAGCCAGACCCAGAGCCCAGAACCAGACCCAGAGTGCAGAACCCAAAAGCCAAGCCCAGAACCAGACCCAGAGCCCAGAACCTGAGCCTGAAACCAGACCCAGATCCAGACTGAGACCCAGAGCCCAGAACCAGAGCCAGAGTCCAGAACACAAGCCCAGAACTAGAACCACAGCCCAGAACCTGAGCCCAGAGCCAGACCCAGAGCCTGGAACCTGAGCCCAGAACCAGAACCAGAGCCTGGAACGAGACCCAGACCCAGAGCCCAGAATCAGAACCTGGAACCAGAACCAGAGCCTGGAACCAGACCCAGACCAGACCCAGACCCAGAGCCAGAGCCCAGAACCCAAGCCCAGAACTAGAACCACGGCCCAGAACCTGAGCCCAGACCCAGAGCCTGGAACCTGAGCCCAGAACCAGAGCCAGAGCCTGGAACCAGCCTCAGTGCGCTGAACCTGAGCCAGACCCAGGCACTGAGTGTGGAACCTGAGTCCGGAACCAGGCACAGAGCCCAGACCCAGACCCAGGTGCAGACCCAGAGCCAGCCCCAGGCCCGGGCGCAGAGCCAGCCCCAGAGCCAGTGCCAGGACCAGGCGCAGAGCCGGACCCAGTGCCGGCCCCAGGCGCAGCTCCAGCTCCGGCGCCGGCGGTACCTGCGAACTGGCGCTCGGCGGCGCCGCGGCTGCCGAACTTGGCCACCATCTTGCCGCTGGGCTGGAAGATGAAGACGCAGCAGGCCTTGTTGTCCACCACGATGATGTGCCCGTTGCGGTCCACGGCCACGCCCTTGGGGCCCAGCAGCCGCCCCGCCCCGATCTTGCTCTGCGGGGGAGGGGTCAGCGCCGGGCGCGGCCGCCGCCCCGCCCCCGCCCAACCCCCCTCACCTTGAACTTGCCCTCGGGGGAGAAGATGCTGACCCAGCGGTTGTCGTAGTCGGCCACGATGATGTCCCCGTTGGTGTCCACGGTGACGCCCGTGGGGCGCTGCAGCTGCCCCGGGGAGCGGCCGCGCACCCCGAACCGCAGCCGGAACTGCCCCTCGCTGGAGAACACCTGCGGGACAGCGGCAAGGGAGGGGACGGAGGGGACCGGAGGGGAGGGGACAGGGACGGGAGGGGACGGGAGGGGAGCGATCGGAGGGGAGGGGAGGGGAGGGGAGGGGAGGGGAGGGGAGGGGAGGGGAGGGGAGGGGACAGGGACGGGAGGGGACGGGAGGGGAGGGATCGGAGGGGAGGGGAGGGGACAGGGATGGGAGGGGACAGGGACGGGGACGGGAATGGGGACGGGAATGGAGACGGGGATGGGGACGGGGATCGGGACGGGGATGGGACGGGGACGGGACGGGGACGGGATGGGGACGGGATGGGGACGGGACGGGACGGGGATGGAACAGGGACGGGATGGGATAGGACAGGGATGGGACGGGGACGGGATTGGGATGGGACAGGACAGGGATGTGACGGGACAGGGATGGAGACAGGACACAGATGGGATGGGGACAGGATGGGACAAGGATGGGATGGGACAGGACAGGGATGGGGACAGGACAGGGATGGGATGGGATGGGATGGGATGGGATGGGATGGGATGGGATGGGATGGGATGGGATGGGATGGGATGGGGATGGGGACGGGACAGGGGCAGGATGGGACAAGGATGTGATGGGATGGGACGGAGATGTGGACAGGACAGGATGGGACAGGATGGGACAGGGATGTGGACAGGATGGGACAGGACGGAGATGTGGACAGGACAGGATGGGACAGGGATGTGGACAGGATGGGACAGGACGGAGATGTGGACAGGACAGGATGGGACAGGGATGTGGACAGGATGGGACAGGATGGAGATGTGGACAGGACAGGATGGGACAGGGATGCGGGCCGGGATGGGACAGGACAGGGATGGGCTGGGGATGGGACGGGGCAGGATTGGGCTGGGCCAGGCTGGACTGTGCTGGGCTGGGCCGGGTTGGGCTGGGCTGGGCTGGACTGTGCTGGGCTGGGCTGGGCTGGGCTGGACTGGGCTGGACTGGGCTGGGCTGGGCTGGACTGTGCTGGACTGGGCTGGGCTGGGCTGGACTGGGCTGGGCTGGGCTGGGCTGGACTGTGCTGGACTGGGCTGGGCTGGACTGTGCTGGGGACTGACACAAACCAATAAACAGTGGCCGGGCCGTACCTGCACGCACTGGTTGTTGCTGTCGGCCACCACGATGCGGCCGCTGCTGGACGTGGAGATGCCCTGCAGGTTGGTGAACTCGCCCTTCTCACGGCCACGGCTTCCTGCGGCACAGCGACGCTGGGGACACCGGGCACCGGGACACCGGGACATGGGGACAGCGGGACACGGGGACAGCGGGGCTGGGGACACCGGACACCAGACACCGGGACACAGGGACAGCGGTGCTGAGGACACCGGACACCGGCACACCAGGACACAGGGACAGCGGGGCTGGGGACACCGGGACACAGGGACAGCAGGGCTGGGGACACCGCGACACCGGGACACAGGGACAGTGGGGCTGGGGACACTGCGACACCAGCACACCGGGACACCGGGACACAGGCACAGTGGGGCTGGGGACACCGGCACACCGGGACACCGGGACAGTGGGGCTGGGGACACCGGGACAGCAGCACACTGGGACACCAGGACAGCGGGGACAGCGGGACACCGGCACACCGGGACAGCGGGACAGCGGGGACACTGGGGACACCAGGACCACATGGGGACACCGGGGACACACGGGGACACATGGGGACAGCAGGACACCAGGACAGCAGGGACACACAGAGACACTGTGGACACCAGGGACACACGGGGACACCAGGACAGCAGGGACACACAGGGACACCTGGGGACACTGGGGACACACGGGAACACCAGGGACACCCCGCGCCACACAGAGCCCTGGGGACACCCGGGACACACAGGGGACAGCAGGGACACCCAGGGACACCCAGGGACACCCAGCACTGCACGGAGCCCTGGGAAGCCCCAGGGAACCCCCCTGCCCCGGGGAGCCCCCACTGACCTGGGGAGCCCCTGGGAATCCCCCCCAGCCTGGGGAGCCCCCAGCACCCAGGGAGCCCCCACAACCCTGGAGAGCCCCAAGGAGCCCCAGGGAATCCCCCCATCCTGGGGAGCCCCCACTGACCTGGGGAGCCCCAGGAGCCTCAGGGAACCCCCCCAGACTGGGGGGCCACAAGGAGCCCCAGGAGCCCCCAGCACCCAGGGAGCCCCCACAACGCTGGGGGAGCACAAGGAGCTCCAGGAAGCCCCCAGGGAGGCCCTAGTGCCCCAGGCCCCCAGGACCCCACGCGGCGCCGGCGCCCGCGGGCGCTCACCCACGCGGAAGATGAGCTCGTCCTCGATGGGGTTCTCCTTCTTCTTGCCGCTGCCGTACATGCTGGACGGGCGCCGCACGGCCTTCTGCCGGATGTGCGCGCCGCTGGGCGACTTGACGCGGCGCTTGGCGTCGTCGGGCGAGGGCGGCAGGTCGCAGGGCCGCACGGCGCGCGCGCGGAACGGGCTGCCGCGCAGGGGCTGCCCGTACAGCAGCACCGACAGCTGGAAGTCGCCCTCGGCGCGCGGCGTGTACTGCAGCTCGTAGGTGCCGTTGCGGTTGTCCTGCACCTCGGCCTCGGCCGCCGCGCCGTCCGGCCCCGTCACCTGCCGACAAACCGGCCGTGAGCGCGACGGACGCGGCTGTGAACGTGCCGGGCACAGCCGTGAGCTGTGAGCTCAGCCACACAACCAGGGCTCGGTTTAGAGCTTTATGGTAAGAAGAACAGAACCCCATCGAGTGCCGAGAGCAGGAGTTTTACTGCACTAGCTGGAACTTGAGCAGACAAGATACCAAGAGTTACAGCAAAAGGGGCGCCGGTCTGGTTTGGGTCGACTTGGCAGCTTGGGAGACCCATAGAGACCATAGAGACCCATAGAGACCATAGAGACCACAGAGACCACAGAGACCACAGAGACCACAGAGATCCGTAGAGACCCATAGAGACCACAGAGTCCCATAGAGACCCATAGAGACCCATAGAGACCACAGAGACCATAAAGTCCCATAGAGACCCATAGAGACCACAGAGACCCAGAGAGACCCATAGAGACCCATAGAGACCCATAGAGACCATAGAGACCACAGAGTCCCATAGAGTCCCATAGAGTCCCATAGAGACCACAGAGACCACAGAGACCCATAGAGACCCACAGAGACCCATAGAGACCCATAGAGACCACGGAGACCATAGAGTCCCATAGAGACCACAGAGACCCATAGAGACCCACAGAGACCCACAGAGACCACGGAGACCACGGAGACCATAGAGTCCCATAGAGACCACAGAGTCCCATAGAGACCCATGGAGACCCATAGAGACCACAGAGACCACAGAGACCATAGAGTCCCATAAAGACCACAAAGACCATAGAGATCCGTAGAGACCCATAGAGACCACAGAGACCATAGAGATCCGTAGAGACCCATAGAGACCACAGAGACCATAGAGTCCCATAGAGACCATAGAGTCCCATAGAGACCGCAGAGACCACAGAGACCATAGAGTCCCATAGTGACCCATAGAGACCATAGAGACCCATAGAGACCCATAGAGACCCATAGAGACCATAGAGACCCATAAAGACCTACAGAGACCCATAAAGAGCCATAGAGACCACAGAGTCCCATAGAGACCCATAGAGAGCATAGAGACCATAGACACCCATAGAGACCCCTCCTCAAAGCCACCAAGTGCCACTGCGCAGGCGAACAGGGCGGGTCAAGGAGGACACTATGGGAATGGTTCTCTGAGCCTCATTTCATGAGCAGCGGGGAAGGTTATGATACGTACAGGCGTTCTGGGGTCACTATGGATATGTGCCGCCTGACTGTATGCAAGCACAGCTCTGGTTGTCAGAAGGTGTGTGTGCTGGGCGGAGCGGACCCCCGCGCACCCAGCGCTGCTCCGTGTGCTCTAATGAGCCCGTGATTAGGAACACAATTAAGGGACGGGATGAAGCGTCCCATCCACAGAGAGCCCGGCCGGCCGTCTCACCTGGAAGCGCAGGCAGGCGCCGCCGGTGCGCACCAGCTCGCCGTCCTTGTCCTTGGTGGTGACGCTGAGCGAGGCGGGCTGCCCCACCACGGCGTGCCGCAGCCCCTCGCCCGTGGCCACCGTCTGGTGCGCCGTGGCGCTGGTGGTGACCAGCGCGCCCAGGTTGAGGATGGAGCGGCGCACGGCGTCGGTCTCCACGGCCAGGTCGAGCTGCGCGTTCTCGTGCGGGTGCTCGGGGAAGGCGCGCGCCGCCAGCTCGCCCAGCCGCTCGCCCATCTGCTTCTGCACCAGCAGCACCTCGCCGGCCGTGCCGTGCCGCAGCGCCTGCTCCGCGAACGCGCAGCTGCTCAGGATGCTCTCCTGGCCCTGCCGCAGCGTCTCCAGCTGCGCCTGCAGCACCTGCGGGGACACGGCGCCTCGACACGGGACACGGGGACGCGGGGACACGGCGCCTCGACACAAGACACGGGGACACGGCCACTGTGGGGACACGGGGACAGAGCCACCACGGGGACACAGCGCCTCGACACGGGGACATGGCCACCGTGGGGACACGGCGCCTCGACACGGGGACACAGGGACACAGCCACCGCGGGGACACGGGGACACAGCACCTTGACACGGGGACACGGCGCCTCAACACAGGGACATGGGGACACGGCGCCTCGCCACGGGGACACGGCCGCCGTGGGGACACGGGGACATGGCCACCGCGGGGACACGGCGCCTCGACATGGGGACACGGGGACACGGCCACCGCGGGGACATGGCACCTCGACACGGGGACACGGCCGCCGCGGGGACACGGGGACACGGCCACCGCGGGGACATGGCACCTCGACACGGGGACACGGCCACCGCGGGGACACGGGAACAGAGCCACTGCGGGGACACGGCGCCTCGGCACGGGGACACGGGGACACGGCGCCTCGACACGGGGACATGGGGACACGGCGCCTCGCCACGGGGACACGGCCACCGCGGGGACACGGGGACATGGCCACCGCGGGGACACAGCCACCATGGGGACACAGCCGCCGCGGGGACAGAGCCACCGCTGGGACACGGCACCTCGACACGGGGACATGGCGCCTCGACACGGGGACACGGCGCCTTGACACGGGGACACGGGGACACGGCCAGCACGGGGACATGGGGACACGGCCACCGTGGGGACATGGTGCCTCAACACGGGGACACGGCCACCACGGGGACACGGCCACCACAAGGACACGGGGACACGGCCACCGCGGGGACACGGCACCTCGACACGGACACGGCCACCGCGGGGACACAGCCGCTGTGGGGACACGGCACCTCACCGCAGGGACAGGGCCACCGCGGGGATGGGACCCTGATCATGGGGATGGGACCCTTGTCACTGGGATGGGACCCTGGTCATGGGGACAGACCCCCACCATGGGGACGGGACCCTGGGCATGGGGACGGGACCCCGAAAACCAGGATGGGGCCCTGTTTGTGGGGACGGGACCCTAGGGACAGGACCCGCCACAGGTGTGGGACCCTCACTGATGGGATGGGACTCTCATTGTGGGGATGCGACCCTGACCCTGGGGACGGGACCCTGATGACCAGGATGGGACCCTGACCCCTGGGACGGGACCCTGATAACTGTCCAGCCCAGCCCAGCCCCATCGGACCCCGCAGGGCTGCACCAGGCACGGCAACATGCAGGCATGGTGGCATGGGGACACGGGGACAGGGGACACGGGGACAGGGGACCCGCGTGGCGGGGCCGTCACCTTCTGCTTGGCGGCACAGGCGGCCTCCAGGTCGCGCACCAGCAGCCCCCGGCGCTGCCGCAGCGCCGCCTCCAGCTCCTCGAAGGTGCTGCCGATCTCGGCCACGGCCTCGTCCTTGCGCTCTGCCAGCTGCCGGCTGATCTCGGACACCAGCGCCACGGCGGCCGCCAGCTGCGGGAGCCTGCGGGGCGGGCGGGTGGGCGCGGGGCGGGCGCGGGGGGCGCCCCGGGGCCCCGCTGCGTACCTGCCGCGCACCGCGTCCAGCTGCTGCTGCAGCGCCGCCTTGTGCGGCTCCAGCACGTCGCGCAGCGGCACGGTGCGGTGCTCGCGGTGCTCCCCGGCCGTGCACTCGCGGCACATCGCCGTCTCGCACGGCTCGCAGTAGAACTCCATCACCTGCCGGGCAGCGCCTGCCGGGAGCCGCACGCACACCGGGACCCCCGCGACACCCTGCACCCGGGACCCTGTGCCCATGGGACCCCGGGACCCTGTGCCCGTGGGACCCCGTGCCCCCGGGACCCCCTGCACCCGGGACCTCGTGCCCCCGGGACCCCGTGCACCCGGGACCTTGTGCCCCTGGGACCCCCTGCACCCGGGACCCCCTGCACCCTGTGCCCCTGGGACCCCCTGCACCCGGGACCCCGTGCACCCGGGACCCCGTGCACCGGGGACCCTGTGCCCATGGGACCCCCAGGACCCTGTGCACCTGGGACCTCATGCCCCTGGGACCCCGGGACCCTGTGCCCATGGGACCCCGTGCCCTCGGGACCCCCTGCACCCGGGACCCCGTGCACCTGGGACCCCATGCCCATGGGACCCTGTGCCCCCGGGACCCTGGGACCCCGTGCACCCGGGACCCCCTGCACCCAGGACCCTGTGCCCATGGGACCCCCCTGCCCCCGGAACCCCCAGGACCCTTTGCCCTCGGGACCCTGTGCACCCTGTGCCCCCGGGACCCCGTGCCCCCAGGACCCCCTGCACCCGGGACCCCCCTGCCCCCGGAACCCCCAGGACCCTGTGCCGCCGGGACCCCGTGCACCCTGTGCTCCCGGGACCCCGTGCCCATGGGACCCCCAGGACCCTGTGCTCCCGTGCACCCTGTGCCCCTGGGAGCCCATGCACCTGGGACCCTGTGCTCCCGGGACCCCCAGAACCCTGTGCACATGGGACCCTGTGCCCCTGTGCCCATGGGACCCCGTGCACCCCGGACCCCGTGCCCATGAGACCCCGTGCCCCCAGGACCCTGTGCACCCGGGACCCCGTGCACCTGGGACCCTGTGCCCATGGGACCCTGTGCACCCGTGCCTCCGTGCACCCTGTGCCCCCGGGACCCCGTGCCCATGGGACCCCCAGGACCCTGTGCCCCCGTGCACTCTGTGCCCCTGGGACCCTGTGCACCTGGGACCCCTGTGCTCCTGGGACCCCATGCCCCCGGGACCCCCACAACCCTGTGCACCCGGGACCCCCCAGGACCACGGGACCCTCCAGTGCCACCAGGACCCCCAGGACCTTCCAGTGCCACTGGGACCCCCCAGGACCACGGGACCCTCCAGTGCCACCACGACCCCCAGGAGCACAGGAGCCCAGTTCACCTGGAGCCCTGCAGCCCCCAGGTCCCCCCTACCCCTGGAACTCCCAAATGCCCCTGGACCCTACAGCCCCCCAGCCCCCCAGATTCTTGCAGCCCACACAGATCCCTGCAGCCCCCTGGACCCCCCCCGCACACCTTGCCCTCGTGGTTGGGGCAGCAGAGGGGCTGGCCGGTGACGGCGCTGAGCGGGTCGGCGCCGCGCGCAGGATGGGGCCCGTCGGGCTGGCGCTGCAGCACCTCCATGAGGTTGGTGATGAAGAAGTTGTTCTGCAGCGCGGCCACGCCGCGCTCGGGCAGGATGGACGTCTGGCGGCACACGGGGCACGACAGCGACAGGCTCTGCGCCGGGATGTAGTTCTGCAGGCACCTGCGGGCGCGCGCGGCTCAGCGCGGGACGGACGCACGGACGGGACGGACACACGGACGGGACGGACACGGCTCAGCGCGGGACGGATGCACGGACGGGACGGGCATGCGGACGGGACGGACACACGGACGGGACGGACACATGGACGGGATGGACACGGCTCAGCGCGGGACGGACGCACGGACGGGACGGGCATGCGGACGGGATGGACACGGCTCAGTGCGGGACGGACGCACGGACGGGACGGACACACGGACGGGACGGACACACGGACGGGACGGACACACGGACGGGACGGACACGGCTCAGCGCGGGACGGACGCGCGGACGGGACGGGCGCACGGACGGGACGGGCGCACGGACGGGATGGATGTGGCTCAACGCGGGACGGACGCATGGATGGGACGGACACGCGGACAGGACGGACACGCGGACGGGACGGACGCAGCTCAGCGCAGGACGGACGCACGGACGGGATGGACACACGAACGGGACGGACGTGGCTCAGCGCGGGATGGACACATGGACGGGACGGGCAAACAGACGGGATGGACGCACGGACGGGACGGACACACGGACGGGACGGGCAATCAGACGGGATGGACGCACGGACGGGAAGGACATGGCTCAGCGCGGGATAGACGCACGGACAGGACGGCACATGGACAGGATGGGCACGGCTCAGCCACGGGACAGACGCACGGACGGGATGGACACACAGATGGGACGGGCACACGGACGGGACGGGACGGACACGGCTCAGCCACAGGACACGCACACGGACGGGATGGACACACGGACGGGACAGACATGGCTCAGCCATGGGACGGACGCACGGACGGGACAGGCACACGGACAGGATGGACACGGCTCAGCCGCGGGACACACGCACGGATGGGATGGACACACGGACGGGAGCAGAGGGACAGACAGACGGATGGGAGGGACGGGGGTGCAGGCAGGAGCAGAGGGATGGGGCTCAGGACAGACACACGGACGGGAGGGACAGAGGTGCAGGACAGCAGCAGAGGGAGGCACTGGACGGGCAGCAGGACAGACGGACAGCAGGGCTGCACCGCGGCACACGGGTGCGTGAGCGAGGGCCAGGGCTGGCAGGACAGACTGGCCACAGGACAGACGGACAGGAGGCATCAGGGCGCATGGGGCAGGAGCAGAGGGCTGGGGCTGCAGGGGCAGACAGACGGCAGGATGGATGGACAGACGGACGGGAGGGCTGCGCTGCGGCACACCGGGGCGCGGGGGTCGGGGTGGACAGACGGCGGGACAGATGGACAGGAGGCTGCGCCGCGGTGACCGAGCAGCCGCTGCCAGGGCCCAAGGGGCGGATGGACAGAGGGACGGACGGACGGAGGGACGGACGGACGGACAGAGGGACGGACGGACAGAGGGGAGCGGCGGGGGGTGTTTTGGGGTGGGGGCTGTGGGCACAGAGAACACGCATCAGCAGAGCCCGGAGCCCGGGACGCGCTGCGACCCCCCGCCCCAAACCCCCAAAACACCCCAAACCCCCAAAACCACCCCACACCCCCCAACCAACAGCCCGTGCAGGAGCAGCCATGGGGACACACACAGCGCCACGGGGACACAATGGGATGGGGACACAGCGCGATGGGGCTCAGTGGGGATGCAGGGGGGCCATGGGCACAGTGGGGACACATTGGGGACACAGGGAGGCCATGGGGACAGTGGGAGGCCGTGGGGACACAGGGAGGCCGTGGGGACACATTGGGGACACAGGGAGGCCCATGGGGACAGTGGGAGGCCATGGGGACACAGGGAGGCCGTGGGGACACAGGGAGGCCGTGGGGACACATTGGGGACACAGGGAGGCCCATGGGGACAGTGGGGACACACTGGGGACACAGGGAGGCCATGGGGACACAGGGAGGCCATGGGGACATTGGGAACACACTGGGGACACAGGGAGGCCATATGGACACATTGGGGACACACTGGGGGCACAGGGAGGCCCATGGGGACACATTGGGGACACAGGGAGGCCATGGGCACAGTGGGGACACACTGGGGACACGGGGAGCCCCGTGGGCACTGTGGGGTGCAGTGGGGATGCAGTGGTGCTGGGGACACAGCAGGTCACGGCAGGGACACAGCGGGGATGTGCGGGGGCAGCGGGTGCAGGGGATGCAGGGGATGCAGGGGATGCAGGGGGTGCAGGGGGTGCAGGGGGTGCAGGGGGTGCAGGGGGTGCAGGGGGAGCACTGGGAGCACTGGGAGCACTGGGAGCAGGGACGCAGTGGGTGCAGCGGGAGCACTGGGAGCACTGGGAGCAGGGATGCAGTGAATGCAGTGGATGCAGTGGGAGCAGTGGGAGCAGTGGATGCAGTGGATGCAGTGGATGCAGTGGATGCAGTGGATGCAGTGGGAGGTGGATGCAGTGGGAGATGGATGCAGTGGATGCAGTGGATGCAGTGGGAGCAGTGGATGCAGTGGGAGCAGTGGATGCAGTGGGAGCAGTGGGAGCAGTGGGAGCAGTGGGAGCAGTGGATGCAGTGGATGCAGTGGGAGCACTGGGAGCACTGGGAGCACTGGGAGAGGGATGCAGTGGATGCAGTGGATGCAGTGGGAGCAGTGGATGCAGTGGGAGCAGTGGGAGCAGTGGATGCAGTGGGAGCAGTGGATGCAGTGGGAGCACTGGGAGCACTGGGAGCACTGGGAGAGGGATGCAGTGGATGCAGTGGATGCAGTGGATGCAGTGGATGCAGTGGGAGCAGTGGGAGCAGGGATGCAGTGGATGCAGGGCTGGGGGGCGGGTGCAGGGGTGCAGTGGATGCAGAGGGCACAGGAATGCAGTGGATGCAGGGCTGTGTGCTGGGGTGCAGGGGTGCAGTGGATGCAGTGGATGCAGGGCTGTGTGTGGGGGTGCAGGGGATGTAGGGGTGCAGGGATGCAGGGCTGTGGGGGGGGGTGCAGGGGTGCAGTGGATGCAGTGGATGCAGGGATGCAGTGGATGCAGAGGGCACAGGAATGCAGTGGATGCAGGGCTGGGGGTGGGGTGCAGGGGTACAGGGATGCGGGGGTATAGGGATGCGGGGCTGCAAGGGGTGCAGGGCTGTGTGCGGGGGTGCAGGGCTGCAGGGGCACAGGGGTGCGGGGGCGCGGGGGTACCGGGGTGCCCACCTCTCGCAGAAGGTGTGCAGGCACGGCAGCACCTTGGGGTTGTGTGCAGGGGTGCAGGGGTGCAGGGGTATGGGGGTGCAGGGGTGCAGGGGTACGGGGTCCCACCTCTCGCAGAAGGTGTGCAGGCACGGCAGCACCTTGGGGTTGTGTGCAGGGGTATGGGGGTGCAGGGGTACGGGGGGTGCGGGGTCCCACCTCTCGCAGAAGGTGTGCAGGCACGGCAGCACCTTGGGGTTGCGGTAGCGGTCCAGGCAGATGCTGCACACCAGGAACTGCTGGTCGATCTGCCGCACCACCGGGCTGGCGCCGGCCTCGCGCCGCGCCATGGCGGCGTCCCCGTCAGCCTGCGGCACCCGTCAGTGCGCCACGCGGACCACGGACCCACGGCCCGCAGCCCCACGGCATCAGCCCCACGGCATCAGCCCCACAGCCCCACGGCATCAGCCCCACAGCATCAGCCCCACAGCCCCGTAGCATCAACCCCCAGAGCCCACAGCATCGGCCCCACAGACCCCAGCATCAACACCACAGCCCCCACAGAGCCCCACAGCATTGACCCCACAGCATCAACCCCCAGAGCCCCACAGCATCGGCCCCACGGACCCACAGCATTGGCCCCATGGCCCCACAGGACCAGCCCCACAGCCCCACGGCCCTGCACAACCGGCCCCGCAGCCCCACGGCATCAACACCACAGCCCCACAGGATCAGTCCCGCAGCCCCACGGGCCCACAGCATCGGCCCTACAACCCCACAGGATCAGTCCCACAGCCCCATGGCCCCGCATGACCAGACCCACACACCCACAGCATCAACCCCACAGCCCCACAGCATCAGTCCCACAACCCTGCAGGATCGGTCCCACAGCATCAACCCCACAGCCCCACAGGATCAGCCCCACAGTCCCTCAGCATCAGCCCCACGGCCCCACAGGATCAGCCCCACAGTCCCTCAGCATCAGCCCCACGGCCCCACAGGATCAGCCCCACAGTCCCTCAGCATCAGCCCCACGGCCCCACAGCCCTCGGCCCCACATGCTCCAGGGGGCACAGGGGGGACCCACGGCACCCGGACACCCCGCCCAGCCCCACAGGACCCACAGCTCTGCCCCACGAGCGGCTGCTCACCCCATAGCGGTGGGCCCGGCACAGAGCCCCTGCCAGCCCCACAGCACCCACGGCACCCACAGCATCCCTGCCCCACAGCACCCACGGCACCCACGGCACGCACGGCACCCCTGCCCCACGGCACCCACGGCACCCACGGCACCCTTGCCCCGGTCACCCCCTGCCCCACGGCATCCACAGCATCCCTGCCCCACGGCACCCCTACCCCACGGCACCCACGGCACCCACGGCACCCCCTGCCCCGGTCACCCCCTGCCCCCCGTCCCCGCTGACCCCCATATCCCCCGCAGCCCCGGGACACCTCGCCCGCCCCACAGCGGTCCCAGAGCCGCCCGGTCCCCCCGTTCCCGGTCCCGTTCCCGGTCCCGGTCCGGCCCCGCTCCCGGCGCTGCGGCGGCCCCCGCGCTCCAGGCCCGGCCCCGCCCCGGCCGCCATTGTGCGGCACCGCCCGCCGCAGCGCCGCCCGGACACGGGGGACACGGGGGGACACGGGGGGACACGGACACGGGGGTGACCGGGGCACACGGGGGGCAGCGCCAGCCCGGCCCGCGGAGCCGCTGCGGGTCCCCGACGTGATGCCGCGGGCTCCGCATCCCGCCCCCCACGTCCCTGTGCGCGTCCGCCCACCCCGCACTGTCCCCCCACCCACGCACCCACCCAGCTTCTTGTCCCTTCCATCCCGTTATCCCCATCACCCCCAGCCCCACTGCGTCCCCCACCCTATAAATCCCCACCCAACTCACCACACGCCCCCCCTTCCGCACCGCCCCCCCCCCCACGCGTGACACTCCACTCACCCCCCACGCAGCCCCCTCCTCTCCGCGGGCCCCTTCCCCGCATCCTCGGCCCCGGGCCGGCGGCGGGGACTGCGCCAGGGGCGGGGGGGGGACGGCGCTGCCAGCCCGGAGCGCACCACGGTGAAAGATTGGGGGGGGGACACGAGTGGGGGGGGACACATATTGCACGGGCCCCCCCCGCGGGGCCCACGGCTGGGGGTGCGCAACGCGTTGCGCACCCCCAGCCGTGGGACCCGCGGGGGGGGCCCGTGGGACATTGGAGACCCCACCACACCGCCTCCCCCCCCCCCGACACGAATGGTCGCGTCCGGGCTGTGGCTCTGCAGTGGGGGGGGCTCCGGGCGCGCCCACTCCGCATCCCCGGGGTACCCGCCTGTCGCCACGGCAACCGCATCCCGCATCCGCTTCGAAATGGGGAGGGGGATGCCGGCTGGGAGACCCCCCGCCCCAAAATATATATGGGGCGCGGGCGGGGGGGGGTCGCGATGGGGTTTAGAAAGGGCGACGAGAACAAGAGCCCACGCGGGGGGGGTGGGAACTTTGGGGTGACACGGGGGGAAGTTTTGCCTGGTGAGGACCCCGCAATATTGGGCAAGGGGGTGATTCTTGGGGGGTCTTTAGGGTGCTGGTGGGTGAGCCGTGGGGTCCGTGATGGGCCGTGGGGGGTGTGATGAGCTGTGGGGTCCGTGATGAGCCGTGGGGTCCGTGATGGGCCGTGGGGGGTGTGATGAGCCGTGGGGTCCGTGATGAGCCGTGGGGTCTCACCCCACATCTCCGAGCAGGACGTTGGTCCAGACTCACAAGGTCTGTGCAGTCCAGCCCAGCTCCCAATTCTCTGGCCCCACGCGCCCCTTCCTGTGCCCACGGGGAAACACTCGGGGGGCTCCAGCCCCCCCAAACCCCCGTTCACCTCCAGGCAGAGGCAGCAGGAGCCCCCAGCTCCGGAATATATTGAGGTGCTGGAGCGGGTCCAGAGAAGAGCAACAAGACTGGGGAAGGGACTTGAACACAAGACCCATGGGGAGAGGCTGAGGGAGCTGGGCTTGTTTAGTCTGGAGAAGAGGAGGCTCAGAGCTGAGCTCAGCACTCTCTAGAACTACCTGAAGGGCAGTTCTAGCCAGGCGGGGATTGGGCTCTTCTCCCAGGCATCAGCAATAGGACAAGGGGGCTTAAACTTAAATTGAGGCTGGGTATTAGAAAGCAATTCTGTGCAGAGAGAGTGGTCAGGATTGGAATGGCTGCCCAGGGAGGTGCTGGACTCACCGTCCTGGAGGGTTTTAAACTGAGATTGGCCATGGCACTTAGTGCCATGATCTGGTCAATGGGCTGGAGTTGGACCAAGGGTTGGACTGGATGGTCTCTGAGGGCTTTTCCAACCCAGTCCATGCCGGGATCGATCGGTGACCGTCCGGCTGTTCCCACGCGCTCGTGTCCACACGAGAGGGCAGGAGCCCAAGGCTACGGCACCCAGCACCCCAGCACCCCGGCACCCCAGCACCCCAGCACCCCAGCACCCAACACCCCAGCAGCCCAGCAGCCCAGCACCCCAGCACCCCAACACCCCAACACCCAGCACCCCAGCACCCCAGCACCCAGCACCCCAGCACCCCAACACCCCAGCACCCCAGCACCCAGCACCCCAGCAGCCCAGCACCCAGCACCTCAGCAGCCCAGCACCCAGCAGCCCAGCAGCCCAGCACCCAGCACCCCAACACCCCAGCACCCCAGCACCCAGCAGCCCAGCAGACCAGCACGAGCACCCCAGCACCCTGGCACCCCGGCACCCCGACACCCCAGCACCCTGGCACCCTAGCACCCCAGCACCCAGCACCCCAGCACCCCAGCACCCTGGCACCCCAGCACCCAGCACCCCAGCATCCAACACCCCAGCACCCTGGCACCCCAGCACCCCAGCACCCCAGCACCCCGGCACTCCGGCACTGCAGCACCCTGGCACCCCAGCACCCTGGCACCCCAGCACCCAGAACCCCAGCATCCAACACCCCAGCACCCCGGCACCCCAGCACCCCAGCACCCTGGCACCCCGGCACCCCAGAACCCCAGCACCCAGCACCCAGCACCCCAGCACCCCGGCACCCAGCACCCCAGCACCCCAACACCCCAACACCCCAGCACCCAGCACCCCAGCACCCAGCACCCCAGTACCCAGCACCCAGCACCCCAGCACCCCAGCACCCCAGCACCCCGCACCCCAGCACCCAGCACCCAGCACCCAGTACCCCAGCATCGAGCACCCCGGCACCCCAGCACCCCAGCACCCAGCACCCCAGTACCCAGCACCCAGCACCCCAGCACCCCGCACCCCAGCACCCAGCACCCAGTACCCCAGCATCGAGCACCCCGGCACCCCAGCACCCCAGCACCCAGCACCCCAGTACCCAGCACCCAGCACCCAGCACCCCAGCACCCAGCACCCCAGCACCCCAGCACCCAGCACCCCCCCCGCGCACAGCACCCCGTCCATTATCCTGCAGGTCCCACCCCGTGCCCGACCCCCGGCAGGGGCACAGCTGCCGAGCGCCGGGGCCGGCACGGCACCGTGCGGGACACGGGACACGGGACACGGGACACGGGCATGGGGGTGCCTGGGGGTGTCCGGGGGTGCCTGGAGGTGTCCGGAGGTGCCTGGGGGTGTCTGGGGGTGCCTGGGGGTGCCTATAGGTGCCTGGGGGTGTCTGGGCTGTCCGGGGGTGTCCGGGGGTGTCCGGGGTGCCTAGGGGAGTCTGGGAGTGTCCGGGGGTGCCTGGGGATGTCCGGGGGTGCCTGGGGGTGTCCGGGGGTGCCTATGGGTGTCCGGGGGTGCCTGGGGATGTTCGGGGGTGTCCGGGGATGTCCGGGGGTGCCTGGGGGTGTCCGGGGGTGCCTATGGGTGTCCGGGGGTGCCTGGGGATGTTCGGGGGTGTCCGGGGATGTCCGGGGGTGCCTGGGGGTGTCCGGGGGTGTCCGGCGTGCCCGCCGGGGCCCGGGTCCCGCAGGCCGGGGCGGGCGGGCAGCCTCCGCGCGCCTGGCACGGGTGGCACCGGGTGACACGGGTGGCACCGGGCGACAACAAAGGGCGCAGTGACGGGGACACGGGTCACGAGCCGGCCCGGGCCAGCGGGGGGGACACGGTGGCCACGCAGGAGCCACGGGGCCAGCAGCGCGCGGCGCGTGCCCGGCGGAGGCGCCCCCACGGCCCTGCGTGACAGCGGCGGGGGCGGTGGCCGTGCGGGGCGTGGGCCCCCCCGGGGGGAAGGAAGCCGTGGGAATTCTCAGCGTTTATTGTCACAAGGAAGCAGAGGGGATGGGGACACGGGGGTAAAACGGCGCCCGCGCCCCTCAGCTGGGGGGGGCCCCGCGCCCCCTGCCGCCCGCCAGGCGCCGGAGGAAGCCGAGCAGCGCCGAGGCGGGGGGGGGCCCCGAGCCGCCGGGGGGGGCGACCGGGGGCGGCCGGGGGGGCGCCGGGTCCCCGCGGGGCGCGCTGCCCGAGAACAGCGCGGCCAGGCTGAAGGGGCGCGCGGGGCCACCGGGGGGGGCGGCAGCGGCCGGGGGGGGCGGCTCGGGGGGGGCGGGGTCGCGGGGCTCCCCCCGCGCGCAGCCCCGCGCCTCGGGCAGCGCCGGGGGGGCGCCGGGCGGGCCCTGCGGGGCGGGGGGCGGCCGGGGGCTGCCGGGGGGCGCGGGGCCGGGCCGGGGGGGGCGCAGCCCGTGCCGGCCGGGCTGGGGGGTCAGCGGGAAGGGCGCGCGGGGCCGGGGGGACGCGTCCCGCGCCGAGCACGTGGCGATGGAGCGGCGCCTCAGCCGCTCCTGCTCCAGCTGCTGCCGCCGCTGCCGCGCCTGCTCCCGCGCGCGGTTCTCCTGCGGGAGCGGACGGGACGGGCTGCGGGGCCAAACCGCGCCGGCCACGGGCTGGGGGGGCCCAGACCCGCACCGGCCCCACGGGCTGGCGGAGCTGGTGCCGGTCCCACGGGTGACAGGGCGCAGGGCCGGTGCCTGCGCGGGGCGGTACCCACGCGGGGTGGTGCCTGCGCGGGTTTCGGTACCCACACGGGGCGGTACCCACGCGGGGTGCTGCCTGCGCGGCGTTGGTACCCACGCGGGTTTCGGTACCCACATGGGGCGGTACCCACCCCGGGGTGGTGTCTGCACGGGGTCGGTACCTGCACGGGGCGGTGCCCACGCGGGGTCAGCACCCACACAGGTCGGTACCCACGCGGGTTCGATACCCGCACAGGGCGGTGCCCGCGTGTGTTTCGGTGCCACGCGGGTCGGTACCCACGCGGGGCGGTGCCCGCACGGGGCGGTGCCCGCGTGTGTTTCGGTGCCACGCGGGTCGGTACCCACGCGGGGCGGTGCCCGCACGGGGCGGTGCCCACGTGGGGCGGTACTCACACAGGGCAGTGCCCGCGCGTGTTTGTGTGCCCTGCGGGGCGGTACCCGCACGGGGCGGTACCCACACGGGGTCGGTGCCCACACGGGGCGGTACCGCGCGTGTTTGTGTGCCCCGCGGGGCGGTACACACGCGGGGTCAGTACCGCACGGGGCGGTGCCCACACGGGGTCGGTCCCCCGCGGGGCGGTGCCACGCGTGTCCGTGCGCCCCTCGGGGCGGTACCTGCGCGGCCGCCCGCAGCCGTCCCGCGAAGGCGCTGAGCACGGCGCAGAGCTCCCGCAGCCCGCCCGCCGCCTCTTCCTCGCAGTAGAACTCGAGCGCGGCCGCCGCCGCCCGGTGCATCCGCTGCAGCGCGTCCCGCGCCCCGCGCAGCTGCTCGTCGGCCGCGCTCAGGAACGGCTGCAGCTGCGGGCCCCCCGGGCCCCGCGCCGCCTCCAGCCGCCCCGCCAGCCGCCGCAGCTCCGCCTCCACCTCCGACACCTCGATGCTGCGGGGACGCGCGGTCACCGGCCCGCCCCGCCCGCCCCGCGCCCCGCGCCCCGCGCCCGCGCCCGCCCCGCACCCCTCACCGCGCGGCCGCGCCCACGTGCGGCAGCTTGGCGGGGAACTCCAGCAGGTTCGGGTCCGCCCGGGCCGCCTCCTGCGGGACAGACGGACACAGAGTGGCGGGGGAGCGGCCCCGGCCCCCAGAGCCGCCCGCGGGAGCTGGGACAGCACAGGGGACAGCAGAGAGACAGGGACAGCACAGGGGATGAGGACAGCAGAGGGGACAGGGACAGCAGAGGGACAGGGGCAGCAGAGGGGATGGGGACAGCAGAGGGACAGGGACAGCACAGGGACGGGGACAGCAGAGGGACAGGGGCAGCAGAGGGACAGGGGCAGCAGAGGGACAGGGACAGCAGAGGGGATGGGGACAGCAGAGGAACTGGGGACAGCAAGGGGACAGGGACAGCAGAGGGACAGGGACAGCACAGGGACGGGGACAGCAGAGGGACAGGGACAGCAGAGGAACTGGGGACAGCAGAGGGGACGGGGACAGCACAGCGACAGGGACAGCAGAGGGGACGGGCACAGCAGAGGGACGGGGACAGCAGAGGGACAGGGACAGCAGAGGGACAGGGACAGCAGAGGGGATGGGGACAGCACAGGGACAGGGACAGCAGAGGGGACGGGGACAGCAGAGGGACGGGGACAGCACAGGGGACGCGGACAGCAGAGGGACAGGGGCAGCAGAGGGACAGGGGCAGCAGAGGAACTGGGGACAGCAGAGGGGACGGGGACAGCAGAGGGACAGGGACAGCAGAGGGGACGGGGACAGCAGAGGGACGGGGACAGCAGAGGGACAGGGGCAGCAGAGGGACAGGGGCAGCAGAGGAACTGGGGACAGCAGAGGGGACGGGGGCAGCAGAGGGACAGGGACAGCAGAGGGGACGGGGACAGCAGAGGGGATGGGGACAGCACAGGGACAGGGACAGCAGAGGGGACAGGGACAGCAGAGGGACAGGGACAGCAGAAGGGACGAGGACAGCAGAGGGGACGGGGACAGCAGAGGGACAGGGGCAGCACAGGGGACAGGGACAGCAGAGGGACAGGAGGACAGGGGGACAGGAGGGACGGGTGGACAGAGGGAACATGAGGGACAAGGGGACAGGAGGGACAGGAGGGACGGCAGGACAGAGGGAACAGGAGGGACAGGAGGACAGGGGGACAGGAGGGACAGGGGACAAGGGGACAGGGCTACAGGGGGACAGGGCGGCAGGTGGGACGGGGGGACAGGGGGGCAGGGGCACAGGGGGACAGGGGTGCAGGAGTGACGGGGGACAAGGGGACAGGGCGACAGGGGGACGGGGGGACAAGGGGGCAGGCGGGACAGGGGGACGGGGGGACAAGGGGGCAGGCGGGATGGGGGGACAGGGGGACGGGGGGCAAGGGGACAGGCGGGACGGGGGGACAGGGGGACAGGGGGACAAGGGGGCAGGCGGGACGGGGGGACAGGGGGACAGGCAGCAGACGGGACGGGGGCGGCAGTGCCGGCTCCCCCGCAGCGTGGGAACCGCGCTCTGGATCCCGTGTGCCGGGAAAACAGCCCCGGGCGCGGGGGCGGGCGCGGCCCCCCCGGAGCGGCCTTGAGCGGGACGGGGGAGCGCGGCTCCAAGGGCGCCCTGTGAACTGCGGGGACAGCCCAGCGCTGCGGGGACAGCAGGGGACAGCCCAGCGCTGCGGGGACAGCCCAGCGCTGCGGGGACAGCAGGGGACAGCCCAGCGCTGCGAGGACAGCCCAGCGCTGCGGGGACAGCAGGGGACAGCCCAGCGCTGTGGGGACAGCCCAGCGGTGCGGGCACAGCCCAGCGCTGCGGGGCCAGGCGGGCGCAGCCCCGGGCAGGCCCGCGCTCACCATGGCCACGAAGTGCAGCAGGTCCACGCCCGGCTCGTTGCCCTTGGTGTCCGGCAGCTTCAGCAGCGAGGACACGCGGAACCCGGCGGCGCTGCCGGCGTAGCCGCCCTGGGAGCGAGCGGGGTCACCGGGGGGGGTCACCGGGGGTCACCGGGGGATCACCGGGGGGGACACCGGGGGTCCCCGCGGGAGCGGTTCCCGCGCGCTCACCGAGTTGAGGTGGTTGCCGGCGCTCAGGACCAGGTGCAGGATGGAGTGCAGCTCCTCGCACTGCAGCAGCTCTGCGGAGCGGCCCAGGGGTGAGCGGGACCGCCCCCCGCCCCGCGCCCCGCGCCCCCGGGGCCGCTCACCGCCGGCGGCGTCCGTCAGCGTCTGGATGGAGCCGCGCAGGGCGCTGAGCCGCGGCCAGAACTCCTCCTGCAGCACCAGCAGCTCCAGGCGCCGCGCGTAGCTGGGGGGCGAGGGGTGAGCGGGGTCCGGGACCCGGCACACGGGACCCCCCGGCACAAGGGACCCCCGGTACAAAGGACTCCCCGGCACACGGGACCCCGGCACACGGGACCCCCGGCACAAGGGACACCCGGTACAAAGGACTCCCCGGCACACGGGACCCCCCGGCACACGGGACCCCCCGGCACACGGGACCCCGGCACACGGGACACCCGGTACAAAGGACTCCCCGGCACACGGGACCCCCCGGCACACGGGACCCCTCGGCACAGGGGACCCCGGTACACAAGACACCCTTGTCCCCGGGAGCCCCCGGCACACGGGACCCCCCGGCACACGGGAGCCCGGGACACGGGATCCCCGGCACACGGGACCCCCGGCACACGGGAGCCCGGCCCCCGGGACCCTCCGGCCCCCGGGACCCCCCGGCACACAGGACCCCGGCACAAGAGACCCCCCCGGCACACGGGACCCCCGGCCCCCACCTGGGCACGTCGGTGAGCAGCAGCATGAAGAGCTCGGGCTCGGGCAGCTGCTGGGCGCTGCCGGGGAAGGAGCGCAGCCGGGCCACCTGCGGGCAGAGAGCGGCTCAGGGGGGCCGCCGGGGTCCCCCCCGCCCAGGGACCCCCCCCCAGCGCTCACCTCTGCGGCGCCGGGCAGCAGCCGGGAGAGCTCCCGCAGCTTCTCGGCCCCGTACGGAGCGCCGACGCCGTCGCGGATGTCCTGCACGACCTGGCGGACGGGCCTGGGGACGCGCCACGCGTGGCTGAGCCCGGCCCGCCCGCGGCGGCGCTCTGCCCCGCACACCCCGCGTCCCGCGGGGCAGAGCCACCCGAGCCCCTGCGGCGGGCAGGGACCCCCCTGTTCCCCACCCGTGTGCGGGACCCCGGCGGGGAGCAGGTACCTGCGATGTCCCCCACGCAGGGAGCCCCGGGGACAGGCCTCGTTCTGCCCCCACGGGCTGGACGTGGACACGGGCATCTCCCCCACCCCTTGTGTGCAGCACCGGGGGTGCAGAGTGTTGGGAGGGGGATGGGTCTCCCGGGAGGGGGTGTCCCGGGGGGGTGTCCCGGGGGGATGTCCCGAGGGGGTGTCCCTGGGGGTGTCCCTGGGGGTGTCCCTGGGGGGTGTCCCTGGGGGGTGTCCTGGGGGGTGTCCCGGGGGGTGTCCCTGGGGGGGTGTCCCGGGGGGTGTCCCGGGGGGTGTCCCGGGGGGGTGTCCCGGGGGAGGTCCTGGGGGGTGTCCCTGGGGGGTGTCCCGGGGGGTGTCCTGGGGGGTGTCCCTAAGGGGTGTCCCGGGGGAGGTCCTGGGGGGTGTCCCGGGGGGGTGTCCCGGGGGGATGTCCCGAGGGGGTGTCCCTGGGGGTGTCCCTGTGGGGTGTCCCTGGGGGGTGTCCCTGGGGGGTGTCCCGAGGGGGTGTCCCTGGGGGGTGTCCCTGGGGGGTGTCCCTGGGGGGTGTCCCGGGGGGTTGTCCCTGGGGGGTGTCCCTCGGGGGTGTCCCGGGGGGGTGTCCCGGGGGGTGTCCCTGGGGGGTTGTCCCTGGGGGGTGTCCCGGGGGGGTGTCCCGGGGGGTGTCCTGGGGGGTGTCCCTAAGGGGTGTCCCGGGGGGCAGCTCCGCTCACCGCTTGACTTGCTTGAGGAAGACGCCGAGGGCGAGGCTCCGCTTGGGCTCCAGCAGCGCGGTCTGGGGGGGCCGGGGGGTCAGTGCGGCCGGGGAGCGCGGGGGAGCGCGGGGGGAGCGCGGGGGGGTCTCGGTCTCACCGCGGGCGCCGGGCGCTGCCCCGGGGCGGCCCCGCGGGGCTCCCGGAAGAGCAGCCGGAGCCGCGGCAGGTCCAGCGGCGGCGGGGGCCGCGGAGCCCAGACCGAGCGGCGGCCGCGCACCCGCGCCGGGGACACCGGCTCCCAGTGCAGCGCCCGCAGCCGCTCGCCCGCCGGGGGGGGCAGCGCCGGGGGGGGCGGCCCGGGGGGGGGCGGCGGCGCCGGGGGGGGCGGCCCGGGGGGCGGCGGCGGCGCCGGGCGCGGGGGGGAGCCCATGGCCGGACCGGACGGGCAGGGGGACGACGGCCGCCCCGCGGCTGCTGCGGCTCCGCCCGCCCCGGCCCCGCCCCGGTGCCCCGATCGCTCCGCGCTGGCGGCGGAGGGAGCGCCGGGGCCGCGGTGCAGCGCTGGGAGCCCGGCCCCGCTCGGACCCCCTGTCCCGCTCGGTGTCCCCTGTCCCGCTCGGTGTCCCCTGTCCCGCTCGGTGTCCCCGGCCCCGCTCGGTGTCCCCTGTCCCGCTCGGTGCCCCCTGCCCCGCTCGGTGTCCCCTGTCCCGCTCGGTGCCCCCTGTCCCGCTCGGTGTCCCCTGTCCCGCTCGGTGTCCCCTGTCCCGCTCGGTGCCCCCTGCCCCGCTCGGTGTCCCCTGTCCCGCTCGGTGCCCCCTGCCCCGCTCGGTGTCCCCTGTCCCGCTCAGTGTCCCCTGTCCCGCTCGGTGTCCCCTGTCCCGCTCGGTGCCCCCTGCCCCGCTCGGTGTCCCCTGCCCCGCTCCGTGTCCCCTGTCCCGCTCGGTGCCCCCTGTCCCGCTCGGTGTCCCCTGTCCCGCTCGGTGCCCCCTGCCCCGCTCGGTGTCCCCTGCCCCGCTCGGTGTCCCCTGTCCCGCTCGGACCCCCTGCCCCGCTCGGTGTCCCCTGTCCCGCTCGGTGTCCCCTGCCCCGCTCGGTGTCCCCTGTCCCGCTCGGTGTCCCCTGTCCCGCTCGGTGTCCCCTGTCCCGCTCGGACCCCCTGCCCGGCTCGGTGTCCCCGGCCCCGCTCGGACCCCCTGTCCCGCTCGGTGTCCCCTGCCCCGCTCGGTGTCCCCTGCCCCGCTCGGTGCTCCCTCGGGGCTGCGGCGCCCGGCTGGAGCCGCGCACGGGGAAGGGAACCGGCCCCGGGAAGGCGGCCAGCGCAGGGAACGGAACCGGCCCGGGGAACGGAACCGGCCCGGCCGCGGTGCTGCCAGCGGGACGGCGGCGACCGGCAGCGCCGAGACCCCCGGGAGCGGCCGATGTCCCGTCTGTCCCCGAGGAACGACCCCCGAGCCCCTGTCCGGGTCGCCCCAGCCCCTCCCCTGGGGTCGCTCCCGTGTCTCCTGTTCCCCTCCCGGGCCGCCGGGATCGCCCCGCAGCCGGTACCGGTTCCCGCCGGGGCTCGGGGAGGTCGGAGCGGCTGGGGGCGGATCAGACGGCAGCGGGTGCCCAGGGGGTGTCTGGGGTGCGCAGGGACCCAGCGCCCCGCCCCCCGCGCCGGGGCCGGCACCGGCTGCAGCTCCGGGCGCGGCTCCTCCCGCCCGGTTCCCGCGCACCCGGTGGCCGCTGCGCCGGAGCCCGAGCGCCCGCTGGTGCGTGAGCCCCGTCACGCGTGTCCGCGCTGCTGCGGGGGCGGGTCTGGGCTCGTCGTCTCCGCTGTCCCCGGGCAGCCCCGTTCCCGCCGCGGGGCGGGACCCCGAGCGCCGGGACGCGGCCCCTTGTCCCCCGGCCGGGCGGAGGCTGCGCCCGTGGGCAGAGACGGCCACCCCGCGACCCCGCAGCTGCGCGTGCGCAGCGGGCACGGGGGGACAGAGTGGGCACGAGGGGACAGAGGGGACAGAGCGGGCATGAGGGGACAGAGTGGGCACGGGGGGACAGAGCGGGCACGGGGGGACAGAGGGGACACGGGGGGACAGAGGGGACAGAGGGGACAGAGGGGACACGGGGGGACAGAGGGGACACGGGGGGACAGAGCGGACAGAGTGGGCACGGGGGGACAGAGGGGACACGGGGGGACAGAGGGGACAGAGTGGGCACGAGGGGACAGAGGGGACAGAGCGGGCACGGGGGGACAGAGGGGACAGAGCGGGCACGAGGGGACAGAGGGGACACGGGGGGACTGAGCGGGCACGGGGGGACAGAGGGGACACGGGGGGACAGAGGGGACAGAGCGGGCACGGGGGGACAGAGGGGACACGGGGGGACAGAGGGAACAGAGCGGGCACGGGGGGACAGAGGGGACAGAGTGGGCACGGGGGGACAGAGGGGACACGGGGGGACAGAGGGGACAGAGACAGGATGAGTGGACAGTAGAAATAGAATGGGCAGGGGATGAGGGGACAGAGAGGACAGAGCGGGCAGGGGACGAGGGAACAGGGGGGATAGAACGGGCAGGGGATGAGGGGAGAGAGTGGACAGGGACGAGGGGACAGAGAGGGCAGAGAGGGCAGGGGACGAGGGGACAGAGCGGGCAGGGGACGAGGGGACAGAGCGGGCAGGGGACGAGGGGACAGAGCGGGCAGGGGATGAAGAGACAAAGGGCACAGGGGATGAGGGGACAGCACAGGCAGTGACAAGGGGACAGAACCGACAGGGGATGAGGGGACAGGGCGGGCAGGGGAGGAGGGGACAGGGGACGAGGGGACAGAGCCCAGGACCCCCGATCCGTGTTGCAGCACCAGCGGCGCAGTGGGGGCTCCCGGTGCACCCAGCTCCTCGGGGGGAGCCCCGGGCTGCGGTGGGATGGGCCCGCAGCCCCACGCCGGCCGTCCCTGTGTCCCCATCACCCCGGCCATCCCTGTGTCCCCGTCACCCCGGCCGTCCCCGCGTCCCCATCACCGCCAGCACGGGGCCATGATCGTACCGTTTATTCTGGAGTCGTATTGGGGGGGGGTCAGACCTTCACCAGGACGGGGGTGTCAGATCCAGACGTTAAATTACCGATTAAATTAGCAACGGAAACCAACTGTCTTGTCTCAGGAGAAAGTGCCCAGTGCTGCGGGTGGGGCGGGAGCGGCGCTGGGGGCGCGGGACCCCGGCCCTGCCCCGCACACCCACGTGCACGCCGGGACGGGCACCTTTGGTCCTTGGGGGGGTCCCGGGGTCCAACCCACCCCCCCTCACCAGCAGCAGCGCACAGAGACCCCCCCAGGGCCCCCAGAGCCGAGATCCGCAGGGACACGCGCAGCCTGGGGACAGGGCACGGGGACCCCAGAGCAGTGACCCATGGGGGACACGTGCAGCCTGGGGACAGGGCACAGAGCCCCCCCAGACCCGAGATCCATGGGGGACACGTGCAGCCTGGGGACAGGGCACAGGGCCCCCCCAGACCCGAGATCCATGGGGGACACGTGCAGCCTGGGGACAGGGCACAGAGCCCCCCAGAGCAGTGACCCATGGGGGACACGTGCAGCCCGGGGACAGGGCACAGAGCCCCCCCAGACCCGAGATCCATGGGGGACACGCGCAGCCTGGGGACAGGGCACAGAGCCCCCCCAGACCCGAGATCCATGGGGGACACGTGCAGCCCGGGGACAGGGCACAGGGCCCCCCAGAGCAGTGACCCATGGGGGACACGTGCAGCCCGGGGACAGGGCACAGAGCCCCCCAGACCTGAGACCCGCAGGGACACGTGCAGCCTGGGGACAGGGCACAGAGCCCCCCAGACCTGAGATCCATGGGGGACACGTGCAGCCTGGGGACAGGGCACAGGGCCCCCAGACCTGAGACCCGCAGGGACACGTGCAGCCCCGGGACAGGCGGGACAGCCCGTCCCGGGGGGAGTGTAGTGTGAGGTGGGGGGGCTTGGGCTGGCTGGGGGGGGCGGAGTGTGAGAGCAGCTGCCCGGGAGCCCTGGGGATCAACCGGGAGCACCGGGGATCAGCCGGGAACCCTGGGATCAACTGAGAGCACCGGGGATTGACCGGGAGCACCGGGGATCAGCCGGGAACCCTGGAGGGGCTGCGGGGAGGGAGGGGGCGCAGCCCCAGCGCCAGGGAGACGGCAGGACCATGGATGCCGGTGCAGGGGGGGCACCCGCAGCCTCCAGGATGGGAGGGGGGCACCCAGAGACCCCAGGATGGGGGGGGGGCACCCGCAGCCCCCAGGATGGGGGGGGGGCACCCGCAGCCCCGGTGCTGCTCCTGTGCGGCTCCATCTCCATTTGGGAACGAGCGCCCTGCCCAGGGCTGGGGGCGCAGGGAGCCCCGGAGCGTCCCCCCACCCCAGGGTGGGGCGGGGGGGTCGCCGCCCGGGGGCGGGGCGGGGGTCCGGGCTGCGCGCCGGGCGGGGGGGCCGCGCTGAGGTCCGCGCCCCCGCCCGCTCACTGCTCCTCCAGCCACGACGGCTTCTCGGCGCCGGGCGTCTTGAGCTTGATGTTGAACTGCTTGAGCGTCTGCTCCAGCTGCTGCTGGTTCCCCGCGAAGTACGCGGAGATGGCGTTGTGGAACAGCAGCAGCTGCTTGTGCATCACCTTGATCTGCGGGGACGGGGACACCGCGGGGACGGCTCAGGGACAGCGCGCGGGGACGGGGACAGCGCGCGGGGACGGGGACAGGGACAGCGCGCGGGGACGGGGACAGCGCGCGGGGACGGGGACACCGCGCGGGGACGGGGACAGCGCGCAGGGACGGGGACAGGGACACCACATGGGGACAGGGACACTGCACGGCGATGGGGACAGGGACACCACATGGGGACAGGGTCAGGGACACCCCACAGGGACAGGGGACAGGGACAGCGCACGGGGACAGGGGACAGGGACACCGCAGGGGGACAAGGACACCGCACAGGGACAGGGACGGGTCAGAGCTGCAGCAGGGACAGGGACGGGTCAGAGCTGCAGTAGGGACAGGGACGGGGTCAGGGACGGGGACAGGGACGGGGACGGGTCAGAGCTGCAGCAGGGACAGGGACAGGGACGGGTCAGAGCTGCAGCAGGGACAGGGACAGGACCCCGCTCAGCCCAGGACAGGGCTCAGCTCCACGAGCCGTGACAGCGCAGGGGGACAGCGCCCAGCACCCGCTGCCCGTCCCCCGGTCCCCCGGCTGCCCCCCGGCACCCAGGACTGGGGCCCAGGACAGCCCAGCCCGCAGCCTCCCCACCTTGTTCTCCTCCAGGAACTTGAGCTTGATGGCCACGTCCGCGCGCAGCTTCTCGTACTTGTCCTTGTGGCTCTGGAACTGGCTCTGCGCGGCGTCCAGGCGGCACAGCGTGCCGGCGTCGCGCGGGCCCATGCTCAGCTCCTCCAGGTCCGTGCGGTACGCGTCGTACTCCAGCCTGCGCGGGACGGCGTCACAGCCCACGGCGCCGGAGCCGGAGCCGCACCCGCCGCATGCACCCGCGGCTCTACCTGGCCGTCTCGTACTGCTTGACCGTCATGAGCGTGTCCTCCATGGTCTTGTTCACCAGCGTGTTGATGCTGGACACAAAGAAGTTGACGGCGCCCAGCAGTGTCTCCCCGTTCTTGCAGAGCAGCTTCTGCGTCTCCGCGTTGTAGCCGAACTCCTCCTGGCAGGGGAGGGCAGCTCGGCTCTGTGCCGGCCCTGGGGTCGGCCAGGCGCGGGGACACGGCCCCGTGGCCCCCGGCCGCTGCTGAGCATGGTGTCCCCGAGCTCCTCCCCACGTGTCCCCGACCTCTTCACTCATCCCAGGTGTCCCCAAGCTCCTCCCCAGGTGTCCCCGAGCTCCTCCTGCTCCTCCCCAGGTGTCCCCGAGCTCCTCATTCCTCCCCACGTGTCCCCGACATCTTCACTCATCCCAGGTGTCCCCAAGCTCCTCCCCAGGTGTCCCCGAGCTCCTTGCTCCTCCCCAGGTGTCCCCGAGCTCCTCCCCACGTGTCCCCGACCTCTTCACTCCTCCCCAGGTGTCCCTGAGCTCCTGCTGCTCCTCCCCAGGTGTTCCCAACCTCCTAATTCCTCCCCAGGTGTCCCCGAGCTCCTCACTCCTCCTCAGGTGTCCCCAACCTCCTAATTCCTCCCCAGGTGTCCCCAAGCTCCTCACTCCTCCCCAGGTGTCCCCGAGCTCCTCCCCACGTGTCCTCAACCTCTTTGCTCCTCCCCAGATGTCCCTGAGCTCCTCCCCATGTGTCCTCGACCTCCTCACTCCTCCCCAGGTGTCCCCAACCTCCTCACTCATCCCCAGGTGTCCCCGAGCTCCTCCCCACGTGTCCCGGAGCTCCTCGCTCATCCCCAGGTGTCCCCGACCTCCTCACTCCTCCCCAGGTGTCCCTGAGCTCCTCTCCAGGTGTCCCCAAGCTCCTCACTCCTCCCCAGGTGTCCCCGAGCTCCTCCCCAGGTGTCCCCAACCTCCTCACTCCTCCCCAGGTGTCCCCAACCTCCTCGCTCCTCCCCAGGTGTCCCCAAGCTCCTTGCTCCTCCCAGGTGTCCCTGAGCTCGTCCCCACGTGTCCTCGAGCTCCTCACTCCTCCCCAGGTGTCCCCAAGCTCCTCCCCAGGTGTCCCCCACCTCCTCATTCCTCCCCAGGTGTCCCCAACCTCCTCACTCATCCCCAGGTGTCCCTGAGCTCCTCCTGCTCCTCCCCAGGTGTCCCGGAGCTCCTGCTGCTTCTCCCCAGGTGTCCCCAACCTCCTCGCTCCTCCCTAGGTGTCCCTGAGCTCCTCCCCACGTGTCCTCGAGCTCCTCACTCCTCCCCAGGTGTCCCCAACCTCCTCACTCTTCCCCAGGTGTCCCCGAGCTCCTCACTCCTCCCCAGGTGTCCCCAACCTACTCCTGCTCATCCCCAGGTGTCCCCGACCTCCTCCTGCTCCTCCCCAGGTGTCCCGGAGCTCCTCCCCAGGTGTCCCTGAGCTCCTCACTCCTCCCCAGGTGTCCCCGAGCTCCTCCTGCCCTCGCAGCCACGCAGGCGCTGCAGGACCAGGCTGGGTCCCTGGGTCCCCAGGTCCCCTCCCGGCGCGAGGGGCTGCGGACGCCCCCCGGTCAAACCTGCAGCTCCGGGGACTTCTGGCTGAGGTCGGCGAAGGCGTCGCCCAGCGCGTGCTGCGTCTGCACCAGGCTGTAGAAGTGGTTGGTGAGCGCCCGCGCCAGCTGCAGCACGCACTCGTACTTGCGCTTGGTCTCGCGCAGCAGCTCGATCTGCGTCTCCAGCTCCAGGTCCACGGTGCGGGAGCCGCGGCCGAACCGCTCCGAGATCAGCTGCTTGGTGCACTGCGGGCCGGGCGCGTCAGGAGAGCCGCGCGGCCCCCCCGCGCCCGGGGGCTCCCCGGCGCCCCCTCACCTTGTACGTGTTGATCCCCCACTTCTTGACGATGTCAAACTTCTCCACGGCGATGCCGCGCACGATCTCCTCTCCGGCGGCGGGGCCGGCGTGCGGCTGGTGCAGCGCGGAGCCTGGGCAGACACAGCGCCTGGCACCGGCGCCAAACCCACCCACGCGTGTGGGGCGGGGGCGGCCAGGGGCGCCGCGTGGGGACTGCCGGGAGCACCAAAACCCCTGGCACGGCAGAGCGGGCTCCGGCAGCACCGGCGCTGTGGGAGCCGCCCTGCGCAGCCCCGTGCCGGAGCAGACGTTCCCAGCAGCAGTGAGCGCACGAGCCGGGCGTTACGGTGCTCGGGCCGCTCTCGGGTGCTGTGCACCCACTGCCCAGCTGTGGGCACCGGGACCCGACGCCCGGTGCGCCCTGCAGGGAAGCTGCTCACCAGCCCCTTGGGGTCCCGGCGGGGCCAAGCGGTGGCACCGCAGAAGGCGCTGGCCCCTGGTGCTGCAGGGCCAGGGCTGCCCCTCGCCAGGTGACCCCGGCACTTCCCATGCGGCACCGCGATCCCGGCAGCCCCCGCCGTGTCCTGCCTCACCGGCAGTGCCGGGGCAGCACACGGGTGGGCTCCGTGCCACGGGAACCGGCACACGGGTGGGCTCTGTGCCACGGGAACCGGCACATGGGTGGGCTCTGTGTCACAGGAACTGGCGCATGGGTGGGCTCTGTGCCACGGGAATGGGCACACGGGTGGGCTCCACGCCACGGGAGTGGGCACACGGGTGGGCTCCGCGCCACGGGAGCCGGCACACGGGTGGGCTCTGTGCTGCAGGACCTGGCACGCGGGCGGGCTCCGCACCACAGAACCATCTCCTGCAGCCGGCACCGCCAGGTCCCAGCTCTGAGCCGCCCGCGGCTCCGGCGGCGCCGTCCCTGCCCCGGCACCAGGTCTCTGCCGCAGCCACGAGGCCGGCGGGTGCCGGGAAGCCCTCCCCGCGGCCTCGCTGCCGGCACCTGGCGCCGCCGCGGCTGCAGCCCAGGCGCCGCGAGGGGCCCGAGGGACCGCGCTCCCGTCCAGCCCCGCGGCCGCAGTACCTGGGGCAGCGGCCGGGTCGGCCATCCTGCTGGCGGCGGCCGCGCTGGGGGCCACGGGCGCTCCTCGGGGGGGGTGAGCTTGGACAAGACACCCTGGAAACGGGGGGTGCGGGCGGGGAGCGAGGGACAGGGGGACGGGCACGGGGACGGCCGGGACACGGGACGGGCGTGCGGGCGGGACGGAGCGGGACGGCAGCGGGTGAGACGAGCGTGAGGTGACAGCGAGGACAGGGGGCTGCGGGCGGACACCGCGCCCTCCCGCGCCCTCCGGCCCCTCGGCCGGGGGCACCGTGCCACGGAGCGGGACAGACGGACACTGGACGGCAGCCGCGGCTTCTCCTCGGCACAGGGAACGGGAGGGAACGCGGCGTCCCCGCGCACGGGACAGAAATGAACGTGTGACAGGACCCCGAGGGGCAGAGGGTGACACGGCTGGACACACCTGCCCTGGCACTGCTGGCGGGGACCAGCCCAGCACCACCGGCACTCACCGCAGAGCCACGGCTGCCCCCGCGCCCCGGGGACACCGGGACCGGCAGAGCGCCCAGGGGGACACACCGGGACCGGCAGAGCTGCCGTGGGGGGACACACCGGGACCGGCAGAGCTGCCGTGGGGGGACACACCGGGACCGGCAGAGCGCCCGGGGGGACACACCGGGACCGGCAGAGCTGCCGTGGGGGGACACACCGGGACCGGCAGAGCGCCCGGGGACACACCGGGACCGGCAGAGCGCCCGGGGACACCGGGACCGGCACAGCTCCCGGGGACACACCGGGACCGGCAGAGTGCCCGGGGGGACACACCGGGACCGGCAGAGCTGCCGTGGGGGGACACACCGGGACCGGCAGAGCGCCCGGGGGGACACACCGGGACCGGCAGAGCTGCCATGGGGGGACACACTGCGACCGGCAGAGCTGCCATGGGGGGACACACTGCGACCGGCAGAGCTGCCATGGGGGGACACACTGCGACCGGCAGAGCTCCCGGGGACACACCGGGACCGGCAGAGCTGCCGTGGGGGGACACACCGGGACCGGCACAGCTCCCATGGACACAGGGTCCAGCACAGCTCCCGGGGGGACACACCGGGACCGGCAGAGCTGCCGTGGGGGGAACACCGGGACCGGCACAGCTCCCGGCGGGGACACACCGGGACCGGCACAGCTCCCATGGACACAGGGTCCGGCACAGCTCCCGGGGGGACACACCGGGACCGGCACAGCTCCCGGGGGGCTCACCGCCACCTGCCCTGTCCCCTGCACAGCCCAGCCCCCTCCTCTCGGCACAGCCGCAGCACCGGCGCATCCTGGAGCGGAGCGGTGGCACCAGCGTCTCTCCGGCCACCCCTCCGCACAGCGCGCAGCCGGCGGCACAACCGCAAGCAGGGTGCCCCACAGCCACAGCGGGGCCCACAGCCCCCGGGGGGAGCGCAGGGGAGGGGCGGCCCCCCCAGCGCCCAGCGCGGCGCAGCCCGTCCCACCTTTGATGGCGCCGGTGGGGATGATGCCCTCGGCCGTGCCGCCGTAGCCGCCGGACACGATGCTGGTCTCGTTGAGGTTGGGCCCCGACACCATCACCTGCTGCAGGTCCTGGGTGCGGGGACACGGCGGCTGAGGCGCGGAGGGGACGGGGGACAGCCGGCCCGCGGAGGGCGCGGTGACACCGGGGCGCCGCGGTGACACCGGGTGCCGCGGCACTAACCTGCTCCAGGCCGTCGTCCTCGGGCAGGCTGCCCGCGTCGCCGTTGCTGCTGATGGGGATCTCCATGGTGGCCGCCTTGCTCAGCATCCCGTCCGACATGGCAGCGCCTGCGGCACACGGAGCTGGCACCGCAGCCGGGACGGATGAGGTGGGACCGGCTCCAGCGCCGGGGAACCGAGGGGCCGAGCCTGGGCTGGGCTCCCCATGGCGCAGGAAGGGGACGGGGGACAGTGGGGGCCAGGGGACAGCGGGGGGGCAGGGGACAGCGGGGTTCCCTGGGGACAGCGGGGGGGCAGGGGACAGCGGGGTTCCCTGGGGACAGCCGGCCCGGCGCAGCCCGCAGCTCCCAGAGCTCTCTGGAGCCGTGGCCGCGCTCCGTCACCCCGCGGCGTGCCCGTCCCCAGCCACCCGCACTGGCCCCGGCCCCGGCGCGGCCCCCTGGCCCCCTGGCTCAGGCGTTGGGCGCGGGGCCGTGCTCCCCCCGTCCCTCGGGAGCCGGGCCCCGCAGCGTCCGTCTGTCCGCACGGCGGGAGCTGGCGCGGTGCCGGGACCCAGCGCCACGTCGCAGCGGCCCCGGCGCCCAGACCGGCCCGGGCACATTCCAGAGCAGGTGGCTGCGCCTCCCGCTCCGCTACTGCCCTGCGGGGACACGGGAACGGACCGGGACACGGGACAGCCCGGGGGGGGACACGGGACAGCCCGGGGGGGGGACACACGGGACAGCCCGGGGGGGGGGGGACACGGGACAGCCCGGGGGGGGGGACATGGGACAGCCCGGGGGGGGGGGGACACACACACGGGACAGCCCGGGGGGGGACACACACACACACGGGACAGCCCGGGGGGGGGGGACACACGGGACAGCCCGGGGGGGGACACGGGACAGCCCGGGGGGGGACACACACACACACGGGACAGCCCGGGGGGGGACACACACACACACGGGACAGCCCGGGGGGGGACACACACACACGGGACAGCCCGGGGGGACACACACACACACACGGGACAGCCCGGGGGGGGGGACACACACACGGGACAGCCCGGGGGGGGGGACACACACACACGGGACAGCCCGGGGGGGGGGACACACACACACGGGACAGCCCGGGGGGGGACACACACACGGGACAGCCCGGGGGGGACACACACACACACGGGACAGCCCGGGGGGGACACACACACACGGGACAGCCCGGGGGGGACACACACACACGGGACAGCCCGGGGGGGGGACACACACACACACGGGACAGCCCGGGGGGGGACACGGGACAGCCCGGGGGGGGGACACACACACACGGGACAGCCCGGGGGGGGACACACGGGACAGCCCGGGGGGGGACACACACACGGGACAGCCCGGGGGGGGACACACACACGGGACAGCCCGGGGGGGGACACACACACACGGGACAGCCCGGGGGGGGACACACACACACGGGACAGCCCGGGGGGACACACACACACACGGGACAGCCGGGGGGGGGACACACACACACGGGACAGCCCGGGGGGGGACACACACACACGGGACAGCCCGGGGGGGGACACACACACACGGGACAGCCCGGGGGGGACACACACACACGGGACAGCCCGGGGGGGACACACACACACACGGGACAGCCCGGGGGGGGACACACACACACACGGGACAGCCCGGGGGGGGGACACACACACACACACGGGACAGCCCGGGGGGGGGACACACACACACGGGACAGCCCGGGGGGGGGACACACACACACGGGACAGCCCGGGGGGGGGACACACACACACGGGACAGCCCGGGGGGGGGACACACACACACACACACACACGGGACAGCCCGGGGGGGGACACACACACACGGGACAGCCCGGGGGGGGGACACACACACACACACGGGACAGCCCGGGGGACACACACACACACACGGGACAGCCCGGGGGGGGACACACACACACGGGACAGCCCGGGGGGGGGACACACACACACACGGGACAGCCCGGGGGGGGACACACACACGGGACAGCCCGGGGGGGACACACACACACACGGGACAGCCCGGGGGGGGACACACACACACACGGGACAGCCCGGGGGGGGGACACACACACACGGGACAGCCCGGGGACACACACACACACGGGACAGCCCGGGGGGGGGGACACGGGACAGCCCGGGGGGGACACACACACACACGGGACAGCCCGGGGGGGGACACACACACACGGGACAGCCCGGGGGGGGGACACACACACACACGGGACAGCCCGGGGGGGGACACACACACGGGACAGCCCGGGGGGGACACACACACACACGGGACAGCCCGGGGGGGGGACACACACACACACGGGACAGCCCGGGGGGGGGACACACACACACGGGACAGCCCGGGGACACACACACACACGGGACAGCCCGGGGGGGGGGACACGGGACAGCCCGGGGGGGACACACACACACACGGGACAGCCCGGGGGGGACACACGGGGACCGGCCGCACCGGCAGCGCTGCCGCGGACTCACCTGCCGGGCGCCCGCTCCCCGGCCGCCCCGGTTCCCGCCGCTCCGGGTCCCCCGGTTCCCGTTCCCCGGTCCCCCCGGTTCCCGTTCCCCGCCCCCCCGGCTCTCCGTTCCGGTTCCGGTTCCGGTCCCGCCCACCTGCGCCGCGCGGCCCGGCCGGGCCCCCCCGCTCCGCTCGGCCCGGGACACGCCGGAAGTCGCGTCGCGCCGCGAGCGAGGGCCGCCGGGATCCCGGACGTGGCGTCGGCGGCGGCGCCGGGCGGAAGCGGCGCCCTCCCGAAGCGCCGTCCGGGCGGAAGCGGCGTCCTCCCGAAGCGCCGTCCGGGCGGAAGCGGCGTCCTCCCGAAGCGCCGTCCGGGCGGAAGCGGCGGCGGGGCGCGCCCGATGGAGCCGGGCGGCGAGCAGCGGCAGCAGCTGCGCAGCGTGAGCGGGGCGGGGGGCGGGGCGGGGGGCCCGGGGGGGCCCGGGGGGGCCGGTGCCGCGGGCTGAGCGCCCGGTGCCCCCGCAGCTGCGGGACTTCCTGCTGGTGTACAACCGCATGACCGAGCTCTGCTTCCGCCACTGCGTCTGCAACCTCAACTACCGGCTGCTCACCGGCCGAGAGGTGCGGCGGGAACGGGGACGGGGGTGGGGAACGGAGGATGGGGGGAACCAGGGATGGGGGGAACCGGGGATGGGGAACCGGGGACGGGGGGATGGAGGATGGGCACCGGGGATGGGGGGAACTGGGCACGGGGGAACCGGGGACGGGGAGAACCGGGGATGAAGGGAATGGGGAGGGGGGAACCGGGGATGGGGGGAACCGGGGATGGGGGAACCAAGGATGGGGGAACCAGGGATGGGGGGAATGGGGAGGGGGGAACTGGGGATGGAGAGAATGGGGATGGGGGGAACCGGGGATGGGGGAACCGGGGATGGGGGGAACCGGGGATGGGGGGAACCGGGGATGGGGAAACCGGGGACGGGGGAACCGGGGACGGGGGAACCGGGGATGGGGAAACCGGGGACGGGGGAACCGGGGACGGGGAAACCGGGGACGGGGAAACCGGGGATGGGGGGAACCGGGGATGGGGGAACCGGGGATGGGGGAGAACTGGGGATGGGGAAACCGGGGATGGGGGAACCGGGGATGGGGGGAATGGGGATGGGGAAACCGGGGATGGGGGAACCGGGGATGGGGGGAATGGGGATGGGGAGAACCGGGGATGGGGGGAATGGGGATGGGGGGAAATGGGGATGGGGGAACCGGGGATGGGGGGAATGGGGATGGGGAGAACCGGGGATGGGGGAACCAGGGATGGGGGAACCGGGGAGGGGGGAAATGGGGATGGGGGAATGGGGACGGGGAACCGGGAACGGGGGGAACTGGGGATGGAGGAACCGGGGATGGGGGGAACGGGGGATGGGGGAACCCGAGATGGGGTGAACCGGGGATGGGGGAACCGGGGACGGGGGAACCGGGGACGGGGGAACCGGGGATGGGGGAACCGGGGACGGGGGGAGTGGGGATGGGGGAACCGGGGATGGGGGAATGGAGGATGGGGGGAACTGGGGACGGGGGGAACCCGAGATGGGGTGAACCAGGGACGGGGGGAGCCGGGGATGGGGGAACTGGGGATGGGGGAACCAGAGATGGGGGGAATGGGGATGGGGGAACCGGGGATGAAGGGAATGGGGAGGGGGAGAACTGGGGATGGGGGAACCGGGGACAGGGGAACGGGGGATGGGGAGCCCGTACCGGCTGCAGGTCCCCGTCCCGCTGCCCCGTCCCCTTCACCCCCCATGTTCTTGCCTGTCGTTCCCACTCGCTCACCCCCCATGTCTCACCCCCGTCCCCCCCCCGTCCCGCCCCCCTGCCCCCGCCCCGGCTGCCCGCAGGAGTCGTGCCTGGAGCGCTGCGCGGGGAAGCTGGTTCACTCCAACCACCGCCTGATGGGCGCCTACGTGGCGCTGATCCCGGCCGTGCTGCAGCGCCGCGCCGCCGAGCACGAGGCCAGCGCCCCCGCCCCCGCCCCCGCCCCGCCGGCGGCTCCGGGGCCGCAGCGTGAGGCTCCGGGACCGCAGATGGAGGCTCAGGGACCGCAGCACGAGGCTCCGGGGCCGCAGCAGGAGGCTCCGGGCACGTAGCGCGGCGCCCGCCCCACCGGCGGCTCCGGGACCGCAGCGGGAGGCTCCGGGCACGTAGCGCGAGGCTCCGGGACCGCAGCGCGAGGCTCCGGGACCGCAGCGGGAGGCTCCGGGACCGCAGCGGGAGGCTCCGGGACCGCAGCGGGAGGCTCCGGGACCGCAGCGGGAGGCTCCGGGACCGCAGCGGGAGGCTCCGGGACCGCAGCGGGGGGCTCCGGGACCGCAGCGGGAGGCTCCGGGACCGCAGCGGGGGGCTCCGGGCACGTAGCGCGGCGGCCGCCCGGGCGGCGGCTTCGGCAGCGGCGCGGCGGGGGCTGCGGGACGGCCCCGCGTCCCGTGCTGGGGTGACGTTCGGACAGTCCGGGCTCCGCGTCCTCCCGCGGCACCGGGAGCCCCCGCAGCCGTTCTGTGCCGTGGTGCCGGCGCACCGGAGGGACCCGGCTGTGCCAGCCCCCTCACCGGGACAATTCCCCGCGCTCTGTGCCGGCGGCTCCGGCGCTGGGCGCTCCCGCTCCGTGCCGGGGCTGCTCCCGTTTGTGACAGACGGTGTCACGGTGCCAATAAAGATCGTCGTTAACGTCTCGCTGCTGCCGCGCCGTGCGGAGCTGCTGGGAGCGTTTGTGCTGCTGCGGCTGTTGGCGTCAGCGCCGGCTGAGGGTCCCAGTTCCGCAGGTCCCGGCTCTGGGGGTCCGGGTTCCGCTCTGGGGGTCCAAGCGCCCCCCGAGGCAGCAGCTCCATCCTGCGGCAGCGCAGCCGGGGCTGCCCGGGCACAGGGTGGCCTGGAGGCTCCACACCTGCGGGCTCTGCAGCTGCGGGCTCCGCACCTGGGGGCTCCGCACCTGGGGGCTCTGCACCTGCGGGCTCTGCAGCTGGGGGGCTCTGCAGCTGGGGGCTCTGCACCTGGGGGTTCTGCACCTGGGGGCTCTGCACCTGCGGGCTCTGCAGCTGGGGGGCTCCGCACCTGGGGGCTCCGCACCTGGGGGCTCTGCACCTGGGGGTTCTGCACCTGGGGGTTCTGCACCTGGGGGCTCTGCACCTGCGGGCTCTGCAGCTGGGGGGCTCCGCACCTGGGGGCTCCGCACCTGGGGGTTCTGCAGCTGGGGGCTCCGCACCTGGGGGTTCTGCACCTGGGGGCTCCAGAGAGGGGCCGGTTCCTCCTGGCTCTGTGCCACACCAGCTCACAGCACTCGGGACTCACCAGGTCCAGACACTGAGGCCGAGCGTGTTCCTGGGTGGCACACGGTGCATGGGCAGCGCCGGGGACGGTCACCTCTGCTGGGCACCGTCACTGCTGCCGGGGACGGTCACCGCTGCCGGGCACGGTCACCTCTGCTGTGCACGGTCACCGCTGCCGGGGACGGTCACCTCTGCTGTGCACGGTCACCGCTGCCGGGGACGGTCACCGCTGCCGGGGACGGTCACCTCTGCCGGGGACGGTCACCTCTGCCGGGGACGGTCACCGCTGCCGGGGACGGTCACCGCTGCCGGGGACGGTCACCTCTGCCGGGGACAGAGCGACCACCCGGCACAGGCTGCCGCTGCGGCTTTCTCGCTGTCAGTGTTGCCGGTGCCTGTGCCGGTGCCTGTGCCGGTGCCTGTGCCGGTGCCTGTGTTGCTCCCTGTGCCAGTGCTGCTGCCTGTTTTGCTCTCAGTGCCTGTACTGGTGCCTGTGCCAGTGCCGGTGCCTGTATTGCTCTCGGCGCTGGTGCCTGTGTCAATGCCAGTGCCGGTGCCTGTATTGCTCTCGGCGCTGGTGCCTGTGTCAATGCCTGTGCCGGTGCCTGTATTGCTCTCGGCGCTGGTGCCTGTGTCAATGCCTGTGCCGGTGCCTGTTTTGCTCTCGGTGCTGGTGCCTGTGCCGGTGTCGGTGCCTGTGTTGGTGATGGTGCCAGTGTCAGTGCCTGTGCCAGTGCTTGTTTTGCTCTTGGTGCTGGTGTTGGTGCCTGTGCCTGTTTTGCTCTCGATGCCGGTGCTGGTGCTGGTGCCTGTGTCGGTGCTGGTGCCTGTGTCGGTGCCGGTGCCTGTGTCGGTGCCGGTGTCGGTGTCGGTGCCGGTGCCGGTGTCGGTGCCGGTGCCTGTGTCGGTGCCTGTGTCGGCGCCGGTGCCTGTGTCGGTGCCGGTGTCGGTGCCGGTGTCGGTGCCGGTGTCGGTGCCGGTGTCGGTGCCGGTGTCGGTGTTGGTGCCTGTGTTGGTGCCTGTGTCGGTGCCTGTGCCAGTGCCTGTGCCGGTGTTGGTGCCGGTGTCGGTGCCGGTGTCGGTGCCGGAGTTGGTGCCTGTGTCGGTGCCGGTGCTCTGCCAGGAGCTGCCCCGTTTGGTAACAGCTCCTGTCACGACACTCACGCGTGCAGCGCAGGGTCCTGCTGAGCGCGAGTCGGGTGAACCGGTGAACCGGTGAACGGGCCGGAGGGCACTTTGCTCCCTGGGGGGGTGGACGCTGTGCCGCCGTGGCTGCTCACGAGGCGTGAGCTCATGAGGCGTGTGCGCGTGTGCATGAGCGCGTGGGCATGTGCGTGTGTGTGCGAGTGCGTGTGTGAGTGCATGTGTGAGTGTCTGAGTGCGTGTGTGAGTGGGTGGGTGCGTGCATGCGTGTGCGGGGTGAGCAGTCGCTGTTCACACGCTGCGTGTGCGGTGCCGTGTGTCCGCATCACTCCCAGTGTGTGGTTTTCACCCGCGGGTGCTGCGGCGGAGCCGGATGTGCCCCCCGGCTGCCCGGAGCGCGGGGGCTGCGGGACGGCGGCACCCAGAGGGGACCGAACCGGCGCACCCGCTCTGTGCCAGCGCAAGAGCCGGGAAACAGCGGTGAGTGTGTGGGTGACACAGGACGCTCCCGGGGCGGGTGTCTGTCTGTCTCCTCCCGACACGACGGCCTCAGGGGGCGAGAGATGGTTAAAATGAAGTCCGGGTTCGTACTTCGTTCAGGAGCCGGCTCGTGTTTCTGAGCAGCGCAAACCCTGCTCTGCTCCGGCCCCACATCTGTGGGGCGGGTGGGGGGGGCGGCGTGACCCCGAGGGACACAGGTGGCCAGTGAGGGTGGGGGTGGCCGCTGTGAACGTGGGATTAATGGGCACGTCCACTGGAATCACGGGGGATTAAAGACACGTCCACTGGAGTTTAAGGCCCCGCGGCTCCGGCAACTGCTCCAGGTCCCGCACAGCTCGGGGCTCTCCCGCAGCTCCTGCTCCAGGTCCCGCACAGCTCGGGGCTCTCCCGCGGCTCCTGCTCAGGTCCCGCACAGCTCGGGGCTCTCCCACAGCTCCCGTTCAGGTCCCACACAGCTCAGGGCTCTCCCGCGGCTCCAGCTCCTGTTCAGGTCCCGCACAGCTCGGGGCTCTCCCGCAGCTCCAGCTCCTGTTCAGGTCCCGCACAGCTCGGGGCTCTCCCGCGGCTCCTGTTCAGGTCCCGCACAGCTCGGGGCTCTCCCGCAGCTCCTGTTCAGGTCCCATGCAGCTCAGGGCTCTCCCGCGGCTCCTGCTCCAGGTCCCGCACAGCTCAGGGCTCTCCCGCGGCTCCTGTTCAGGTCCCATGCAGCTCGGGGCTCTCCCGCGGCTCCTGTTCAGGTCCCGCACAGCTCAGGGCTCTCCCGCGGCTCCTGTTCAGGTCCCACACAGCTCGGGGCTCTCCCGCAGCTCCTGTTCAGGTCCCGCACAGCTCGGGGCTCTCCCACAGCTCCTGTTCAGGTCCCGCACAGCTCGGGGCTCTCCCGCGGCTCCTGTTCAGGTCCCGCACAGCTCGGGGCTCTCCCGCAGCTCCTGTTCAGGTCCCGCACAGCTCGGGGCTCTCCCGCAGCTCCTGTTCAGGTCCCGCACAGCTCGGGGCTCTCCCGCGGCTCCTGTTCAGGTCCCGCACAGCTCGGGGCTCTCCCGCAGCTCCTGTTCAGGTCCCGCACAGCTCGGGGCTCTCCCACAGCTCCTGTTCAGGTCCCGCACAGCTCGGGGCTCTCCCGCGGCTCCTGTTCAGGTCCCGCACAGCTCGGGGCTCTCCCGCAGCTCCTGTTCAGGTCCCGCACAGCTCGGGGCTCTCCCGCAGCTCCTGTTCAGGTCCCGCACAGCTCGGGGCTCTCCCACAGCTCCTGCTCCAGGTCCCGCACAGCTCGGGGCTCTCCCGCAGCTCCTGTTCAGGTCCCACACAGCTCGGGGCTCTCCCGCGGCTCCTGTTCAGGTCCCGCACAGCTCGGGGCTCTCCTGCGGCTCCTGTTCAGGTCCCGCACAGCTCGGGGCTCTCCCGCAGCTCCTGTTCAGGTCCCGCACAGCTCGGGGCTCTCCTGCGGCTCCTGTTCAGGTCCCGCACAGCTCGGGGCTCTCCCGCAGCTCCTGTTCAGGTCCCGCACAGCTCGGGGCTCTCCCACAGCTCCTGTTCAGGTCCCGCACAGCTCGGGGCTCTCCCGCGGCTCCAGCTGCTCCGGCGCTGCCGCCGGCCGAGGCTGCGGTTCCGCGGCACAGGAGGGTCCCGGGCCCCGGGCAGGGGGTTTGTCCCCTCGGCCCGTCCCGCAGCGGCCGCGGCCCCAGGAGCGGGGCCCCGCGGCTCAGCCCGGCCGGCCCGGTGCGGAGTCCCGGGGCCGGTTTGTCCCGCCCGAGGCCCCGGGGCCGTGCAGGGCTGGTGAGCAGAGCCCGGCCCCGCTGCTCCGCCGGGAGCGGCCCCGTCCCGCTCCGCCGGGGCCGCGCACACTCGGGCGGGTCCCCGCGCCCCTCCCGGCCCCAGCGCGGTGGCCCCGAGGTGACGCTGCTCCGTGCGGAGCTGCCGCTGCGGGGCCAACCCCCCAGAACCGCGCTGAGCACGCGGCACTGAGCCCCGTCTGCAGGGACGTCTGTCCCAGGGATGTCTGTCCCAAGGATGTCTGTCCCAGGGCCATCTGTCTGTGTGATCTGCTCGGTGACCCTGCGTGATCTGCTCTGTGACCCTGTGTGATCTGCTCTGTGACCCCGTGTGAGCAGGTGGGGCTGGGGATCTACAGAGGGACCAACCAGCCCGGGATGCTGAGGTTGTGTGGGACATGGAGTCTCTGGGGCTGTGGGACGTGGAGTCTCTGGGGCTGTGGGACGTGGAGTCTCTGGGACTGTGGGACATGGAGTCTCTGGGCTGTGGGACGTGGAGTCTCTGGGCTGTGGGACATGGAGTCTCTGGGGCTGTGGGACATGGGGTATCTGGGCTGTGGGACGTGGAGTCTCTGGGCTGTGGGACGTGGAGTCTCTGGGCTGTGGGACATGGAGTCTCTGGGGCTGTGGGACGTGGAGTCTCTGGGCTGAGGGACATGGAGTCTCTGGGGCTGTGGGACATGGAGTCTCTGGGCTGTGGGACATGGAGTCTCTGGGGCTGTGGGACATGGAGTATCTGGGCTGTGGGACATGGAGTCTCTGGGGCTGTGGGACATGGAGTCTCTGCTGTGGGACATGGAGTCTCTGGGGCTGTGGGACATGGAGTCTCTGGGGCTGTGGGACATGGAGTCTCTGGGGCTGTGGGACATGGAGTCTCTGCTGTGGGACATGGAGTCTCTGGGGCTGTGGGACATGGAGTCTCTGGGGCTGTGGGACGTGGAGTCTCTGTGCTGTGGGACATGGAGTCTCTGGGGCTGTGGGACATGGAGTCTCTGGGGCTGTGGGACGTGGAGTCTCTGTGCTGTGGGACATGGAGTCTCTGCTGTGGGACATGGAGTCTCTGGGCTCTGGACCCCGTGTCCCGTGGCTCCGGTCCCGTGTCGGTCGCTGCCCCGTTCTGTCCCCACACGCTCTGCCCGTGTGGAGCTGCCGTGGGTGCTGGGGGTGTCTGGGCCGGGACCTGCGGTGGGAGCGTGTGCAGGTGTGTGTGCACGTGTTCACGTGTCTGTGCGTGTTCACGTGTGTCTGTGCGTGTTCACGTGTGTCTGTGCGTGTTCACGTGTGTCTGTGTGTGTCCACGTGTGTCTGTGCATGTTCATGTGTCTGTGTGTGTTCACGTGTGTCTGTGCGTGTTCACGTGTGTCTGTGCGTGTTCACGTGTGTCTGTGCGTGTTCACGTGTGTCTGTGTGTGTCCACGTGTGTCTGTGCATGTTCATGTGTCTGTGTGTGTTCACGTGTGTCTGTGCGTGTTCACGTGTGTCTGTGCGTGTTCACGTGTCTGTGCGTGTTCACGTGTGTCTGTGCGTGTTCACGTGTCTGTGTGTGTTCACGTGTGTCTGTGCGTGTTCACGTGTGTCTGTGCGTGTTCACGTGTCTGTGCGTGTTCACGTGTGTCTGTGCGTGTTCACGTGTGTCTGTGTGTGTTCACGTGTGTCTGTGCGTGTTCACGTGTGTCTGTGCGTGTTCACGTGTCTGTGTGTGTTAACGTGTGTCTGTGCGTGTTCACGTGTGTCTGTGCGTGTTCACGTGTCTGTGCGTGTTCACGTGTGTCTGTGCGTGTCCACGTGTGTCTGTGCGTGTTCACGTGTCTGTGCGTGTCCACGTGTGTCTGTGCGTGTTCACGTGTGTCTGTGTGTGTTCACGTGTCTGTGCGTGTCCACGTGTGTCTGTGCGTGTTCACGTGTGTCTGTGTGTGTTCACGTGTCTGTGCGTGTCCACGTGTCTGTGTGTGTTCACGTGTGTCTGTGCGTGTTCACGTGTGTCTGTGCGTGTTCACGTTCACGTGTGTCTGTGTGTGTTCACGTGTGTCTGTGCGTGTTCACGTGTGTCTGTGCGTGTCCACGTGTCTGTGTGTGTTCACGTGTGTCTGTGCGTGTCCACGTGTCTGTGTGTGTTCACGTGTGTCTGTGCGTGTCCACGTGTCTGTGCGTGTTCACGTGTCTGTGTGTGTTCACGTCTGTGCGTGTTCACGTGTCTGTGTGTGTTCACGTGTGTCTGTGTGTGTTCACGTCTGTCTGTGTGTGTTCACGTGTCTGTGCGTGTTCACGTGTGTCTGTGTGTGTTCACGTGTCTGTGCGTGTTCACGTGTGTCTGTGCGTGTTCACGTGTGTCTGTGCGTGTCCACGTGTGTCTGTGCGTGTTCACGTGTCTGTGTGTGTTCACGTGTGTCTGTGTGTGTCCACGTGTGTCTGTGCATGTTCATGTGTCTGTGTGTGTTCACGTGTGTCTGTGCGTGTCCACGTGTCTGTGCGTGTTCACGTGTGTCTGTGTGTGTTCACGTGTCTGTGCGTGTCCACGTGTGTCTGTGCGTGTTCACGTGTCTGTGCGTGTTCACGTGTGTCTGTGCGTGTTCACGTGTCTGTGTGTGTTCACGTGTGTCTGTGCGTGTTCACGTGTGTCTGTGCGTGTTCACGTGTCTGTGCTTGTTCACGTGTCTGTGTGTGTTCACGTGTCTGTGCGTGTTCACGTGTGTCTGTGCGTGTTCACGTGTCTGTGCGTGTTCACGTGTGTCTGTGCGTGTTCACGTGTCTGTGCGTGTTCACGTGTCTGTGCGTGTTCACGTGTCTGTGTGTGTTCACGTGTCTGTGTGTGTTCACGTGTGTCTGTGCGTGTCCACGTGTGTCTGTGCGTGTTCACGTGTCTGTGTGTGTTCACGTGTCTGTGCGTGTTCACGTGTGTATGTGCGTGTCCACGTGTCTGTGCGTGTTCACGTGTCTGTGTGTGTTCACGTGTCTGTGCGTGTCCACGTGTCTGTGTGTGTTCATGTGTCTGTGCGTGTTCACGTGTGTCTGTGCGTGTCCACGTGTCTGTGCGTGTTCACGTGTCTGTGCGTGTCCACGTGTGTCTGTGCATGTTCATGTGTCTGTGTGTGTTCACGTGTGTCTGTGCGTGTTCACGTGTGTCTGTGCGTGTTCACGTGTCTGTGTGTGTTCACGTCTGTCTGTGCGTGTTCACGTGTCTGTGTGTGTTCACGTGTGTCTGTGCGTGTTCACGTGTGTCTGTGCGTGTTCACGTGTCTGTGCGTGTTCACGTGTGTCTGTGCGTGTTCACGTGTCTGTGCGTGTTCACGTGTCTGTGCGTGTTCACGTGTCTGTGTGTGTTCACGTGTCTGTGTGTGTTCACGTGTGTCTGTGCGTGTCCACGTGTGTCTGTGCGTGTTCACGTGTCTGTGTGTGTTCACGTGTCTGTGCGTGTTCACGTGTGTATGTGCGTGTCCACGTGTCTGTGCGTGTTCACGTGTCTGTGCGTGTTCACGTGTCTGTGCGTGTCCACGTGTCTGTGTGTGTTCATGTGTCTGTGCGTGTTCACGTGTGTCTGTGCGTGTTCACGTGTGTCTGTGCGTGTTCACGTGTCTGTGCGTGTTCACGTGTGTCTGTGCGTGTTCACGTGTCTGTGCGTGTTCACGTGTCTGTGCGTGTTCACGTGTCTGTGTGTGTTCACGTGTCTGTGTGTGTTCACGTGTGTCTGTGCGTGTCCACGTGTGTCTGTGCGTGTTCACGTGTCTGTGTGTGTTCACGTGTCTGTGCGTGTTCACGTGTGTCTGTGCGTGTCCACGTGTCTGTGTGTGTTCACGTGTCTGTGTGTGTTCACGTGTGTCTGTGCGTGTTCACGTCTGTCTGTGCGTGTTCACGTGTCTGTGCGTGTTCACGTGTGTCTGTGCGTGTCCACGTGTCTGTGCGTGTTCACGTGTCTGTGCGTGTTCACGTGTGTCTGTGCGTGTTCACGTGTGTCTGTGCGTGTCCACGTGTCTGTGTGTGTTCACGTGTCTGTGTGTGTTCACGTGTCTGTGCGTGTTCACGTGTGTCTGTGCGTGTTCACGTGTGTCTGTGCGTGTTCACGTGTCTGTGTGTGTTCACGTGTGTCTGTGCGTGTTCACGTCTGTCTGTGTGTGTTCACGTGTCTGTGCGTGTCCACGTGTCTGTGCGTGTTCACGTCTGTCTGTGCGTGTCCACGTGTCTGTGCGTGTCCACGTGTGTCTGTGCGTGTCCACGTGTGTCTGTGCGTGTTCACGTGTCTGTGCGTGTTCACGTGTGTCTGTGCGTGTCCACGTGTGTCTGTGCGTGTTCACGTGTCTGTGTGTGTTCACGTGTCTGTGTGTGTTCACGTGTCTGTGTGTGTTCACGTGTGTCTGTGCGTGTTCACGTGTGTCTGTGCGTGTTCACGTGTCTGTGCGTGTTCATGTGTCTGTGCGTGTTCACGTGTGTCTGTGCGTGTTCACGTGTCTGTGTGTGTTCACGTGTCTGTGTGTGTTCACGTGTCTGTGCGTGTTCACGTGTCTGTGCGTGTCCACGTGTGTCTGTGCGTGTTCACGTGTGTCTGTGCGTGTTCATGTGTCTGTGCGTGTTCACGTGTGTCTGTGTGTGTTCATGTGTCTGTGCGTGTTCACGTGTCTGTGCGTGTTCACGTGTCTGTGCGTGTCCACGTGTGTCTGTGCGTGTTCACGTGTGTCTGTGCGTGTTCACGTGTGTCTGTGCGTGTCCATGTGTCTGTGCGTGTTCACGTGTCTGTGTGTGTTCACGTGTGTCTGTGCGTGTTCACGTGTCTGTGCGTGTTCACGTGTCTGTGTGTGTTCACGTGTCTGTGCGTGTCCACGTGTGTCTGTGCGTGTCCACGTGTCTGTGTGTGTTCACGTGTCTGTGCGTGTTCACGTGTCTGTGCGTGTCCACGTGTGTCTGTGCGTGTCCACGTGTGTCTGTGCGTGTCCACGTGTGTCTGTGCGTGTTCACGTGTCTGTGTGTGTTCACGTGTCTGTGTGTGTTCACGTGTCTGTGTGTGTTCACGTGTCTGTGCGTGTCCACGTGTGTCTGTGCGTGTTCACGTGTGTCTGTGCGTGTTCACGTGTCTGTGTGTGTTCACGTGTCTGTGCGTGTTCACGTCTGTCTGTGCGTGTTCACGTGTGTCTGTGCGTGTTCACGTGTCTGTGTGTGTTCACGTGTCTGTGCGTGTTCACGTGTGTCTGTGCGTGTTCACGTGTGTCTGTGCGTGTCCACGTGTGTCTGTGCGTGTCCACGTGTCTGTGTGTGTTCACGTGTCTGTGTGTGTTCACGTGTCTGTGTGTGTTCACGTGTGTCTGTGTGTGTTCACGTGTCTGTGTGTGTTCACGTGTCTGTGCGTGTCCACGTGTGTCTGTGCGTGTTCACGTGTGTCTGTGTGTGTCCACGTCTGTCTGTGCGTGTTCACGTGTCTGTGTGTGTTCACGTGTCTGTGCGTGTCCACGTGTCTGTGCGTGTTCACGTGTCTGTGTGTGTTCACGTGTCTGTGCGTGTTCACGTGTCTGTGTGTGTTCACGTCTGTCTGTGCGTGTTCACGTGTCTGTGTGTGTTCACGTGTGTCTGTGTGTGTTCACGTGTGTCTGTGTGTGTTCACGTGTCTGTGTGTGTTCACGTGTCTGTGCGTGTCCACGTGTCTGTGCGTGTCCACGTGTGTCTGTGTGTGTTCACGTCTGTCTGTGCGTGTCCACGTGTCTGTGCGTGTTCACGTGTGTCTGTGTGTGTCCACGTCTGTCTGTGCGTGTTCACGTGTCTGTGTGTGTTCACGTGTCTGTGCGTGTCCACGTGTCTGTGCGTGTTCACGTGTCTGTGCGTGTTCACGTGTCTGTGCGTGTTCACGTCTGTCTGTGCGTGTTCACGTGTCTGTGCGTGTTCACGTGTGTCTGTGTGTGTTCACGTGTGTCTGTGTGTGTTCACGTGTGTCTGTGCGTGTCCACGTGTCTGTGTGTGTTCACGTGTCTGTGCGTGTTCACGTGTCTGTGCGTGTCCACGTGTGTCTGTGCGTGTCCATGTGTGTCTGTGCGTGTTCACGTGTGTCTGTGTGTGTTCACGTGTATATGTGCGTGTCCACGTGTGTCTGTGCGTGTTCACGTGTGTCTGTGCGTGTTCACGTGTCTGTGCGTGTCCACGTGTGTCTGTGCGTGTTCACGTGTGTCTGTGCGTGTCCACGTGTGTCTGTGTGTGTCCACGTGTCTGTGTGTGTTCACGTGTCTGTGCGTGTTCACGTCTGTCTGTGCGTGTTCACGTGTGTCTGTGCGTGTTCACGTGTGTCTGTGCGTGTCCACGTGTGTCTGTGTGTGTTCACATGTGTCTGTGTGTGTTCACGTGTCTGTGCGTGTTCACGTGTGTCTGTGTGTGTTCACGTGTGTCTGTGTGTGTTCACGTGTCTGTGCGTGTTCACGTGTCTGTGCGTGTTCACGTCTGTCTGTGCGTGTTCACGTGTGTCTGTGTGTGTTCACGTGTGTCTGTGCGTGTTCACGTGTGTGTGTGCTCACATGTGTGTGCTCACTTGTGCAACACTTGCTCACGCATCGCATGTGCAGCTGTGTGTGCGTGTCCACACGTGGGTGTCACCCGTGTGTGCAGCTGTGTGTGCGTGTCCACACGTGGGTGTCACCCGTGTGTGCAGCTGTGTGTGCGTGTCCACTCTCCCGTGTCACCCGTGTGTGCAGCTGTGTGTGCGTGTCCACTCTCCGGTGTCACCCGTGTGTGCAGCTGTGTGTGCGTGTCCACTCTCCGGTGTCACCCGTGTGTGCAGCTGTGTGTGCGTGTCCACTCTCCGGTGTCACCCGTGTGTGCAGCTGTGTGTGCATGTCCACTCTCCCGTGTCACCCTTGTGTGCAGCTGTGTGTGCGTGTCCACTCTCTGGTGTCACCCGTGTGTGCAGCTGTGTGTGCTTGTCCACACGCGGGTGTCACCCGTGTGTGCAGCTGTGTGTGCGTGTCCACTCTCCGGTGTCACCCGCGTGTGCAGCTGTGTGTGTGTGTCCACGCACGGGTGTCACCCACATGTGCAGCTGTGCGTGTGTGTCCATGTGGTGGTGTCACCCGTGTGTGCAGCTGTGCGTGTGTGTCCATGTGCTGGTGTCACCCGTGTGTGCAGCTGTGTGTGCGTGTCCACGCGCGTGTGTCACCCGTGTGTGCAGCTGTGTGTGCGTGTCCACGCGCGGGTGTCACCCGCGTGTGGATCTGTGTGTGCGTGTCCACGCGTGGGTGTCACCCGTGTGTGCAGCTGTGTGTGCGTGTCCACTCTCTGGTGTCACCCGTGTGTGCAGCTGTGTGTGCGTGTCCACTCTCTGGTGTCAGCCGTGTGTGCAGCTGTGTGTGCGTGTCCACTCTCTGGTGTCAGCCGTGTGTGCAGCTGTGTGTGCGTGTCCACTCTCCGGTGTCACCCGTGTGTGCAGCTGTGTGTGCATGTCCACTCTCCCGTGTCACCCTTGTGTGCAGCTGTGTGTGCGTGTCCACTCTCTGGTGTCACCCGTGTGTGCAGCTGTGTGTGCTTGTCCACACGCGGGTGTCACCCGTGTGTGCAGCTGTGTGTGCGTGTCCACTCTCTGGTGTCACCCGTGTGTGCAGCTGTGTGTGCATGTCCATGCGCGGGTGTCACCCGTGTGTGCAGCTGTGTGTGCATGTCCACTCTCCCCTGTCACCCTTGTGTGCAGCTGTGTGTGCGTGTCCACTCTCTGGTGTCACCCTTGTGTGCAGCTGTGTGTGCGTGTCCACTCTCTGGTGTCACCCGTGTGTGCAGCTGTGTGTGCGTGTCCACACGTGGGTGTCACCCGTGTGTGCAGCTGTGTGTGCGTGTCCTCGCGCCGGTGTCACCCGTGTGTGCAGCTGTGTGTGCGTGTCCACTCTCCCGTGTCACCCGTGTGTGCAGCTGTGTGTGCGTGTCCACTCTCCGGTGTCACCCGTGTGTGCAGCTGTGTGTGCGCGTCCACTCTCCGGTGTCACCCGTGTGTGCAGCTGTGTGTGCGTGTCCACTCTCCGGTGTCACCCGCGTGTGCAGCTGTGTGTGCGTGTCCACTCTCCGGTGTCACCCGTGTGTGCAGCTGTGTGTGCATGTCCATGCGCCGGTGTCACCCGTGTGTGCAGCTGTGTGTGCGATTCCACGCGCCGGTGTCATCTGCGTGTGCAGCTGTGTGTGCGTGTCCACTCTCCGGTGTCACCCGCGTGTGCAGCCGTGTGTGTGTGACGTGTCGGGCTGTGTCACACCCGTGTCCGTGCGTTCCTGTGCCATCCCTGCTGTCCCGGGTGGGCTGTCCCCGCTGCTCCCCACAGCTGCACCGGCTCATGCCTGGGGTCTGGGGTTGTGCAGTGGGGGGTCTGGCCCCTGTCACCCCAGCCCCCGTCACCCGGCTCTGCCCCCCGTCACCCGAGCTCCGTCACCCCGTCCCCCGGCTCTGCCCCCGTCCCCCGGCTCTGCCCCCAGCGGGCGGTGGCAGCGCTGGACGCAGTGGCGCAGGCGGGCGAGGGCGAGTTTATTTTGGCCGGAGCCCGGGGGTGCGGTGGGAGCCCCTGGGCTGGGGGCGCCGCTCCCCCACGCCCCCAGGGGTCGCTGGGAGCCCTGCCCGCGCCCAGCCCCCGCTGACCCTGGGTGGGGGGGGGCGCTGCGGCTGCGGGGTCCCGGGTGGGGACGCCCCAGGGCACGGGGGGTCCTGGAGCCTGGGGGTGCAGGGAGCTGTGCCGGGGCAGGGGGGGCCGGGGCAGGGGACACGGGGGTTCCAGGACGAGGGGGCACAGACGGTGCCAGGGCAGGAGGACACCGGCAGTGCCAGGACAAGGTGGTACCAGGGCAGGGGGACACAGATGGTGCCAGGGCAGGGGCACATGGGGGTGCCAGGGCAGGGGGACACGGGGTGCCAGGACAAGGTGGTACCAGGGCAGGGGGACACCGGCAGTGCCAGGGTAGCGGGGCACGCGGGAACACGGGGGTGCCAGGATGAGGGGGCACAGGTGGTACCAGGGCAGGGGACGTGGGGTGCCAGGGCAGGGGGACACAGGGGTGCCAGGGCAGGGGGACATGGGGGTGCCAGGGCAGGGGGGGAAGAGGTGCCAGGACAAGGTGGTACCAGGGCAGGGGGACACTGGCAGTGCCAGGGTAGGGGGGCACTGGCAGTACCACGGCAGGGGGACACAGGGGTCCCAGGACAAGGGGGCACAGGTGATACCAGGACAAGGGGGACACGGGGGTGCCAGGACAAGGTGGTACCAGGACAAGGGGGCACCGGCAGTACCAGGGCAGGGGGACACGGGGGTGCCAGGGCAGGGGGACATGGGGGTGCCAGGGCAGGGGGTGCTCGGGGCCGTGGGGGGCTCAGGGGGGCCCGAGGCTGCTGACGGTGGTGTAGCTGAACTTGGAGAGTGAGGCGGTGGCGGCGGCCGCCTCGTCGTCGGGCGCGCGGCGCGGGCAGGCGCGGCGGCAGCCGGCGCAGGTGGCCAGGAAGGCCTTGCGGAAGCGGCGGTTCATGAAGCAGTAGATGAGCGGGTTGGCGCAGGCCGACGTGTAGGACAGGAGGTGGATGAAGGAGATGGGCGTCCCCGAGAGCGCCCGCTGCGCCGCGCGCGGGGCGAAGGCGCGCCACGTGTTGGCGGTGAAGATGGGCAGCCAGCACAGGAAGAACATGGCCACGATGACCACCAGCATGCGGATCACGCGCCGCTTGGCCAGCAGCTTTGCCTCCGAGCTGTTGATGCGCGCGCGCTCCTGCTGCGCGCCCAGCGCCCGCAGCTCCAGCGCCCGCAGCTCCAGCGCGCCGCCCGGCCGCGACAGCTGCAGGTAGCACCCGTCCCCCTCGTCACACGCGGGCGCCGCGTCCCGGCCGCGCTGCGCTGCGGGGCAGAGGGGACACGGTCACGGCGCTGGCACCGCGGGCACCCACAGCACCCCGAGGTCATGGTCATGGATGTCATGGATGTGGCACCATGGGGACCCACAGCACCCTGAGGTCATGGTCATGGATGTGTCACCATGGGGACCCGTGTCACCCTGAGGCCATGGTCACGGCTGTGTCACCATGGGGACCTGCGTCACCCTGAGGCCGTGGTCACGGCTGTGTCACCATGGGGACCCGTGTCACCCTGAGGCCGTGGTCACGGCTGTGTCACCATGGGGACCCGTGTCACCCTGAGGCCGTGGTCACAGCTGTGTCACCATGGGGACCTGCGTCACCCTGAGGCCGTGGTTGCGGTGGTGTCACCATGGGGACCCGTGTCACCCTGAGGTCATGGTCACCGCTGTGTCACCATGGGGACCCGCAGCACCCTGCGGCTCTGCCCGCGTGGGGCTCAGAGCCGAGCGCTGCCCCGCCCCGCGCCAGCGCCCCCCTCACCTGCGCCGTCCCCCTTGATGTCCAGCTCGAAGCGGATCCCCCGGTAGAGCTCGCGGGAGATGAGCCCGTACGCCACGATCATCACCACGCCCGGGATGAAGAAGAGGACGAGGAGCAGCAGGACGTACCTGGAGAACGAGGCGCCGTCGCTCGCCAGCCCCTCGCCGGCCCGGCCGCAGCAGCGGCGCCGTGGCCGCGCCGCGTCCCCGCGTGCCGGGCTCACCAGGCCTGCCGGACGTGCTCGCTGGGCCAGTCGTGGGTGCACTGGCTGACGGGCGCGCGGGCGCCGCGGGCGGGCACGGCGCGCGTGGTGCTGTACACGGCGTAGGGCAGCATGAGCAGCGCCGAGAAGAGCCAGGTGCCGGCGATGACCCGGCAGGCGTGCGAGCGCGTCTGCCACACGCGGGACTGCAGCGGGTTGCAGATGGCGCTGTACCGCTCGATGGCGATGGCCACCAGGCTGAACGTGGACACCGAGACGGAGACGCCTGCGGGCAGCGGGGGTCAGCGCCCGCGGCGCCGCGGCACAGCCCGCCCCGGCGCCCGCCGCCCCTCGTACCCATGAGGTAGGCCATGAGCTTGCAGATGGCCTCTCCGAAGATGAAGGTGCCCATGAGGTTGGGGACAAGGGTGAAGGGCATGCAGCACAGGGCCAGCATCAGGTCGCTGACGGCCAGGGACAGCAGGAAGGAGTTGGTGACGGTGCGCAGGCGGCGGTTCAGGAGCAGCACGGCCACCACCAGCGCGTTCCCGCAGACGCTCAGCACGAAGATCAGCGTGTAGAGCAGGACGCGCACCGTCAGGTCCAGGTCTGCGGGCGGCAGGGCCGTGGCTGCGTGCGGTACCCCGGCGGGCGGCGGGGGCGAGCGCGGTGCCGGCACCCGCGCTCCGGTGGCTCCCGCCGCGGCCCGTGGGCTCCGGGGGGAGCCGGGCGGCTGTGGCCGCAGCGGTTGTGCGGGGGATGCCCCGTGTGCCCCGTGCTGGCTCCGCAGGCGCCGCTGCTCGGGCCGGGCTCCAGCGCCGGGACACCCCGAGCCGCGGGTGGCGGCCGCGGTGCCGCCCGTGTCCTGCCCGTCCCCAGCGCCACGCGGGACGGGTCTGCCCGTGGCCACCTCTGGCAGCGCAGCGGGGTCCCGCACCGAACCCCCGCTGCCCGGCTCGGGGGACGTGAGCGGGGCTGCTCAGCCCCGGGAGCGGAACGGCAGCCGGTGCCGGCGCGGGGGGGCGGGTTGGGGTCCTGGCGGGGGTGCAGGGCGGTGGGCGCACCCCGTGGGGCCCCTGCCAGGGGCCCCTTCACCTTCCCGCTGCCCCCGGCTGAGCGTCGCCCGGAGCCCGGGCAGCCCCGCCGAGCCGCCCCGGGAGCCGGCACCGGGAGCGCCGGGGAGCGCCCGTCCCGCCGAGCCCCCAGGCGGGGGCGCATCCCGACCGGGACCGGGACCGGGGCTGGGGGAGCGGCTGGCGGGGCGGGCCCGGTGCGGCGGCTGCCGGGGGCTGCACCGGGGATGCAGACAGGGAGCGCCGGCTGCAGAGCGGGAATGGGGCGCACGGCGGGGGGTGCGCCGGGATGGACCGGGCAGGGGACGACGGGCACCAGGCTGCACCGAACAGGCAGATGCACCGGGAGGGACAGCGGCGTGCACCGGGAGGCACCGGGAAGCACCGGGAAGCACCGGGAAGCACCGGGATGTGTGGCGGGACCCACCGGGATGGGCGGGCGGGCGGGGGCACGGAGGCGCAGGGCGGGATGGGGGTTCCCTCCCGTCCCCTCCCGTCCCGAGCCGGTCTCACCTTTGGGGGCCGGGGGCCCGCGGAGGCCCCTGCGGAGGAGGTCGCAGGCGGAGCCGTTCCCGGCGGAGCCGTTCCCGGGGCCGGTGGAGCCGGAGCCGTTCCCGGGCCGGCAGAGCAGCTCCTGCAGCGACTCGTTGAGGCGCCGCGGGTCCATGGCGCCCTCAGAGCCGCCCCGCGCCCATCGCGCCGGCACCGGGAGGGAGGGAGGACGCTCCGCTCCGCTCCGCTCCGGAGCCGCCGGGAGAGTGAGCGGGGGCGGCGCCCGGCGCGGGCCGGGGCGGGGGCGCGGGGCGGGCCGGGGGCGGGGGGCGGCAGCGGGAGCGGGGGGAGCCCGGGGGCGGCGGCGGCCCCAGGGAGCGCGGGGACGCCGGGGAGTTGGCGGGGGGACGCGGCGGGAGCGGGAGGTTGGGCAGGGGACAGCGGAGCGGCGGCGCCCTGGGACGGGGGGCTCGGGGGGCTCGCACGGTGGTCGCCGGGACCGCTCGCACGGCGCCCTCTGGAGCGCTCCTGGAGCACCGGGAGGCGGCGGCCGTGGGCACCGTGGTGGCTGTCACCGTGGTGGCTGTCACCGGCGGCGCTCACCGTGGTGGTTGCTAGCGGCGGTGGTCGCCGTGGTGGTTGTCACCGGGTGGTGGTCACCGTGTGGTGTCACCCCCGGCGGTCACCGGGCGGCGGTGCCGGCGCCCTGGCCGCTGCCCCTGTGTGTGCCCCCGGGGCTGGGGGACCCGAGCTGCCCCGGCCCCAGCCCCGCTCCCCGCTCGCCCCCACCCCGGACCGCCCCGTTCCGGGTCCTCGCTCGGCTGCCGCCGCCGCCGCTTTTCCGGGAGCCCCCGGGCACTCCGCACCGGCACCCGCCCCTGTTACCCGCACCCTGCCCGGGTCCTGCCCGCATCCTTCTCCTTCTCCATCTCCTTCTTCTCCTTCTCCTTCTCCAGTCCCTACCCTACCCCATTTCTGTTCCTATCCCTATCCCCATCCCCATCCCCATCCCCATCCCAGTCCTATCCCAGTCCCTATCACTGTCCCTGTTCCTAGCCCTGTCCTGCCTTGTCGCTGTCCCTGTCCTGTTTCTATCCTGCCCCTACCCCTTCCCTGTCCCCATCCTGATCCCAATTGTGATCCCTGCCCCTGTTCCCATCCCGATCCCTGTCCCTGTCCCTGCCCCGTCCCTGTTCCCATTCCTGTCCCGTCTCGCCGCGGTTCCAGCGCTGTCCCGGTTCACGAACAACTCACCGTTACTTAGCAACAGTTATCAGTGTTACCTAGCGACAGTTGTCACGGTTACCTAGCAACAGTTGTCACGGTTACCTAGCAACGGTTGTCACGGCTACCCAGCAGCGGTTGTCGCTGCTGTCCCAGCGCCGAGTAACTCAGCGACGGGGGCCCGTCCTCCCCGTGCCCCGGCCCCCCGCGGGACCCTGAGCCCTGGGGGGACCCTGTGACCTCGGGGGACCCTGTACCCCACTGGGACCCTGAGCCCTGGGGGGACCCTGTGACCTCGGGGGACCTGGAACCCCACTGGGATCCTGAGCCCTGGGGGGACCCTGTGACCTCGGGGGACCTGGAACCCCACTGGGATCCTGAGCCCTGGGGGGACCCTGTGACCTCGGGGGACCCTGCACCCCACTGGGACCCTGAGCCCTGGGGGGACCCTGTGACCTCGGGGGACCTGGAACCCCACTGGGACCCTGAGCCCTGGGGGGACCCTGTGACCTCAGGGGACCTGGAACCCCGGGGGGGCCCTGAGCCCTGGGGGGACCCTGTGCCCTAAAGGGACCCTGTACCCCACTGGGGCCCTGAGCCCTGGGGGAACCCTGAGCCCTGGTGGGACTCGGTGACCTGGGGAGAACCAGAACCCTGGGGGGACCCTGAGCCCCAGTGGGACCCTGCGCCCTCGGGGAACCCTGTGCCTTGGTGGGACCCTGCACCTCTTTAGGACCCTGTGATGTGGGAGGACCCTGCACCTCTTTGGGACCCTGTGACCTGGGGGGACCCTGAGCCCCACTGGGACCCTGTGACCTGGGGGGACCCTGAGCCCCACTGGGACCCTGTGACCTGGGAGGACCCTGAGCCCCACTAGGACCCTCCACCCCTGTGAGACCCTGTGCCCTGGTGGGATTTGGTTCCCCAGCAGGACCCTGAGCCCCAGCAGGATGCTCCGGCATGGCAGGACCTTGTCCCCCAGCAGGACGCTCTGCCCCGGCACGCCGCTGCCGCCGGAGCCGGCCCTCGAGGCGCTGGACGCGCAGCGCCAGTTTGAAGGC